>NC_092621.1:70793000-71107500 GCF_047663525.1 Anas platyrhynchos | reverse complement strand
TGTTTGTTTGTTTTTGTTTTCTCCATTCTATTGAAATATTTTTACTTTTCTTGCTTTTAGGACTTTATTTTTCACAATGCTGTTACAAACACTTTTTTAGATATTTCTTAAAGCTTTTTCCTACATCAAGCTCCTTGTCAGATATATGGATAAAAATGCTATGATCTTCACAGACGTGAAGATAATTGCCCAGTGCAGTGACAGACAGTAAAGCAAGGTTTTTACACTTTACGAAGGGCAGTTGGGTATCATAGAGGAAATCAGTAATGACTGCTACTGATCAGATCTGTATTTCCACAGAAGTTGATACCATACCTGAACTATTTCCATTAATGATTTAGAAGACGGTACAAAACTGCTGAAGAAAAATACAGTATGGCACAAAGATTTTTCAGAATTATAAATAAGAAAGATCTGACATTTGTAGAGAAGGTGAAACTTTGCTTGATAGGCATTTTTAGTGGGGAAAAAAAAAAAGTTTACACATGCAAATTTATATTTTTTGAGTATGCATTATGTTACATGTATAAAGATGATATATAGAAAAAAAAAAAGTGACTGAAAACAGTCCAAGTGCCTACTTAAGATGCAGTTCAACAGGTTATCTCAATGTACTGCTGTGATAAAAAGGACCACAAAACAAAGGAATGCTGACTAGAGTTAGGGAATAGACCTTGCCTCTAAATACTAATATATGCTCTCTAATGAGATGTTATTCAGGTACTCAGATACTTGGATGTTACTGGAAACTTATGAACAGGAGGGATGCAAAAATCCACAAAAGTAATTCAAGGACTGAAGATATTAAGATACATTTATATGTTAAGAATATTAAAATTAAACTTCTATGCAATGCAACAGTAAGTAATAACTATTCTCATAAGAAGAATATTTAAAGCTTGCAACTGCCCTTTGATCAAGCTGAGAATTTAAAAGCAACTGGTTTAAAAGCAACATTGAACGTGCTCAAATTAGAACCAAAGAAGAGCTTTTTAAGTAAAGGTGATTAACCCTAGAAACAAGCTATTAAAGGACAGGTTAAATTTTCTATTCCTGGTAACTTCAGATAAAGCTGGCACCCTCACAGAAAGTACAGTTTGGTCAAAAACATGATGGAATCAATGCAGGGGTAATTGGGGGAAACTGAAAGTGTATGAAATGCAGGGTGGAAGATTGGATGAGCTATAGCCCTAGAAAGAGCTATAGCTCAGTAAATCTCTGATAACACACATCTTGTTTGGGAGTGCCCAAAGGAGATTGCTTTATCTTTCTAGCATATTGTCACAGAAAAATATAGAGATGTTATATTAGGCTTTAGAAGTTCAGTACTTCAAAGTCTCATTTTCTCCCAGTTTGGCAGTATCTTTCCTTGTTTCATTGCTTTTTAACAAGTTGAAAATGTCACAGCCATTGCCTGCAAATATCACCAAATGTTTTTTTGTGTGGCACTGTTTCCATAATAATTTAGTTTGGATTAAACCCATCTCCACCCTTCTGGGTTAGAGAGGGAGAGAAGGAGAAAAGCAGAATATCTATCTTTAATCTTTCAAAAAACTGTAGTGTGTTTCTTGCAGAGAGTAGTCCTGTCCTGGCCAATGTATGGCTATCTGAGCAGTCAGCTGACATAAAGAATAATTGTACCATGCTCATAATTCTTATTTTTGTGGAAAAGGTTTTGTGTCACTATAAAATGTTGTTTATTGATTATGCTGACACTGTCAGTGAAGCCAGAGCCATTTCAGAATAAGAATGAACTTCATGCCAAATCATATTCTTCATGATTGTCTTTGAATCCCTGAGAAGGGAGTTGTTTTCTACTGTATTTCCCAATTTACTGATATTGTGGTATTATTTATTGACGGAAAGAAAGAATAGGAGCTGCAGGAAAGGAGAAGCTAATGAGCAAACAATAAAATAGACTGAGGTCATATAATTGCTGTTGCTTAGTGTATCTCCATTTTTGAAGCCATGCTGTATCCCTGAGAATGCTTAAACTTCAGCTCAAGTCTGTAACCAGCCTTGTTATAGGAGCACTTTCTGTAGAGGTTCATCTGGACACTAATATGGTTATTTCTCTCTGCATGAGTGCACAGATATTGCTCCTGTACTTCTCTGCATCTGACTGTAAAAAGCAATATTTTACTTGGTTTACGTTGCAGCAATCCATTATTTCCTTTACATTTTGTCATCTTCTCCCCTATGAAATAACATTTTCAGTTCTCTTTTCTCTCCTTTCTGTATTGGACTTCAACTGTGCTTTTTCAAGACTACAGAAGATTTGTTTTAATTACCTTAATGCACTCCTTTATCCTCTACCAACAAATTCTGGTTCATCTAATGTTGCAAACGTAAATTGAAGCAAGAAGAGAGACTTGAACTCCCAACTCTTTTCATAATTCTAACATATAAAGTCCCACACAGAACCTTCTTAATACATTTTACTTCATCTTCCTCATAGTTATTATTTATATCTCGTTATCATCATAAGCTTTATTGGTCACGTCATTGTATGGGTCCTGCAGAACAAAGCAGCAAAAGATTTGTGTGACTGTCAGTACAACAGAAGTGATGTTTGACATTAAGAATGACAGTCAGCCACAACAGATGATGCAACAAGAGACTTACATAATCTATCCAAATGAAAGTAGCAGGTGTCAGCTCTGGTTTCACTGGCATAGCTTTCTTTGAGATACTTGCATTCACTTAAAACAACAGGAGGAACAGACCTCTTATAGTGATGGACTACACTGAGTTTACCAGATATATTCACTGTGACTGCCAGTACAGTCTGTTGTTTGTAACCATATGAAGCATAGCAATTCCATTTTTCAAAATGCAGCACCACACACTGCAAGACTTAGTCCTAAGATGAAGTTCAGTTTTATTTTATATAGTAGCTTCCATTTAAAATATCAAAAACTAGTTGGCAAAGACACATGGAGCTGAGAGGGAACACTTTGCAGTGCCTGTCTCATCAGTTACAAATGCAGAGAAAAAATGAATAAAAGAATGATGCAAGAAGACAAAAGAAAGCAGTGGTTGAGGGGGATGTGTTTCTCCAGTGGTAGGTAAGAGGTGATTGCTTGGGAATCAAATGCTCACTGCAATAAAAACTCTCGTTGCTGATGCTGACCATGAGAATTCAGGCTTAGCTGAATGGAATTCATTAAGAACCTATTTTCATTCCAAATTCTTTTCCACAGCCAACAGTAGCAACCCTTTTAGGCACTCTGGAGGAATAGATGAATACTTTTAAAATCTCTGTAACAGTACCATGGTGTTCTTCAGAGACAAAATGGGTCAACAAGTGGGATTATCTGAGCAAAAGGGGATTGAGAGAGTGGGGGGAAATCACACCTGTCAGACTGTCTTTCAGCTTATCTGCTATGGTCCAGAGAAACATAGAGAGATAAAAATTACAAGAGAAAGATAGTAAAAATGAACTGGACTGTGGATTCTGTAGCTGGACAATCTTTACCAGTGCAGTATGTGTATTGTTCAACAACAGAGGGAGAAATTTAAGTCTAATGAAATGGAGAAATAGAGGTGGCCCTCATGAACATAATTTCTTTTGTCAACCATAAACAAAATTTTGTTCCATTACATGTTGCCATCAAAGCAATGGCCCATAACACTTATAAACTGTAAGTGCATTTATCAACATTGTCAATATAATCAATAGTAACTTGCTTTAAACCCAAGTGTATTCTAAAATAATGCAACCAATAGTTTGTAAGTATTTTTTTTTAACACTCTGGTAATATTGCTAGGCAGCATGTATAAACCTTTTATTTATGAGAGCAATGTGCACCACCAAAGTGGTAAACACAGTCTTGTATAGTTGCACTTAAGCAGTGTTAAGAAACAGCCCAAGTAACAAACTTCATAAGAAGAAAAAGCAAAGCAAGAAGGAACTACAAACATGCAGGACATCCTGCTGAACAAACAAGAAGGGTTATTGCTAAATGCAAAAGCAAGGAAAGTAGGTCAGGAGCAAACCAGAACCCTCATTCTGGAGGGGGAGCACGTAGTATAGGAATATCGACTAAGACAAGCAAAAACAGAAGGAAAAGGACAAGACTATGCCTTCTCAGACTCTTACTTTGAAATCAGAACTATGCAGCATAAAATTGACAGACCTGAGAGAGTGGTAGGTAGTTCAGCTACCTGTAGAGTCGAGACTGAATAGTAGTAGGTTCAGCCACAGAGCAGATAGCCAGGGTTGCAAGTGAATTTGCATGATTCTTAGAGGGAGCGTGTTGCTACAAATTCACAGCTTTTGATGTCTGTGTCAGACAAAGAAATGCAAATTTGAACATGTCTATATGTACTGCCTGAAAATAACAACTTGTCTTCGAAGTGCAGAACAGAGAATGTGATGAGGGGTCCTTAACTGAGTAATGATTCAGCCACATTACAGAGTTTCTGGTTAATGTTGGCATAGAATAATCCGCTTTCTTTAAAATATATATATATAAATACATATATATTTATATTATATATATATATATTTATACTAAAGCAGTGCACTTAAGGTGGCAGGAGAACAAATGAGAGATAGAATCATTCACATTTAAAAGAAGGCAACCCCTGGAAAACCCTGTGACATTGGTCATGGTCTACAGTGATCTAGAGTGAGTTTTTTTGGAGAAAAAAAATAAATAATAAAGGCAAATAAAAGTCCAAGAGTACTGTTTTCTGGAGAGTTTCATTTAACTTAATTATTGCTCATAGGAGAGCCTTCTTTCAGACTATTGGTCAGCTTTATTTTTGCTTTGACTCTTGTGCATAATGTTGTCTTTTTACATCTTGTCTACTATATCAGAATCACTTTCCATCTACTGTATTTGAGTAAAGTGGCTCAAAAAAAAAAAAAAAAAAAAAAAAAAAAAAAAAAAAGTGAAGCAGTTTCATTGTATTTTAGTTTGAAGAACTAGTTTGAGTAGACTTTATGCTATTCTACACTGGCTCTCCTTAGTTTTGAATATTTTGGTAACCTTTATTTATTTATTTATTTTTTTCAGAACAAATAAATGGAATGTGTAGGCCTTGAACAATTAAATTTAGCTTTCTGAAAAACATGGACCATAATACTCACCCAACTTCATAAAATTATGCTGAACTTGAGGATATGAAATGTTACGGAATAATATTGCAACTAACTTTTCCAGAAACTGAGCGTAAAACTGGTGACATCCCATGCAAATAAAAATATTCTGAGTTCAGATTTGTATTTCTGCTCTCTTGAAAGCTCATTAATATTTCCAAGTAGGGAATTACTTTTATTCATAAATCAGGTGAGAATTGTTCTTGTGTTCAGTGTGTAATAATTGCTTCAGTAATGTAACTCTAATCCACTTTCTCTCATGAGTTTACACCTGTAAACCTGTTTACACCTGTTGTGTGTACACATGTATACACACAAATGGAAATGATGAATTGACATCTCTTAACTGCAAAGCAGTAAGACACTATGTACACATAGTTAGGCACTATGATTGCAATGAACACCTTGAATTCCCTTCAGATTGACATACATTCACAGTTTGAGGATACTACAAGTGAATACCACTTTTCTAGTTTACTATTGCCTTTCAGCGGCCAGGCAGTAACTCCTAAAGGTGCACTAAGGTCTTTGTTTGTGATCACACATTTGAATATTTCACCCTTTCAGGTTTTGGAATATTTCACCGTAAGTCACTTGCTAAACTTTAGGGACAGGCATAGCTTTATTAGCCAGGATTGGACTACATCCATTTCTATTCACTAAGCATCTTGACCAAAGGCAAAGGTATGTTCAAAGGGACTCAGAAAAAAAATTTGTCTGAATGTCCAATGTTAATCCTAGCTTGCAAAACACTGTTGAGAGGAAAAAAAAAAAAATCATTCAACCCCTCTGGCATAAAGAAAATAAGGCACTGTACAGCAAGACCTCCCAAGAAGAGCAAAATCACTTACTAAATTATTGATTTGTTATGTTGAAGTAGGAATCCTTATTTCTAACCCAGGAAGAAATCTCTTCTAGAAAGCATTTCTACAGCTGAAACCAAATTTGTTTGTTTTCATCAGGTAGCCTGTGCAACTCTGAGGACATGAACCAGCCAGTGGAGAGGTATTTATATCTGCACTGTACTGGTGGAGTGCAATCAACCCATGACTCTGACAGTTGAACAGATCATGTCTCTCCTGACATTTTATGGCAAAGACATACATAAAACTGCTTGCAGCTGTAGGGAGAACAAGTGCCCTGCAGATGCTAGAAAAGAAGAACAGGTAAATTTTGGACAATAACTCACAGATTATGGACACTTGTCAGGCATTATGACTTTTTCATCTAGTACTAAATGTAGATGAAAAGATCATAATTCTTCTGAGTGCTGTAACACATCATGAGTTATCAGTCCCTGTGATATCAGTCCGCAGCACCACACTTCCTAGATTTCAGCTGGACAATGCATCATTGCAGCTTCCAGGTCAGTGTTGAGTCTTCCCACTGAAACTATTAAAAAATATATCTATATAAAAAAAAAAAAATGTAGATTCTGTGTGAATCTACAGAAACAGCTATTAGATACATCTGTCCATATCTCAAATTGTCAAATTAAGAAAAAAGACAAGGTAAACAGGAAACTGTCCAGGATGTACTCCTAAACAATCTTTCAAATTATTTTACTGTATTTTTTCAGAAATTGTGATAGTTTTTAGTTGTAAATTAAAGTCAACTAAGTTAAACCAACAGCCCATGCTAAGAACATAAGCTAATTCCATCTAAACTTCCCACATATATGAAGTTGGAAATTAATGCTGACACTATAGTTGACTTAAAATCTTGGATAGAAAAAAAAATAATAATAATATACCTGTTTGGAAGATTTTCTGTGATTTGTCTATGGTGTCTTCTTTACTCATTTGCAAGATTAGAAGATATGTAAATAGTCACAAGATAATTGAATTCTCCAATCCTCCACCTCTGAATTTAAAATATAAAAATATAAAAGTTTTAGTACTGTAAGGCAGGGAGGCCCAACAGAAGGGTGTCAAAAGTAGTGCCCTTTATGTGGGTTATATGCTAATTTTTTACTTACCTGCAGGAGTGAGAACCAAAAGGGATCCGTACAGATTCCTGTTTTGTTAGAAAGGTCATCCTTAACCTCTTTTATTTTTTTTTCTTTCTTTTCAGACTGAAAAACAAACAAACAACAACAACAACAACAAAGTGTTCTTTTATTGTTTTTCAATTTTAATTATACTGTAACCCAAGGTCCCACTCTGGTGACACAAACAACTTCTAGATGAATTAAATACATGTGTTCGTGACACTGTGACTGTAGCTGTAAGCTGAGCAGTCTTCCGAGCACAGGTCAATACTAGTAAATGTAACAGTGTGCCAAAGAGAAATGAGATAAGCAAGATAAATAAGATAAATCTGTTGACTGAAGAATGAAGATATTCCACTTATATAAAACAAACACATACACATACACAAGGTTTTAAAAAAGTGAGTATAATTCTTTCATATCTTTATTTCATAATTTTGGCCAGAAGTAAATGAATTAAATACATTAATTCCCTTAGTTTTATATTACTAATTCAGTCTGAATTTCTGTTTATTGTTTACAGAAAAGTGACTTGCTTTAGAAGATGTGGTCAGCTATTTGATAAGATTTTAAATCTTCTAGTGAGATTTATTTGTTTTTTTTAAGTCCAGGGCCTTTAAATTCAAATGAGGTTTCTAAGGTACATCTCTAAAATTTCATTAATTACATCACATTTCTAATTTTTACAATTAGCTCCAGTTGTAAAATTACAATAAAATAAGAAGATACTCATTGTTAATATGCTGCAATTGTTCAGTGCTCCCTTTGTTTGTTTGTTTGTTTGTTTTAAAAAAGTAATGGAGTAAAGGAATAAAAGAGAATGAACAAACACAAATTTAGATTTCTATCAATTGCTTATTTTTGTGCTACTTAGATTATTAATAAATATTTTCATAATTGATTTTTTCACAATCCATCTGTGGTTTTAGGAGGAAGGATGATGAAGCAATTTAAGAGATCTAATACATACATTTTATAAGACTGCTATATGTTATATATATATATGTATATATATGTATATATAAATGTTATATCCTTTCATATGTCTTCAAACTGCACATTCACTGATCACTGTTCCTTTGACTAACCTCTGTTAGCATTAGCAAAGTGTGCTAAATAAAAGGTCAGCCTCCACTTTGTGGAAAATAAAGCTGGTAAAAGGCAAGCTCAACTTTTATTTTTAAGTACATAACAGACTGTAAGGGTAATTGACAGTGAACAGTGATGTTATTCTGTTTAGTAAATGAACCCCTATGAAGCAGTCAGTAGTACTTCAGTGCTGGCTCTTGGGTTGTGCACACAGTATTGTTCAGGGTATTGTATTTAATCATTATGGTCCAGAACACAACCAGTATTCCAGCTCTTCCTTGCAATTTTGACCTCTTTTAATCATGGTGTTATTTGCCTCCAAACCTTTCAGAGTCATGCATGGTTATTCAAGTTTGGTTTTCAGCTGCAAGGCTTCCCCTCACTTCTCTACCACGGCAAAATTTAAATACCTCAGTAGGACAGAATTTTGCTCACCTGGATCCTACAAACTGACTGTATTGAAGAGGGTTACGTGGCATTTGCTCTCTGCATGAACAGAACAGGCTTCAAAGTGTGTTGTCTTAAAAATACTGCTGAAAGTAAACTAGTGAGTACATATGGGAAGGAAGCAAGTAACTCACTAAAGGGAAGGTCTAGTTTCAATGTGGATGTCTTTTAATGACATACGTAAATAATATATATACATATGCTACTTTGAACTTAGAATCTTTTACAGAAACTCTGATATCTTCCTTAGTTATTCAGTAGTTAAAGCTTATGGATGTATATTATAAAAATAGAGCTTTTGATTTTGTGCATTTTACAGAACAATTAATTTATAGCTTGTAAATCATATTTCAGATTTATTTATTTATTTATTTATTTTGTGAATTGTGTGTTTAACTGAGAGATAATTCTGCAGATACAGCAAAATGAGATTTGTCTACAAGAAGACACTGCAGTAACCATAGCTTACGCAGACATTATTAGGCTATTTTTAAACTAGCTACCCTGGTTACTGCTTCTGCAGTGAGATGCTCTGAGGGTTACATATGCTGAATATCTTCTTGGATTCCAAACCTCTGATTATCCAAGGCTCCACTACATGCTAAATATGCATAAAATACATTATTCTTTTCTATGTAAGGAGTAAATTTTGTATCCCTTTCTATGTCCATTTATCTATCTGTCTTAAATGAAACTATCCGTTAGTGTCAGTAATGGTGATTACTACACTGAAAAAAAATAGAAAACCAGTTAAAGCAGAAGGCATAACAGCGTCATGAGCTTTTACCATTTTCACATGTATTTGGGTTGTTAAAAATATTCTGCTGCTCGTTATCTGTTCCTCAGTAATGTACATTTTATAATTAAAATAGCCAAAGGTCTCACATTCATAATGACTTTTAGAAACTGCTAGATAAGATCTTCAGAGTTTATGTTTGTAGTTTAAAGGCACATTTTAATAGAAAATAAGTTTTAATAATAATAATAATAATAATAATAAAAGAGTTCATTTTTCTCTACAAATAAAGCTCTTTTTCTCTGATCTTGTGGTATCATTAATGGGACTTGCCTTCCACTCAACCACAGAGGAAGTAAGTGTGGTATTGAATTCACTAGGTGGATTACAGCATTCAAGCCTACAATGCTAATTTGAATGGAAGGAATATTTGAGCTTCTTTAATGTGATTCAGCTCTCTTCTAGCAATTGGCCTGTGGGAGGACACAATCTGTTCTATCTGGTGTTGTCAGTGATTCACTTCTTTGACTCTGACTGGTTGCTGCTGCAATCCATACCAATTGCACAGGAAATGGTGTGATTAATCATATATATCTTTTTTTAGAACCCACAGTTATTATTTAATGTAATTACTTCCCCACTGAGGTTTAGTTTGGAAATTAGTGTTTCATTGTTTTATTTATTTATTTTAATTTGATGTCTTTCTGCTCTTGTGTGCATGGCAGAAGAACCTAAGAGAAGGAATATCAATCCAATATTTATTTTTTTTTCTTGAATTTTGTAAATATTCCCCCCTCCTCCCCCCCCCCCCCCCCCCCCCCCAGACACTTACTTTCAATTGCATAACTGTTAGGATACCTTTGTATACTTTCCAGTTCATATTTATATCATATTGCATTATACGGGATGCATCAAGCACGGCATTGCTAGCCAGTCAAGGGAAGTGATTATCCTGCTCTACTCTTAACTGTTGCGGCCTCACCTCCAGTACTGTGTGCAGTTCTGGGCACAACAGTACAAAAAGGACATTAAACTGTTGGAGAGTGTCCAGAGGAGGGCGACAAATCTTGTGAAGGGCCAAAAGGGGAAGACATACACGTATGAGGAGCAGCTGAGGGCACTGGGCCTGTTCAGCCTGGAGAAGAGGAGGCTGAGGGGAGACCTCATCGTGGTCTACAACTTCCTCGTGAGCAGTGTAGAGGCAGGTGACCTATTCTCTGTAAACACCAGTGATAGGACCCGTGGGAACGGTGTTAAACTGAGGCAGGGGAAGTTTAGGCTGGACATCAGGAAGAGGTTCTTCACTGAGAGGGTGGTTGTGCACTGGAACAGGCTCCCCAGGGCAGTAGTCACTGCACCAAGCCTGTTGGACTGTGCATTCAGTCACATGGTCTAAACTTTTGGGTAGACCTGTGTGGTGCCAGGATTTGGATTTGATGATTCTTATGGGTCCCTTTCAATGATTCCATGATTCCATGATTCTATGATATAAAATATTTAACTGTTTGCATTGATCAGCTATATTAGCTATTAGAGAAGAAAATTAGCCAAGGCAGACTTCTATCTCCCACATTCATTTTTAATTCCAGGTTATTTTTGATGTCTTAGTTACTTGTTAAAACAGCAACAATAAAATGCAACATATAATTAAGAATTACAAAGTAAAAAGATTTACCAATTTTTGTGTATGTTTCGATATTCATATTTGTCAGCTGGGGAAGGGCTAAACAGCTTAACAAGATCTTGCAACATGAAGGACTGTAAGGAAGCATGTGGCAGACCACAGTGTCACTTTACTTTTTCAATGAATCACTTGTAGTTCACACACACACACACACACAGAATTTCTAGCTTGGAAGAGACCTCAAGATCATCGAGTCCAACCTCTGACCTAACGCTAACAGTCCCCACTAAACCATATCCCTAAGCTCTACATCTAAACGTCTTTTGAAGACTTCCAGGGATGGTGACTCCACCACCTCCCCGTTCCAGTGCCTAACAACCCTTTCAGTAAAGAAATTCTTCCTAACATCTAACCTAAAACTCCCCTGGCGTAACTTTAGCCCATTCCCCCTCGTCCTGTCACCAGGCACATGGGAGAACAGGCCAACCCCCACCTCTCTACAGCCTCCTTTAATGTACTTATACAGAGCAATAAGGTCACCCCTGAGCCTCCTCTTCTCTAGGCTGAACAAGCCCAGCTCCTTCAGCCGCTCCTCGTAGGACTTGCTCTCCAGGCCCCTCACCAGCTTTGTCGCCCTTCTTTGGACCCGCTCAAGCACCTCGATGTCCTTCTTGTAGCGAGGGGCCCAAAACTGAACACAGTACTCGAGGTGCGGCCTCACCAGAGCCGAGTACAGGGGGATGATCACCTCCCTAGCCCTGCTGGTCACAGTGTTTCTGATACAAGCCAGGATACCGTTGGCCTTCTTGGCCACCTGAGCACACTGCTGGCTCATATTCAGCCGACTGTCCACCATCACTCCCAGGTCCTTCTCTGCCTGGCAGCTCTCCAACCATTCCTCTCCCAGCCTGTAGTTCTGCTTGGGGTTATTGCGCCCCAGGTGCAGGACCCGGCACTTGGCCTTGTTGAACTTCATGTTGAACTTCTTGTTCAACCTAGAATAAAGTTATACATACATATATATATAGTCTTTCCAGCAACAGCTGTTTATGTATCCCAACATTTTTTTTCAAGTGTATTTTTACAGATTTAGGTCTTCATTTCAGTCCTGCCTATTGCAGTATTTTCCATGAGACTTCTGGTGGTTATTCTATTTTCTTCAGTCTGAGATTTCTCAGCTGTAAAATAAGAATAATAACACTTACTGGCCCTGGTTTTGTTTTATAGGATGTGGGTTCTTCAGGGCATAGAACAACTTTATATATTTGCATATCACAGCAAAATCTTGGCAAAGGTCTACAGATGCTGTTAAAGTACACAAAATAATAAAAAGTGCATTATCTTTAATTGGTTTTACTTTATGTCCTCTTAAATTCAAAGCAATAACTTTAGGTGAGGAGCAGTGTAAAATATTATACCATTAGCATCATATCACGATTTGGGGGATTACTTTACCCCCAGCATATGAAACCTGCAGGAGACGTGTTAATAAAGAAGTCTATAGAAGTCTCTAGAATGTTGCCTCTTGAAGAACTCTTCCCTCTTGAGGCACATCAGTGATAGGTATCTTTCAGGCTCCAAACTTCTCCTAGCTGGTCAGTTGTATTTTGTTTGTTTTGTTTGTTTGTTTTCTAATGTTAATATGAGTTTGGGTAAGACACAGTAGAGTGGAAACCCAAACTTTACCATAAAGTTTAACAATCTCTCTCTGACAGTGATGAGGAGAAGGACAGGGCAGGGCAGGGCAAGGCAGGGCAGGGCTGGGGAGGGGGAAAAGGAAGGGGAGGGCAGGGAAGGGGAAGGGACGGGAGGTCAGGATGCAGGACTGAATTGAAGATCTGTCTATTGTCCCGCACTACTCTGTCCTCCAGAGACCCTATGTAGGGTACTACATTCAGAACAAGAGAGATATGGGCCTGTTGCAGTGAGTCCAGAGATGATCAGTGGTCTGAAACACCTCTCATATGACGAAAGTCTAACATTGCTGGGGTTGTTTAGCCTGGAGACAAGAGGGCTTTACGGAAACCTTATTGTGGCCTTTCAATATTTAGAAGGAGCTTGTAAGAAGGAAACAGAAAGAATCTTTTGCAGGGATTTTAGTGATAGGACAAGGAGCAATATTTTTAAACTGAAAAAGGGTCGATTTAGGTTGAAAATAAGAAATATTTTACAGTGCTGATGGTGAGACACTGGAACAGGTTGCCAAGAGAAGTGGATGCATTAGATGTGTTCAAAATTAGCTTGTACAGGGTTTTGAACAGCTTGGTCTAGTAAAAGATGTCCCTGCCATGGCAGTGGGTTAGAACAAGATGATCTTTGAAGGTCTCTTTCAACCCCACACCACGGTTTCGTGAAGTTCCACAAGATCTTGTCTCTCTGAATGATGGAACTGTTTTAAAATAAGTACCAGTGAGCTTTCTACTGTATGCAGGTGGTCTGGGCAGAAGAAGTCCTTAAATATACTACTAAATATACTACTACTTGATGGTATTATGATATATTTTTCTGTCATTCTAAAGTGTTTTGTTGTTGTTGTTTTCCCCTAGAAAAATAACAGGCTGTGCTATCAGGCCTGGTTCAGCATCAGTCCTCAGCATCTTCAGGATGTTCCAAATTATGGATCTGTGAGTGCTGCAAAGAAGTATATATTTCTGTCGTTAAAAAAGGTACAGATGGAAAGCTTTCCCTAGGATAGTATTCCAAAGTTTTTAAAATATTCCTGACTTTTAGAGGTGTATAGTTTTATCATGACAGATACATCAAAAAGATCACTTTTTACCAAAAGTTATAAGAAGTAATTCCTGCATAATACAGTAATTGGGTGATTAGTAGCATGGCAGAATTGATTAACTACTTAGATATAATTTGTGTTTTCCTTCTCTGTTGAATTACTAAACTGAATGAAAAGTGCAATGAAGAAAAAGTAAGATAAAATAGAAATCATCCACACTGATCAAACTAATTTTATAATTTAAATTTTATATGTTAACCACAAATGTAGCCACTGAATACAATTTGTAGTTTCTTAATAAATCATGTAATCCTTTTCTGCATGTGGATGCACAGTATAAATGGGATTGAGATGTACTCTGATTTGGAAAAATTAAGAGAAAAGATTGAAATTGAACTTTAATTTCCAATTATGTTAGAAAATAAAATACAGGAAACCCACTCATAAAGTTTTATTAGACCAGAGATTACAGTCCAGTAAAATTTTATAAAATGAAGGCAATCTTTTTTCTTCAGTATGTCCAGTTTCTTCATGCCTGTTGTGCTTCTTCTATTCTAATATCAGAATTTTGCAGGTAGTAGTGATGTAACATAATCACAGAAATTATTCTTATCCCATAATCACTGAAATGGCCTAAGGACAGATTAACTTTACTGAGCCTTCTGGGAAGTAGATTTATCTTTCTTCTAGTGTTCATTGGCTAAAAAGAAGGTTATGTTCTAGCTCTAGAGTCACTGCTTGCACATGGGGCATAGATGCTGTAGGGATCATATCTACTGGCAGTCCTTGCTTTTTCTAGTCTTTATACCACATGTATTTCTTCCTTCTGAAGTTTTTGAACAACGGCAAAAGGACTGTAGTAATAGCAAATCTTCCAATTCCAGCATAGCTTCTGCTTTCTTCTATACATCCACCATAAAAATATAATAATAATGATAATGATAATGATAACGATAATGATGTTAATAATAATAATAATAATAGTAATAATAATAATAATAATAATAATAATAATAATAATAATAATAATAATAATAATAATAATAATAATAATAATTAATAATAATAATAATAATAATAGATATTTCCATAGTTTTATTACCTATACTACCTAAGACCCTCTTTTCTCTGGTGTTTTAAACAGGAAGAACATATCTAACAAATTCTCATGATTTATTTGTTTTCTGTAATTACTCATAAAAATCTGCAGTTAATCAATTTGGTTGAATCTTTGTTACTCCCTAGAATCATAACAGAAATATGCTTGGAGCTTTTTGTTTGTTTGTTTGTTTGTTTTCTTTTTTGTGTGTGGATTTTCCAGTAGATAAGTAAGTTTTCTGAGCTCTGAGGTCAGACAAATAACCATTATCTCAATATGGTACTAAGAATCTTGCAATGCTTTACCCAAAAAATAACGATGTTGCCATTATTACAGTAATACATTCCAACACAGACCATTTGTATTTCAAAACTGTGTGTTTTCAATTAATAAAGTATCTTTTTTTGCTTCCAGACTGAGGTTTTCAGGATATTAATATGTCTATTTCACTGAAAAAGAAAAGTTCTGTTAGATCACTTGATGAAGTCATCAGAGATAAACCTTGTAATATGAATGCCAGAACAAAGTCATTCATCAGATTCTCCAAAAATCTTTTGCTTAAAAATATTAAGGTGAGATATCATTTTTGCTTTCCTCTTGCTTTTTCATTCTTTAAGAGTCAAGTTTAACGGCTCCACATTGCAACTTTACTATAAGAAAAAGTTAAAAACAAAAGCAATGTTTTCTGGATAGCCACTTGATTCTAGCTATTAAGTCTCTAAGAAAAATATTTATAGGCTTAAAAAGTAGCTGGGAGAACTGAAAGATTGTGAACACTGAATTTAGTTAATAAATAAATAATTAAACTTATATATATATATACACACTTTATAGCTGAATAGCTAATAAGCAGTATGCAATTTCAGTTCCACATTTCTAGACCTAAACTGTTATAAAACAGTTTGGTCACAATGTCACATAGTAGTCTGTTATAACGTTACTAGTGCACATTTATTCTTCTTTATTTTCTTTAGCTGTTGTAGTATTTATTTATTTATTTATTTGGGTAAATGAAACTGACAGGTTTTGAGGGTTTTGTATTACTTTCATCAGACTCCAGGGAAATATTAGATTTCACAATTTTAGAATCTAAATAGATTGCTATTTCATGAAAAAAATAAACTGTTGTGCTTCATACTGCAAGACATACTGCGAACACATGGCCATGTATGTGGCTTCTTTACATCCATCCTAAAACATGTGTAATAAGGTCATTAGGGCATGCAGCCTAGAGAAGGGGTAATAAAGCATGACACTCTTCCCTTCCCATTGTCTATTTCAAAGTCCCACAAACACCACAGACACAAACAGAGTAGAACTTAGAATCAGAAAACTCATTTATGTTGGAACCTCTAGAGTAAGGTGTTTATTGGAACAAATTATACCTTGTTTAACAGAAAAAGCTTGAACTGAAAAGCATATTGTTATGTTAAACACTGTCATGAAAAGATCAATACCATATCAAATCTCAGTGTAAGAGTACAGCCCTTTTAATTTTGCTAATACTATGTCTTTTAGCACAATAGTGGGTTTTGGAGGATTATTTTTATTTTTAATCAAGATAACAATGATTCTGATTCTCTTACACTTCAAGGAAAAAGCAAAAAAATAAAACCTCACATTTGATTGTCAGTATGCAAAACAATGGTTCTGACCTCATTAGCCCTACAGTAAAGAAAAAATAAAAGAAAATAAACATAGATAGTATGCTGGCTTTAAAATTCTACATTAAAATCTCAGAACTACTATATTTTACTCCCTCCAGGAAGATAAATAAATAAATAAATAGATTGATAAAACAAAACAGAACAAAAACAGAGCAAAACCCAGAAGTCTAAGTCAGTATTTTCTGGGTGAAAACAGTTTAAGTGTGTTCAACTTCTATTTGATGTCATAGGTGCGATTTAATTCTACAGTAAATGAAACCTTGCAAATTAAATGTATATATAAATTGTCTGTGATCATAATGAATCCCAATACTTTCTGTACTCTCATTAAATTTAGACATCTTCAACAGATATTTAATAATTTGCTTAGTGGTATCAATGTGATGAGGCTCTAAAAATTTCCTTTGTGGACTCATATGCTTCCTGGTAGTCCTTATTTACATAGTGATGCTGTTGAAACACACAGAAAGATAATTGACTTGTATACAAGAATTTTGTGGGATTAATTTATAAGTCTACAAATATAACTTTGCAAAGATATTACATAAAACAACTGTATTTGGGGTCCAGTCTTTCAGTTAGTTCTGTTGTATCATGACCTGTAATAATTGAGATCAAGTAATATTGCCAGGTAAGGCTCATAAAGGCAAAGCTTTTAAAAAATAGATTCTCTTATGATGTATTTTTTCAAAACTGCACAGAATCTGTGGGTATAGGTATAGCTGGAACAAAGTCTACCAAAATAATTTTGACTATAAGCCATTTATATATTTTTAAATGGATAACCAGAACAAGAACAAATCAACAAAATGAAATCTGTACTAAATTTTTACTTAGCTAATAGAATGGTGGCAGAATTTGAAAGTGATGGAGACTGCAAAGCCCTGTTTTAGTGGTTATCTAATTATGCTAAGTGATATATCCAGTTTTAGTGGAACTACTTCGGAAATCCAGTGCTCTCAGTTTGCTGATGTAGAACTACTGCCACAGACACACAATGTATATTGCCATTTTTTATTTGTAGTATAGGTGCAGATGTAAGCTGGAGAAATTTGATATGAAATTAATTAGGTAAGCATCTACAAATTTTCTTGATCAAAACCACTCCTGTCCCTTACCTGTTCACTACACTTCAATAGCACTTTCAGTGAGATTAGAGATAAGCAATGTAGGCATTTTTAGCATTGATAAAAGTCCAGGAAATCAATGACCTGTGAAATACTTACTGAACTACTGAGTGTTCTGGTTTCAGTAAGGACAGAGTTAATTTTCTTCCTAGTAGCTGGTAGGGTGCTATGTTTTGGCTTAGGATGAGAAGAGTGCTGATAACATGCTGATGTTTTAATTGTTGCAGAGCAGTGCTTACATCAAGCCAAGGACATTTCAGCTTCTCACTCTGTCCTGCCAACGGGCAGGTGTATTGGGTCTGGCTGGAATGTTAACTTTCCCAGCAGCAGCCCATACAGTGCCGTACTCTGCAGTTGTAGCTGGAACAGCAGTGTTATCACACCAGTGTTGTGTCTGCTGCTGAGCAGCAGTGGCACAGTATTAGGCCTTTCTCTAACCCTCTTAGGGGGTGGGCAAAAGGTGAGGAGAGAAACATCACTAGGGCAGCTGGCCTAAACCAATCAAAGGGATATTCCATACCATGTGATGTCACACTCAGCAATAAAAGGTGGAAACAGGAAGAAGAGGGGAGGGGTGGGCTCTCGTTTGGAAGACGTCGGTCCTCCTCTCGAACACCGGCTGCGTGCGTTGAGGCCTTGCTTCAAGGACGTGGTCAATCATCGCTCATTTGTGGGAAGTAGAGAGTAATTTCTTTCCTCTGCACTTCCATATAGCCTTCATTTATTTTGTTTGTTTGTTTTCCTCCCTTCTTTTTATTTTCCTTTTTTCCCCTCCCTTTCCCCTTTCCCTTTTTATTTTCCCCTTAGTTAAATTGTTAGTTCATGGTAGTCTTTATTTAATTATTATAATTATTTCCCTTTAATTAAACTATCCTTATCTCAACCCGTGAGTTGTTCTTTGCTTTACTTCTCCCCCTCCTCATCTAAAGGAGGGGGAGTGAGAGAGCGGTTGTGGGGTTTAGCTGCCCAGTACGGTAAAACCACCACAGTCCTTTTTGGCGCCCAACGTGGGGCTCGAAGGGTTGAGATAACAATAGAATTGATTAAACGCATATAACTAACACGCTTGCTAGTAACCATGTACATTGCCCTGTTAATAATAATAGCTTTGTTCCTATGTCATGCAATCCGTGTCATATTCTCCTTTCTCCTATATATCCGATCCGACAAAGTGCTACAATCTGTGTTCACTTTTTTTAATTCGCTGTGCTGCCAAGCACTGACCTTGGTTTTAATCTGGAATTCAGGCTCTGCACTGTTATCATTTGGGTCCCATGGAAACTATCTTTCAGAGAATATTCAGAACTACACTGCCTTCCTTTTCTCATCTGGACACCAGTTTATTAATAATATTAAGAATGGTACCTTTCCCTCCTTTCATAGTGGGCTAATTACAACCGTTTGGGAGTATTTTGAAGATCCATCTGTAACCCATGTATTGCTATTTCTAATTCTGAACAACCAGTTTCATTTTCTCTCTAAGATTAGTCGATTGTTTAGAAAACTTACTTGGGAATCTGTCCCGAAACAGTCTTGTGGTGAGTGGCTAGGTGTGTGGGATGATGTTAGCAGATACCTGTCACGAGTGTCTCCTCCAATAGTTTTGAACTTCACCCCTGAGCAAGTGCTAAATCCTAAAAAATTAGTAGAATGTTTGAGAGTTGTATGTCCTGACCCTGATAATGCCGGAGAACGACAGCTTGCAGCATTGTGCTGGGTCCTGGCTTATTCCTATCAAACACTGTTTAACATCATCCAGCAACTTGAAGAGAGGGAGGAAGTCTCTGAATATGATGACCAAGTAACACACGATGTGGCTGACCCAAAAGACCAACCAACTATGGTATCAGTCGCCCCCATAGTCAAGTCAAAAAAATGGAAACGGAGGTCAGCTCGTTTAGTAAGGGAAGAAGGCTCTCCTAAGGAGGAGGAAGAAGGGGAAATGGCAGGCACTTCTAAAGCAGGGCCATCACAAAAACAGCAGGAAGACGAGACAGAAATCATAAAGGAATCAGAAATCACTCGATCCTTATCCCTGAGTGAGATGCGAGAAATACGAAAGGATTATGGTCGACGCCCAGGTGAACACATCCTCACTTGGCTGCTTCGATGCTGGGATGCTGGGGCCAATAGCCTACAATTAGAAGGCAATGAAGCCAAGCAGCTGGGATCCCTCTCTAGAGAAAGGGTAATCGACAAAGTAATCGGGAGAGGAGCACAGGCCCTCAGCCTCTGGAGACGACTCCTGGTGGCTGTGAGAGAAAGATATCCCCATAAGGAAGATATTGTATATCAAATAGGCAAGTGGACCACTATAGATAAAGGTCTCCAGCATCTGCGGGAATTAGCTGTGCGGGAGATGATTTATAGTGATTTGGACAATGCCCAGACACCTCAAGACCCCGATGAAGTCCAGTGCACAACATCCATGTGGCGTAGATTTGTGCGGAGTGCACCACCAGCACATGCCAGTACCCTGGCATCAATTAACTGGGATGAGGGGATGGGACCAACATTGTATGATATGTCCTGCCAGCTTCAAAAATATGAAGACAATCTCTCTGCTCCGCTACAGTCCAGTGTCTCAGCTGTGGAGAAACTGTCTAAAGGACTTGACAAGCTCGTGGAACGAGTGGAACGAGTATATTCCCCCTCATTTAGACAGAGTGATACTTCAGCCACTAAGAATCAGCATTCGCGCGCTCAAGAGAGAGAGTACCCAAGACGTACACCACGTGGCACCTTGTGTTTTTTTCTGCATGACCATGGGGAAGATATGAGGAAATGGGATGGTGTACCTACTTCAACCCTAGCTGCTCGGGTACGTGAACTGAAAGGAAATACAGCAGCAAGAAGAGGGGTTCCTAAGAGAAATGCTGCTCCAGTTTCCATGGGGCAGTACCCCAGAGGCAGTAGAAGAGCTGATGTTATTCTTGACCCTGATGAAGAGACCTCTACCTCTCATTTGCAAGAATTAAGTGGCAGACGCTCCAGCCAGGACTAGAGGGGCCCTGCCTCTGGCCAGGTAGAGGAGAGGGATAACCGGATTTATTGGACTGTGTGGATCCGATGGCCTGGAACATCAAAACCACAAGAATACAAAGCTTTAGTGGACACTGGCGCACAATGTACCATAATGCCATCAGGCTACCAAGGGACAGAACTCACCTGTATCTCCGGAGTGACAGGGGGATCCCAACAACTATCTGTACTGGAAGCTGAAGTGAGTCTAACTGGGAATGAGTGGCAAAAGCATCCCATTGTGACTGGCCCAGAGGCTCCATGTATCCTTGGCATAGACTATCTCAAGAGAGGGTACTTCAAGGATCCAAAAGGATACCGGTGGGCTTTTGGCATAGCTGCTTTGAGCACAGAAAAGATTAGGCAGCTGTCTACCTTGCCTGGCCTTTCAGAAGACCCTTCTGTTGTAGGATTGCTGAAGGTTGAAGAACAACAGGTACCAATTGCTACTACAACGGTGCACCGACGGCAATATCGCACCAACCGAGACTCCCTGATTCCCATCCATGAGTTGATTCACCGACTGGAGAGTCAGGGAGTAATCAGCAAGACTCGCTCACCCTTTAATAGTCCTATATGGCCAGTACGAAAGTCTAATGGCGAGTGGAGGCTAACAGTGGACTACCGCGGCCTGAATGAAGTCACGCCACCACTGAGTGCTGCAGTGCCGGACATGCTGGAACTTCAGTACGAACTAGAGTCAAAGGCAGCCAAGTGGTATGCCACAATTGATATTGCTAATGCATTTTTCTCCATCCCTTTGGCAGCAGCATGCAGGCCACAGTTTGCTTTCACTTGGAGGGGCATCCAATACACCTGGAATCGGCTGCCCCAGGGGTGGAAACACAGCCCTACCATTTGCCATGGACTGATCCAGTCTGCACTGGAGCAAGGGGGAGCCCCTGAGCACCTTCAGTACATTGACGACATCCTCGTGTGGGGCAACACAGCAGAAGAAGTTTTCGAGAAAGGGAAGAAAATAATCCAAATTCTCCTGAAAGCTGGTTTTGCCATTAAACAGAGCAAGGTCAAGGGGCCTGCACAGGAAATCCAGTTCTTGGGGGTAAAATGGCAGGATGGACGTCGCCATATTCCAATGGATGTGATCAATAAAATAACAGCAATGTCTCCGCCAACTAGCAAAAAAGAAACGCAAGCTTTCCTAGGCCTCGTGGGATTCTGGAGAATGCATGTGCCAGGCTATAGTCAGCTTGTGAATCCTCTATATCGAGTGACTCGAAAGAGAAACTATTTCGAGTGGGGCCCTGAGCAACAACAGGCATTTGAACAAATCAAACAAGAAATAGCTCGTGCAGTAGCCCTTGGGCCAGTCCGTACTGGACCAGCTGTGCAAAATATACTGTACACTGCAGCTGGGGAGCATGGCCTCACCTGGAGCCTTTGGCAGAAAACCCCAGAAGAAACTCGAGGCCGACCTCTGGGCTTCTGGAGTCGGGGCTATCGAGGATCAGAAGCCAATTACACCCCAACTGAAAAAGAAATACTCACAGCATATGAGGGTGTTCGAGCTGCTTCAGAAGTTGTGGGTACAGAGGCACAGCTCCTCTTGGCACCGCGGTTACCTGTGTTACATTGGATGTTCAAAGAGAAAATTCCCACTACACACCATGCAACTGATGCTACATGGAGTAAGTGGATAGCGCTAATTACACAGCGGGCTCGAATGGGAAAACCCAATCGCCCAGGAATCCTGGAAGAGATTATGGACTGGCCGGAAGGTAGAGATTTCGGAGTACCAACAGAAGAGGTAACCCGTGCTGAAGAGGCACCACCATACAATGAGTTGCCAGAGGACAGAAAGCGGTATGCGTTGTTTACTGACGGATCCTGCCGTGTGATAGGGAGTCATCGGAAATGGAAAGCTGCTGTGTGGAATCCCATACGACGAGTTGTGGAGGCCATGGAAGGGGAAGGTGAGTCGAGTCAGTATGCAGAAGTAAAAGCCATACAACTAGCCCTAGATATCACCGAAAGAGAAAATTGGCCAGTATTGTATCTTTATACTGACTCATGGATGGTGGCAAATGCTCTGTGGGGGTGGCTGCAGCAATGGAAAGAGAACAACTGGCAGCGCAGAGGTAAACCTATCTGGGCTGCTACCCTGTGGCAAGATATTGCTGCCCGGGTAGGAAACCTGGATGTTAAAGTACGTCATGTAGATGCCCACATGCCCAAGAGTCGCGCTACTGTAGAACATCGGAACAACGAAGAAGTGGATCGAGCTTCGAAAATTGAAGTGGCTCAGGTGGACCTAGACTGGGAACGTAAGGGTGAGCTGTTTGTAGCTCGATGGGCCCATGAAACATCAGGACATCTGGGGAGGGATGCCACTTACAGATGGGCTCGTGATCGAGGGGTGGACTTGACCATTGAAGCCATCACACAGGTTACCCATGAGTGTGAGACCTGTGCTGCAATCAAGAAAGCCATGAAGGTAAAATCTCCCTGGAACAGGGGGAGATGGCTAGGGTTTCAATATGGTGAGGCCTGGCAAATTGACTATATTGGACCACTTCCAAAAACCCGCCAAGGCAAACGGTACATACTCACCATGGTAGAAGCAACTACTGGGTGGTTGGAAACATACCCTGTAAACCATGCCACGGCCCGAAATACTATCTTGGGCCTGGAAAGACAAGTATTGTGGCGTCATGGTACACCAGAGAGAATTGAGTCTGACAATGGGAGTCATTTTCGAAACAATCTTATTACCTCCTGGGCAAAGAGGCATGGTATTGAGTGGGTATACCACATCCCTTATCACCCACAAGCCTCTGGGAAGGTTGAGAGGTACAATGGACTGTTAAAGACTATGTTACGAGCATTAGGTGCTGGGACATGGAAACAATGGGACACAAATCTACCAGAAGCCACTTGGCTAGTTAACAATAGGGGGTCTGACAGCCGTGCTGGTCCTGCCGAAACAAAACCCCTACACACTGTGAAAGGAGCTAAAGTTCCCGTAGTGCATGTAGGAAGGTGGATGGGGAAGGCAGTGTGGGTTGCTCCTGCCTCGGGAAAAGGCAAACCCACTCGTGGGATTGTCTTCGCCCAAGGACCAGGGTATACCTGGTGGGTCATGCAAAGGAATGGGGATATCAAGTGTGTGCCTCAAGGAGATTTGACACTGAGAGAAAACTAATCTGTAATCTAAGTTATATGTTGTAGGAAGATGCTGTAGGATCAACGACAGGTCAACGTTGCAAGGAGCCGGGCAGTGCAACAAGGACTTGAGCTAAGCTGGTGCTCGCGTCCAGACATCCAACTCCACCTGCCTTGAGTGGCCACTTTGGCAGATGAAGACCTAATCATCAACAGTTCTTATGAACGTTTTCCAAGAAAGACCTATGGAATGAGAAGATACACATGCCTATCAATCTTGTCCTATTAAATCCTTGTCCTGTTAAAAGACAAGGAATAATGATGAGGATGCTTGTATGCTAAAGTATGGGGATCTGAGTGTGACACAAATGTTATGGAATAAGGGGTGGAGGTTGTATTGGGTCTGGCTGGAATGTTAACTTTCCCAGCAGCAGCCCATACAGTGCCGTACTCTGCAGTTGTAGCTGGAACAGCAGTGTTATCACACCAGTGTTGTGTCTGCTGCTGAGCAGCAGTGGCACAGTATTAGGCCTTTCTCTAACCCTCTTAGGGGGTGGGCAAAAGGTGAGGAGAGAAACATCACTAGGGCAGCTGGCCTAAACCAATCAAAGGGATATTCCATACCATGTGATGTCACACTCAGCAATAAAAGGTGGAAACAGGAAGAAGAGGGGAGGGGTGGGCTCTCGTTTGGAAGACGTCGGTCCTCCTCTCGAACACCGGCTGCGTGCGTTGAGGCCTTGCTTCAAGGACGTGGTCAATCATCGCTCATTTGTGGGAAGTAGAGAGTAATTTCTTTCCTCTGCACTTCCATATAGCCTTCATTTATTTTGTTTGTTTGTTTTCCTCCCTTCTTTTTATTTTCCTTTTTTCCCCTCCCTTTCCCCTTTCCCTTTTTATTTTCCCCTTAGTTAAATTGTTAGTTCATGGTAGTCTTTATTTAATTATTATAATTATTTCCCTTTAATTAAACTATCCTTATCTCAACCCGTGAGTTGTTCTTTGCTTTACTTCTCCCCCTCCTCATCTAAAGGAGGGGGAGTGAGAGAGCGGTTGTGGGGTTTAGCTGCCCAGTACGGTAAAACCACCACAGCAGGCTGTGGGTGCAGCAAGAGCTGGGAGGGGACAGACCCAGAACAGCAGACCCAAACTAGCCAAAGGAGTATTCCATGCCATCTGACGTCATGCTAAACAATATATAGGGGTGGCTAGCTGGGGTGGAGGGGGCTGGACTGCTTGGGGTTAGGCTGGGCATTGGTCAGCGGGTGGTGAGCATTGTGCATCATTTGTTTCGTACACATTATTATTAGTAGTAGTACTACTATCATTGTCATTGTTATTATTATTGTTATTATTTAAAAATGTCTTTATCTGAACTCACAGGGTTCGCTTTCCCGTTTCTCTCCCCCATTCCAGAAAGGGAGTGGGGAGGGTGAGGGCTGTGTGGTGTTAGCTGCCGGCCAGGTTAAACCACAACAGTCCTTTTTGGCACCCAACGTGGGGCCCAAAGGGTTGAGATAATGACAGGTCTGACCAGAGTGTGTTAAACTACAATTGGTATAAGTATTATACCTGCTTAATAGTTGCTAGTCATAATGCTGATTGCTTTAATCTCAAGTCTGCTGTGCCTGTTTTCCAAATTGAGTATTATAGCATGTTGCTTTCCATATGTGCTCTCTTTCATGCTGTTTATCCTTTCCGGGCCCTGGTTTAAGATCATTATGGTACTGTGCATTGTAACAGTGGCTTGCGATATGATGACAGTTCTGGTCATGACTCCAACCTGGTATTTGTACTCAGCACTGTCGTAGACTCTATGCTTTGGAAAACATATCTCAGAAACTACTAACAACTACACCTATTGCCTTTTTTCATCAGGGAGACAATCTGGGGAGGGGACAGGGGAAGATATTTTTTCCTACTTGTTCACTCTCCCTTTCTCCTTCACTGCCCTCTTATCCTCTAAGCTTGTTACAATAGTTCTCCAAGATGTTGAATATCCTTGGGATACTCAAACCAGAATGTTCTTGTTATTGTCTCCTGAATGTGTTTCAGGTTTTGTTTAAAGTTACACAGCTACTTAGGAATCTCATCCAGAGATCTGTCCTGAGGCAGGATAGTTGTGGGTGGCAGGGAGTGTGGGAGGATATGGGCAGGTTTCTAGAGCAGTGGGCACCTCCAATGTTTTGGAAATTCACCCCTGAACAACTGCAAAATCCTAAGAAACTGATAGAATGCTTGAAAAAAGGGTGTCATGACTGGCAGTTCCAAAGTGACACAAATCACTCTAATGTGCTGGGGTCAGGCCCATGCCTATCGAGCTGCAATTGATGCTACTGTCAACCTAGTGACAGGCCCAATGGCCACTCCAATCCCATCTATGGACCCTGCAGCCATTCCAGCTCCTGCATCCACTCCAGCTCCTGCATCCACTCCAGCTCCTGCAGCTGCTCCAGCTCCTGTGGCTGGGTCAGAGAAACGAACTGTAGCAGTGCAAGTTGCCCCTGCAGAGGGTATTCCAACCCCTGTGGCAGGCCCTGTGGCTGGGTCAGAGAAATGAGCTGTAGCAGTGCAAATTGCGCCCTGTAGACAAGGTGAAAAAATGGTATAGAGATTCAGGATGTTTAGAACACAGAGAGTCTGCTGCTAAGTCTAGGTTTAGAGAAGATGATGCTGGGCCATCAGGGATTCAGGAGGAGGAAGATGAGGATGTCCAAAAATCAACAGTAACTACCTGAAACTTATACCAGCATGAGCTATGAGATGTGTGAAATGATTTTGGTTGCTGCATAGGTGAGCAGCTTGTCACCTGGCTTCTCCGGTGCTGGGACACCAGGGCCAGTTGTGTGGAATTAGAGGGCAAGGAAGCCAGGTAGCTGGAATCCCTTGCTAGAGACACAGGCATTAACAATGCAATTGGAGATGGAGCATGATCTCACAGCCTCTGGAGGCGTCTCCTGTCAGCTGTGAGGGAAGGTATCCCTTCAAGGAAGAACTTGTATGTCTACCAGGCAAGTGGACCACAATGGAGAACGGAATACCTGAGGGAATTAGCCATATGGGAGGTGATTTATGATGACCTACCATAGGTCCTCATAGCAACAGACAAACATCCACAGATCCAGATGAAGTCAAGTGTACACGACCCATGTGGTGGGAGTTTGTACAGAGTGCACCATCATCATATGCCAGCTCATTGGCAATAATGGCCTGGAAAGAGGATGAGGAACCTACAGTGGATGAAGTGGCTAAACAACTCTGAGAGTATGAAGAAAGTCTCTCCTTTTCCTTACAGGCATGCGTCTTGGCTGTGGAGAAACTTTCTAAGAGTTCCACCAACTTAAAGAGAATTTATCTTCCTCCCCACCTGAACAAACCAGGGTCCACCAACTGAAAGAGAGTACTTTGGAGAAATTGTCTGAAAAGTTCCACCAACTTGAAGAGAGATTATTTTCCTCCCCACCTGTACAAACCAGTATCTCAGTTATAAGGGGTAAGCGTTCATCCCCACAAGGAAGATGATATGGTGGGCACACACCCTGTGCCACCCTATGGTCTTACCTACGAGACCATGGAGAGGATATGAGAAAATGGGATGGAAAATCTACCGCAACCCTAGAGGCATGGGTATGTGAATAGCAAAAGAAAACAAGCTGGAAAAAAGGATTCTCTGAAAAGTTTGCTGCTCCAACTTCAAGCAGAGAGTCCTTTAAACATAGAAACGAAGAAGATTCTGACCAGGATTACAGGGGCCCAGCCTCCAGCCAGGAGGAGGAAAGGGACAATCCAGTTTATTGGACTGTGTGGATTCAATGGCCTGGCATGTCAGACACACCAAAGTATAAGGCTTTAGTAGACACTGGTGCACAGTGTTTTCTAATGCCATCAAGCTATAAAGGGCCAGAGCCCATCTGTATTTATGGAGTGCCAGGGGATCTCAGCAGTTAACTGTATTGGAGACTGAAGTGAGTATAACTGGGAATAAGTGGCAAAAGCACTGTATTATGACTGGCCCAGATGCTTCGTGTATCCTTGGCATAGACTATCTTAGAAGAGGATATTTCAAGGACCTAAAAGGGTTCCGATGGGCTTTTGGCATAGCTGCCTTAGAGACAGAGGACATTAAACAATTGTCTGCCTTGCCCGGTCTCTCAGAGGACCCTTCTGTTGTGGGGTTGCTGAGAGTTGAAGAACAGCAAGTGCCAAAGCTGTGTGCCGGTGGCAATGTTGCACCAACCGAGACTCCCTGAGTCCCATCCATAAGCTAATTCGTCAGTTGAAGAGCCAAGGGGTGATCATCAAGACTCATTCACCTTTTAATAGTCCCATATGGCCAATGCAAAAGTCTAGTGGTGAGTGGAGACTAACAGGGGACTATCGTGGCCTGAATGAAGTCACTGATGAACAGTACATCAAAGACATAAATTAACTCAATCAAGTTGATATCCTGTGCTTTCATATGACATTGCCAGAACTACTTACTATACATGCAAAACCTTAGAAACTTTCTAAGTTTATCTGCATTCCTTCTAAAAATTACTTCCTGCATCCTTTCATGAAGTTATTGTCACACGGGCAAGGCAGAACCTTTGCCTGGAGGCCACTATCAGAAAACAAAACAAAACCATATTTTTATTTTGCTTTTGTAGCAGATAATAAACTCCAGTTCTAATTTTCTACTTGCCTGTGAACTACCACAAAGAGTGAAATAAGATGATGAGGACACCAGAGCTTTCAAATTCTTTTACTCAAGTAGCTGTGAACAGATATTAATCCCAGGTGCTTCCATATGTCTTTAAAAACAATTGATAAACAGTTGATATACAATATTTGCCTTTATGAAAGTTTATTTCCTTATGGTAGTTTTTTTGGTTATTTAAAGTGTTAGAGAATGTAACCTGATTCTTGACAATTTATTCAACACATTTTTTAGATTTAGTGTGTGTCTGGGTGTATACATCTCCTCATCTACCCATCTTACGGAGTTCTAGAATCACTTAAACCTAAAGAGTGATTTCAAAATTGAATAAACAACGAAACAAAACAAGAGAACTTTTTTCTTCTTTTGCAGACATAGTTCTACAAAATGTAGGGTTATGGAAGTGGTAGAAAATCTTGACAGATTCTTCCAGTGTAGGATCTAGGGTTCACTATTTAAAACAGTAGGGGCCATGTCCAAACTAACACCCAGATAGGGTGATTCAGCACACAATTGACAGCAGGCCTACACAATTATTTGCCAAAAGAAGGTGTAGATACAAAAACACTGGTTCAGAGGGTGACTGGGCAAGGACTTAGAAGAGTACACATCTAACTTTTTCCTGAACATTTATATGTGGACACTGTTCAAGACATGCTACTGTCTAGATAGACTAATGATCTGAACCATGGCAGCTGTTATTCTGTCTGCAAGAAATTATGGAAATTGGCACTAAGGCTGCAGTATTCCCTGAAGATCATCTTGTCCTGGAGATCAAAGAAAGTGATCGAAAGGATGGTGCCTAGGGGACATTGAATCATTCATTTTCATTTCTCCCTTTGGGTGTGGGGGAGGGAATACTATAAAACACTAGTTTAGTGAATGTCTATAGTTAACTCAAAAATATTTTCCTTGGTTTCTGTATATACAGTTTGTTTTAGGCAGACATATCTGTACAACTTAAAAAAATGTAGGAAAGATAAGGTGATCTTACAGAAATGGAACAAGTTACATCATGAACTCAACTTCCAGAGAAATGCAGATTGCCAAATCATACAACATCATTTGACAAAAGTAAGAGCTGGTGGGAAGAGTTCTGTGTCTGGTGGGGTGTGTGCATGCTTATAGGATCTTCAGGAAGGATAGGTAGGGCAGGCGAGTTAGGAGCTGGTGCTGTATGTAATGGAGGGGATGAATTGTATGGAGCTTGCTGTTGGCAATGACACAGATGAGAATCTCTGGGTAAGGCTTAACAGAAAAAAAAAATATAAAGTAATATAATATAAATATAAATAAAATATTATTGTGGGTGTCTACTAGAGGCCAGTCTGCCAGGATGATGACTTTAATGAAATATTCTATCAAGAATTAAGAATCTCTAGATCAGCTGCTCTTGTCCTTATGGGTGATTTCAATCTCCCAGATGTTAACTGGGAATACCACACAGCCAATACAAACAGGTCCAGGAAATATCTAAAGCATGTTGAAGATAATTTCTTCGTACAAGTACTGAGAAAGCTGACTAGGAAATGTGCCCTCCTGTGCTCCTGTAAAGAAAGCACATGCATGAAATGGCTATTGACAGCCATCTTGGCCACAATGGCCATGAAGTAATTGAGTTTCAGGTATTTGGTGAAAGAAGAAAGTCTACCAGAAACTTCAGCCCTGGATATGGGGAGAGCAGGCTTAGGAAACTAGTTAATAAGGTCCCCAGGAATCTGCTCTTAAAGATATTGGAGTCCACCTGTGCTGGTCACTTTCTAAGAATATCTTAAGAGGAAGGAGCAGTGTCAGGAGTTGAGCAAGTGGGGAAGAAGGCTAGCTTAGCTGAGCAGGGATCTTCTTCTAGAGCTTAGGCAGAACAATAGAGTATATGGACAATGAAAGCAAGGTCAGGTGACACAGGAGCACCTGAATTGCCAAGTACTGTGGGGAACAACAAAAAGAGCTTTTTAAAAGTATGTTAACAGAAGAAGGAGGACCAGAGATAATGCTGGTGATTGACTGAGCTAATGTTACTTGATGAGGTTGGTCACCTCACGAACAGGGATGTAGATAAAACAGAGACATTTAGTGACTTCTTCACTTTTGTCTTGCACACTAGTGATGGGCCCTGGGACCCCCTGAACCCCAGAGTTGAAGGACTGTGACCCTGCTAACTCCCAGACTCCCAGCCAACCCTGAACTTGTGCAAATTTGCTGCTTTAGCTGAATGCACATAAGCCTATGGGGTCCAATGGGATTCATGGGATTTAAAGATCTTGCTGATGTCAATGCGATATCTCCCTCAATTATTTTTTAACAGTGTTGGGAATCTGAAGAGGTTCTAGTTGACCAGAAGCTGGCAGGAAGGGATCTGGGGGTTTTGGTCAACTGCAAGGTGGATAAGCGTCAAATGTGGTTTAACTCTGGCAGGCAATTAAGTACCACAGCTGCTAGCTCATTCTCCCTAGGCAGATGGGAGGGAGAATTAGTAAGGTAAAAGTCTAAGAAACTATGGGTTGAGGTAAAGACACTTTAATTGTAAAGCAAAAGTTGTGTGTGCAAGCCAAACAAACCAAGGAATTCATTCACTACTTCCCATCAGAAGGCAGATGTTCAGCCACTTCCAGGAAAGCAGGGCTCATCATGCATAACAGTTTATTGGAAAAACTAAAGACATCACTCATAATGTCCACTCTCCTACTTCTTGTGTACCTTTAGCCTCCTCACTGGTAGGGCAGCAAAAGAAGGAGAAAAATTATTGACTCTATGCAAGTACTACTCTGCAACAACTAAAACATAATATGCTATCACCACTGTTTTCATCGAAAAATCTAAAACAAGGCGTCATACAAATCTCTACAAAGAAAATTAGCTCTATCTTAACCAAAGCTATGACAAAAGTGAGCTGGGAGTTTTGATCAATAAGTTCAGTATGAGTCAAGTGTGCCCTGGCAGTCAAAAAAGCCATTCATATACCCTAGGGTGTATCAAGCATGGCATTGATGACTGCTTAAAGGAAGTGATAGTCTCTCTCTGCTCTGCACTGGTACAGCCCTATCGTGAGTACCGTGTGCAGTTTTGGTCACCTCAATGTAAGAATGATACAAAACTTTTGGAGAGTATCCAAAGGAGGGCAACACAGATGATGAAGGGTCTACAAGAGAAAACATATGTAGAGCAGCTGAGGTCCCTTGGTTTGTTCAGCCCAGGGCGGTGGGAGGCCTCATGGTGGCCTGCAGCTTCTTCATGAGGGGAGCGGTGGGTCAGGCACTGAGCTCTGCTCTCTGGGGACAGTGACAGGACCCAAGGGAACAGCATGAATCTGCAACAGGGGAGGGTCAAGCTGGGTAGTAGGAAAAGGTTCTTCATCCAGAGGGTGGTCAAACACTGGAACTGGCTCCCCAGCAAAGAGGTCATGGTACTGAGCCTTCTGGAGTTCAAGAAAGATTTGGACATTCTCAGACATATACTTTGATTTTAGGAAGTCCTGTGTAGATACAAGAGTTGGATTCAGTAATATTTGCTGAATAATTTAAGTCCCTTCCAACTTGGGATATTCTGTGATTCTAAATGTTGTATTCAAATTGACATGCAGTTTGAGATCACATCCTGAATGTCATAGATGTCTTTTGAGCATAACAGCTGCTATCTGCACTTGTACTGATTTAACTTTATAACTTCTCTACTGTGTATTTTCAGTCTTAATCAAAATCAGGACACTTCTAGGGCTTCAGCCAAGCAGAGGGATAACTCATGAAAATAAGCATGCAAGTACCTCAGAGAGGACACACTCCTTCAAAATTACAAACTTGTACAGGTCAATTTCTAAAATCTTTTTTCTTCTTACAACTTCCTACTTGACTTTAATGTTTTATTTCTATGGCAATAGTAGCACAGACTGATACAAATAACAGAAACTATATCCTTAATACATCGACCATTGACACAACAGGTTCAAAAACAAGTTACACCAAGTGAGAGTTGTGGTACTTTCAAACACTTCCTTCCTGAAAACTACAATCATCTCTTCAATTTTCATGCAGGTTATGACTTCAGTGGTTAATCGTTAAGATAGTTAATAATAAAATAGAAAAACAGCAGAGAGTGTTACACAGTATTACAATGGTTATGATTTTGAGAGATATGAGACAGTCTCATGTTCTTTATTAATTTTCTCTTATCTGTTTCCTTTTCCAGACTCAAATTTCTACTGTACAGTGCAGTTTAGTTCATATTCAGTTAGGAAGCTGTATGATAGCTTCTTAATACAGTTATGTAGACTCAAAAGATATACTGACAGACTAACAGAGACATCAGGAATTTTTTTGCCTTCCAAGGTTGCCCCATGCAAAGCAAGAACATTATTTGCTAGCAACTGATGTCTTGTAATTCCATTAGGCTTTAAAAACTTCTGTATATGCTCTAGGCTGTTTACATATTTGTGTTTTATAACCTGCTGGTCTCCCAAGAAATTTCTTGCAAGAACTGAAAAATTTTCTATCTTTATTTACTCATCAAAATGTTACTGCTGCAGGTGGGAGCAGGAGTGAAAAGGAGACCACAAGCCTGCAGCAAATATTCACAGGAAACAACTTTTAGTTAGGTAGGCACACACAAACATTGCTAGTGACTGCAGCATTCATGTGTTCTTCCAAATTGGAATATTGCCAAGTTATTTAATGCTGTGCTATGGTAGACATAAGCTAAAAACCTACGGAAAAGGAAGGAAAAGCCTAAGGTCTGTCCAAGAAACCTGTGCTAACTTTCTGCCCTAGTTTGAAATACATGTAAGGCCCTCAGAACAACTGTTATTTAATATTGTAGTCTCAAGAGCAAGCTTATGGCATGTATTTTGAACCTGAGGTTGTTGTGGTTCATGTTTACTCTGCTAAATTTAGTTCAAATATAAAAACTATGACATTTAGCCCTTATCTGTCATTTAAGTGATAGATTGGTTAAAGAAAATGATTTATTCTTTTGGCTATACATTTTCTGCATCCAAGTAGATAGGTATATGAGGACACATATGCTGCAATACTTAGCTATCTATTCAGACAGATTTCCTTACAACACAGGCCAACACAGAAATGACAAGTGGAATCTGTGATGGTCAAAGAGGTTCATTACATTGGTTCAGGTCAACTATATCTGTATACCATGGACCAGTCTTTGTATGTTCACATGACAATTACTTTCAAAGAGATATACTACACAATAGATAGGTGTGTTTCAAGTCTAGACATTCCCTGTATTTTAAGGGTCCTATACCTCCTGGTATACATGTAGGAGGTAATCAAAGTATTGATTGAGAATTGCACAGTGTGTAACAAGAGTAGCTAGCACATAACCAATGCACCATTTCCTTGACAAAATAATTGCCTGGAGCACCAATAAACTTGCCCTTAATATTTGTTGTTCTGTAGTTGTTGAGGTCACGTGCAGAATTACAGCATTTTCCCATGTTACAAGGAAGCACAAACACACAGGTGGACAGGTCTACCTGGACAGCAGTACTGTCCCTGAATACTGAATATCAGTACAGATGTTTTATTCAGACACAATATAGGACATAATGGTTAAATAATTTTATGCCTGGAAAATGTAGGTGGAATTTATAAAATACATCTGAATAAGTGGGATAGCTAATTCTCAAGATTTTCAAATGAGTTATTAACTTCTACTACAGCATTTAGTGCTGGTTGTTGATAGATACTAAGTAAATCATTTTTTAATCCAGTTTTGAATTTTCATTATTTTAATAATTATTTTCCCTTAAAGTCCATCAACTATCTTAGAAAAAAGAAGACTTTTAATAGAAACACATTCTTACTTAATTGTTTTCAGAAGAAGAAGGCAATGGCAAAAGCTACTCTTTGCTTGGATTTCATGAACTTGTTCTGTGCAGCATCCACACATATGTATAAGGTTCTGTCATGACTGCTGCCAACTGAGAGCGAAATGTCCTATCACTTAAGGTAATATTTAGGCTGTAGAAGCCTACCATGCTTTTGAAAAACTTTACCTGGGCACCTGTGGTGGTTTTATCCTATTGGGCAGCTAAAACTTCAATACAGCTGCTTTCTCACTCCCTCTCCTCAAAAAAAAGAGGACAGGAAGAAAGTGTGATGAAAAGAAAAAGGTTCATGTGTGGCAATAAGGTTAATTTCACTCAAAAGAGGTAAGAGGGGAAAGAAAACAAACAAACAAACAAACAAACAGAAGCAAAAATAAAAAATAAAAATAAAATAAAAATAAAAATAAAATAAAAATTATTCTCTACTTCCCATCAATGAGCAATGTTCTGCCATGTCCTGGGAAGCAGGGTTTCAATACATGTAGCAGTTTGGGTGGACAGACATCTTCATAACAAGAGCCCCCCTTCTCCTTCACTTTCCCCTTTCCTGCCTTTACTGTTAAGTGTGACAACATATGGTGTGGAATATCCCTTTGGTCAGTTTACGTCTGCTGCCCTGGTGATGTCCCCTCCTAACCGCTTGCCCAACCCCAGCCTGCTGGCTCTGGGGGGTTTTGGAGAGAGTCCTGATGCTGTGCCAGCACTGCGCAGCAATAAGACAAAACACTGGTGTGATACCGGTGCTGTTCTGGCTACACTGTATGGACCATTGCAGGGAAAATTAACTCCATCCCAGCCAGACCCAGTAAAGCACTTCTGTCACCTGAAGACTATGAAGAATATTATCTCCTACCTTAATACAATAGGCACAGATGGAGAGATAACCAGAATTTCAATGAGGTAAAAATCAAAATATCAGATAAGTGGCAAAGCAGAAATCCCTGGCATCCAGATAAAGAATATCAGCCCTCTAAACACCAACACATAGAGTCCAGCATAAATAATTATGATAATTAGCTGTTTTTAAGCTCAAAAATAAATGAAATGAAATGAAATGAAATGAAATGAAATGAAATAAAATAAAATAAAATAAAATAAAATAAAATAAAATAAAATAAAATAAAATAAAATAAAATAAAATAAAATAAAATAAAATAAAATAAAATACGAAGAGAGACTGGGTGGATAGTTATCCTTTGCAAGCTGAATCTTCAGATTCTGAAAAACATACATCATTTAGCCAGCAGTCTCTGACATCCATTTACATTATTTTCATTACGTTAATATTACTTCCTGTAACTACCATCACCTGAAAGTGACCACACTAAAAAAATTATTTAAAAGTACTGATCATAGATTAAGATAATACATGAAATGTTCTGGACATTTTTCCTATTGTATTATGTATCATCTGAGTGCTTTTGTTACATAAAGGTACCTATATCTTCTATAAGAGGCAATATATTAATCTGAAATAGAATATATTATTTAAGTTTTAATCTGTATATGCAGCTGTGAGAAATATTAACTTTGCTCTATCTTTGAGCAGGAGACACTGGGGAACATTCACACTGCATTTGCAATTCTAAGAGCATTAAAATTGACTTGACATCCTCTGAAGGCCCTGGGAATGCAGGCACATAACCCAGACAAATCAAATACAACAGCAACAGTTGTTGCATTAACCTAGAGAGCAAATAGCATCCTGGTTTTACAGCAAAGGGCTCCATGTTTCATTGACACAGGGTATTCCCCCCTTTTTTTTTTTCTGAAGCATTTACAAAGGTACATGTCCTGACATTCAGCTTATATGAATGGAGACTGTTATTATGGAGCTGCAAAAAAATGAGACCTGTTGAGACAGCTTGCAGCACTGGACAGATAAAAACCTTTAGATGCATAGGGAAGAGGAGGAGGGATAGTCTTCAGTGTAATACAGCAGCTCAGACACACACGACTCCTCCATAGGACATGAGAAAGGGAGTGAGAGCTGGATGTCAAGTTTAGAGAAGAGAGCAGTGAGACAGATGACAGTGTGTTAGGGAGCATGTTACGAAACACCTGGCCAGGCAGGAGTGGTGGAGCAACTCATGCTCAATAACCTGAGCAAGGCTTTGTGTCACCAGCACCAGTTCTCTTATTTGGGCAGTGTTGTGGAATAACAGTGTTGTGGAAAGTCTGTTGACCTTCTACCTATTACATATGGCATAGGTGTCAACAATGTCCAAGCAGTGTTGTTACAGCCATGTGGAGCAAGTCTTTCTCCCTATTTGCAAAATAGTGTTAAGTGGGTAAGTGAATAGAGGGGTAAGTGGGTAAGTGAATAGAGGAGGGGTGAAGTTATCCCAAGTGTAAAAGGCGAGATTAATCATCATGAGCTTACTCAAATAGTGCTAGGGATACAGGCAGAACAAAGCTTAATTATGATCCACAGACAAATTATTAACAGATTTACTGGGATTACAATAACAGGAGTTTATCTCAGTGTGTTCCATAGGTTTAAAGATGGAATACAGCTAAACAGATCAGAGAGTGAAAAAACATCCAGTGAGGTGGCAAACTGATGCCAAGCTTGCAAGTACTTAGAAATCATATAAACATTGTGGTCTTTTTGTGCAGACATTGACATGAATGCAACAGGTGGAATTAATTATGGACACACACATCCTTGCTATAGGGTAAGCATATCAAGTACCAAATTATCTTATACCACTAAAGAATAAATGTCCTGTTGTAGTGATAAAATAGCATCAACTGTGCAGGTGTCTATTGCTTTTATGGGAGTAGATACATTTCTAAAAGCTTTTTCTAATCCATTGACTCTAATTTCAGGGACCAAAGTTCTAATAGGATACCTCAATCCTGCATACCATAGTCATGAAATCTACACATCACCTACCCTGTTCTGATAGTGTTCTAAAATTTTCTAAATAAGGTTCTATTTTTTTATTTTTTCTTTTTAAATCATCTTCACAATTTTCAGAGGCCCCCTAACAGCAGCACAGAAGTTTGAGCAGGGCTTTGTTTCCTTTGCCTTATTTTTTTTCTGGTATTGATGCCAGCCTAAAAAAATGTTTCCAAACTTTAGCCCTGTTTTAGCAATTTGATTGAATGTAGTCCTGACTTCAGAACTGTCATTTCCAATCCTCTTTAGCCATTTCCTCCTCCAAGGTATTCAATTTATTATTAGTCATTTTGTGTCTCGGTATCCTGCTGACTACACCAAATGTGTCTCTCAACAAGGGTTCCTTGGATACTGAACAAAAAAACAATAAACTGAATGCCAAGTTACAGTGATTTTATTGTAGTAATGAACCTTAAATACACAGATATCTATTTGTAAGTGAAATATACCCAATTTAAACATAAGCCTACTAACCAAAATGTAGATAGTTCAAACATAAGCATACTGAACAAAATGGAAAAAAAATAAACAAAAAGGTACCAAAACATATAAAAGCAAGGGAAAAACACACAACGAATTGACAAGGGATGGTGCCTTTAATGGTTAATCTCACCTGCTGATGTACAACAGATGGGGAAGTTGTTAACCTCTCACATACTCTGTGATGATATTGAATGTGTTTTTTACTGTGCAGCACCCCTGGACCAGCCAAGGTGTGAGCATCAAGTGTGATTTTAGAAGGTTGCTGGATAATGAATAGTGGATTAATGTCTGGTGAATAGCCTATCTATATTCCTGAGGAGGGTTGTCTAGACTTCTCATGAGTGTCTGTGTGGGTTAACACAGCTGTGTATCACCTGTGAATAACCCATTCCTATACTTAAGGATCTCCATGTGATAAATCACAGATGTATTTGTTTAAGTTAGCAATGCAACTGTGTAAAATAAGCATTCTATTGTCCCATACTCCTGAGGAAAGGAGTGTCTTGCCATGCTTTCAAGCATGGAGGGTGTTGAGGATTACTGCTTGGTAAAGGTACCACCTGAGCCGATCAGGGTGACAAACAACAGGATCTGCTGTCCACTAACAGGGCAGAACTGACCAGGGCAACATCCTCAAAGGGCAAAAGAGGCCATCTCCATTCTCAGGATGACACATCAGGGCACCAGTATGACTAAGTGGGGAGTTCATCACACAGCTCCAACATAAAGAGCAGCACACAAGAGGTGGAAGCTGGGAGAGGAATCAAAGGAGAAATTTAAATATATTGCTTGGGATTAGAAGGGTGGTGTTAGGTAAGGCATGGCCCAACTACAATTGAGACTGGCAAGAGATGTCAAAGGCAACAGGAATAGCTCCTATAGCTAACTAAAGGGAAAAAACCTAAATAAGGAAAAACAACTGAAATAAATAAATAAATAAAATAAATAAATATTTTTAAATAAATAAAAAACCTAAATAAGGAAAACAACTGAATGGGTAGGTGATTTAGGACAACTGACACAGTTAAATCTAAAATGCACGGTGCCTTAGTGATTTTGGTTTTAACCAGAAAGTTCTCCCAGGATTCTCCCAGTATGTAGAGACTGGGAGGCCATACAGTTTGGTCAGAAGCAATGAGCAGCCCTTCCCTGGGCAGGCAGAGCCCCATCAGGTGATGCCAGTGGGGCTGAGGACAGCTCTGGGAAGGCTACTCAGTGAGCTAAGTAGGACCAGAGAAGCTGGAGATAAGGGAAAGCTTTACCCTATGACAACTGTGATGCAATGTAGCAGAGGCCTAGGAAGCCTACATGGCTGCATGACTGTCTTATAACAGGAATTCCAATTGTAATAGATTTGGGAATAATCCTGGTGAAGTATACCACTTCTATTTTTCATTAGATGATATTTCGGAGTGTTTATGAACTTGAGTAAGAGACCCATTAGGTTAGAAGTTCTGCAAGCAATCCCTGTATATGACCAAGTACAATGCTTTAGAATGTACTTAACATCTTAAGTATAATCAGATGTTTTCTTAGAAATCATGACTTTAAGTAACTTGTTGAACATTAAATATCTTAACATTCCCTTCTATCTCTGTTACCATAACAATTCCAGAGAAATGGCATCCCATGGAAATTTTAAAGTTTTTACACCCATGAGTCTCATTTCAGGATGCATCTAAGTTATTACATTGTGGAAAAATATACTTTTATGTTCCAGGGATACTGCTGATGAAGCATTGCTCAGTGTTAGAAGCTTGAGATGTTCAGCTGTGTGTATGTTTATATATTCTCATAATTGCAAGAGAAGGAGAAAAAGCAGATTATTTAAATTCTGGGAACATGTTAAAGACAAAAATAAGAAAGGAGAAGCATGCAGACAGTCTGGTTGTTTTGTTGTTGTTATTATTGTTTGTTTTATTAATTTAATTAAAAGTCAGAAATTAAAAAGCTACTACCATCAACATTTAGTTCTCTGCACCTTCTGATCCTGGTGATTTCTTCCACCTATTTTCCGACAGGTCACAACATAATTTTTACTCCTAGGTGAACCCTTCATACTCAAACTAGAAGGAGCACTTTTAAATATCTTCAGCAATGCTAATTTCCTTGAATAATTACACTGACCACTGACACTTCAAGAGCTATTTGCTAGACAGCAACCCAAAACTGTGAACAGCATCTTCCTTGAGTTATGCATCAGACAAGTACTTTACAGTGTGGTTATGCCTTCTTTGGAAATTTTTGAATAAAAAGAGGAGCCTCATACCTTTTTATTATTCTATAATTTTTACTTTAATTTTTTTTTTTCATCTAAATTATGAGAAAATCAAAACCTACAGTTATCTGAAACCTTGTCCTTGAAAGTAATAAAGATATTGCTTCCCACATTACTGCCCTGCAAAATTTCAATGGGGAAAAATAATTTTAAAAAAGAATAAATTTGTGTATAAACTACATTATATGCAATAAATTTTGTTTGGAGGTTAGGAAAAGAAAATGGAAGCTGGAATAGTCTATTACGACAAGAAATATTTATTTCTGTCCAGTATGGAATTATATAGAAAGCATATAGGTACGTAAAGACAGACCTTTTTTCACTAAAAAAAGGAGGGGAAAGAAAAAAAAAAAAAAAAAAAGAGACAACACATGTTAACACCAAAGGTCTCCAGCACAAGTACCAAGTTCCTGACAGTGGCCATGAGAGCAGAGTCAGGCTTCCCATAATATACGATCTCAGATTCTGAAAATATGTGTGTAGGTGCTGATGGTCTCATTCACATTCTCACACTTACTGGCCTCTGGTAGATTTTTATTCCATTAGATGATATATATATATATATATTTTAAAATATATTAAACTTTTGGCTTCTACTGTGTCCTGTGGCAGTGTGTTCCAAAGATTAATTATTTGTTATAAAAAGTCTGCTTTATTAACTAGCTTTAAATCTACTGCCTAATCAAGTTATTTAGTATACTAATTTGATTCTTGTGTTATGAGATCTACTGAGCAATGTTCCCATCATTCATGATTTTATATATTTCAACTCCAGAGAGAACTAGTTTATTTAATTTCAGTAAATGTTACATTTATGCAGTGTGTTGGTTATAAGAGGATCTGCAAAAGAAGAAAACAACTTTCAACTTGCAGAGTTTATTAAACCTCCACAGAGTAAGAATGAGCCAAATGAGCTGTGCCTGGTTACAGCTGTAAGTAAACCACTGCTTTTTAACCTGACATATTCAAATAAAAACAAAACAAAGCAAAACAAACAATGAAAACAACAACAAACCAAAAACACGTTTTACAGAGGGCATATTTTGAAGTGCTTTAGGAAAGTCTTACACTAGAGTAATGATAAGAATGAGTTTTTTTTTAGGTCATTCACAGGAATATGAATTCTGCAACACCTACTCTATATCTCATTCCTCGTATAGCTGTGGCAAAAAGAACTGAAGACCTTATATTAAATCAAGTGGAATTGAACTCCAGCCTCTTCACTAATATTTAGCTTGTTTCTTTTACTGTGTCAAAGATGAAGAAATAAATTCCTATTCTTCCCTTCACCAAAATGAAATGCACCTAATGAAGTGTAACTACCAATTGAGAGTCATTTAATAAAAATATGTTTGACAATGTACAGTACGTGTATATGTAAGTTACACAAATATTTGCAAACACACAGATACTCTCAATGTGTTACTTCAGTATGAATATGGATCTTCTTCTGGGCTAACATGATATATTGACTCTCATGGTGTTTGAATATCACTAGAGTTCATGAAAAATCCAAAACAGTTTGGAGAGAGGAGACATGACAGAGCAAAACAATACACCTGTATTTCCAGAGAGCTAACTTTGAAAATGTGATAAATGCTATACTGTAAAGCTCAAGGTTTTCATACTAAAACTGTCTAGCAAGGTTTATATAGGGGCTGATAGATGGCCTAAATCATATGTTAGAAAGGGGTAATGTATCTTACCCACCTGATGGATGCTTTTATACCTTGCTCAGTCTCTGAGTAAATGAGAGCAGTGAACGGCCACAGAAGTGTGAAATGTTTTCTGTATGGCCTGATAAGAAAACCTGAGTATTAGCATATTCTAAACACCCACGCATATACACAAAACACACACACACACACACAAGATTAAAAAAAAAAAAAGAAAAAAAAAAAAAGTTTTCTCTTTTATGAAAATATCTCCCATGGTTTGTCTCAGAAATAGAAGACAGTATCTGTAAATTCCTAAAACCATCAGGCTTTTCAGACCACACTGGCCCTGGTTTCTATATAGATGTGACAGTGGAGAAAGAAAGGAACCTGTCTGTCTTGAAGAGCTTGGTTGAAATGGTGACAAAAGTCCATGAAGGCGCTCTAGCATATCATGCTTCAGGCATTATCCAGACTTCTATCACTGCAGAACACAAGCAATCCCAAACTGTATTGCCTTCACCCTTACCATGTTTTTCACTTCATGATGTCATTGGTACTGCACAGGACTGCAGCTGTTTGTCTGTTCCTTGATGTCTGCACATTACTTTAGAATTTTATCACACAATAGCTGAACTGTGTTTTTCTCAGTCAAAAGTAGATTCACCTTTCTTTTTTATACAATGTAAGTCATACCCAAATAATAATGGGCCCATGTAGTCTTAAGTGGATCTTTTGCAAATACTACCTAACCTCTAAAACCTTAGTACCACTTACTCTAAGATAAACCCAAAGTGTTATCCCTGGCACAGATACTGTTTTCACAGGCCTCTGGACATGCAGATGCCATCTGGGTCTCGGTAAGTGCCAGGGTGAAAAAACTTCACACAATCTTCTTTTTGTCATTTCCAAGAATGGTTTCCATGGGAGAAAAATGTGGGTGTCTAAGCCAGAAAGAAGCTACCTTATACTCCAACAAGATTTCCACTCCAACAAGATCTCCACTCTTTATATAGGTATATAGACAATATAGTCTATATGGGAATATATATAGTCTACGTATATATAGTCTATATATGTCATATAGGTCATATAGCACACCACAGATTGATACATCAGTCAAGACATATTTTCTACTACTATCACTTCACTAGTTCCTGAGGAGCAATCAGCAGGCTCAGGGAAGTCCACAGGCAAAAAGAGCTGGCGGCCAGCAAGCTGCTTCCTGTAACAGAGGATCCTGTTGTAGAGGGATCACATGGAAGAGAACATGGCTAGGACCTTAAATAGGATTCTTGTTTCCAGTCTTTTTGTTGGCTTTTCATTAGCTGCTATTGTGTTTGGTATTTGCTTATTTCTTTCTTCCCCAGAAATAAGTCACAGATGTAGTTTTTGCAAGTCCATCAACTACTAGTAAGTAGTAAGCTGCCTCAGCAGAAGCAAGAGGTTTTTTTTTAAAAAAAAAAAAAAAGTTTTTTCCCCTCCCACATACAAGATCTACATGTAAATTTGCACTTAAAATTCTCAGTTAATTTTATATGAGAAGCTTCCACACATCTCAGGACTTAATTAACTTCTGGTGGTGGTGCTGTGTGTCTGTTTAGTGAAAGGTTGTGTGGGGAGATGCAATGCATGCCTTTGAGCATGGGTATTCTTTCCTCCTTCATTGAAATATTCTAAAGGCTAATTTGATATAATTAATACACACACTGGCATAAATCCTCATGACTATGAATGCAGGGTATATAATGTACTGTTCGTGAATGTAGGAGGCAATGAAGGAGCAGTAATTAAGGAAGTTTTCTAAATAATTAAATTCTTAGGTTAATAGTGAAAGATGAAGGAGTATGAACAGTTCCTTTGTGGCAGAAGTCAGACATACAGGGAATGTAGTGGGGCAGAAGGGAGAAGTTAGATCAAAGTGTAGTGACAGATCCAGAGTAGCATTCATGCTGACAATGTCAGTGTGCATATAAAGTGCTATATCACATTGAAACCCTTGAAGGACTTAGAAACTGTACCTAATAACAATTAATTTCTAGTATTCACTACATTGATTTAAAAAAAACAAAACAAAACGAAACAAAAAAAAAAAAAACAACTTGTTTTTATTCAATATATTGCATACTAGTATAGAAATACCCCCATTTAATGTTCCATATGGTTACAAATACATAAATCTAGAAATGAGGTAATGTTTGGGAAAATAACAATGAAATGATCCAAGGTTTTCTTACAGATAGAACAAGAGAAGAGTTCATTTTTGGCCTTGGCAGCAATCACATTCAGAAGTAAATACCTTAAGAGGTCTCAGGTGGACAGGCAGGAACATCTGAATGCCATCATATATGCTACCATAAACCAAAGTGAATAATCTGGCAATACTAGCATTAAAAACAGAACAAAGATTAATTCATCATATTCTATTGCTATTGTAGCAGAGAGGTATATCCACGCATTATGTGTACCTGCACATTCTTTATAATATGGAGCTACTTTGAGACCAAATATTCAAATAGTGGATCTTCTTAAGCGTGGCTCAGTCTAGGCCAGAATTTTTATCACTTTTGTGTATGTGTGGAATCAACCTACCACAAATCTTGCTGTTTCATAAAGTACAAATGTAGTCTAAGACGATGTTTTAGACACCCCTCTTCCTTCCCCCATGCAATAAAAATGAGAGACATGGACTACTAAAAGAGAAGACAAAAAATGTAGAGTGGTGAAGTGACCTGCCTTGCTTATATAACAGAATTTGCTTAAGAATTAAATAAGAACACTTAAATCCTACCTTTTCCTCTGTATTTTGACGATCCTTGATCATCTGTGGACTTACTGCCTAACTGTGAGTCTACATTCTTTGAAAGATGTCTTTTATGTTACAATCCCTTGCAGTACTGTATGAGTCAAAGAAATAATTAAATCAAAATTGTATACCTACTTACTGGGAAAAATTATTTAGGAATTTGGGAGTTCAATGCCAGGTAAAAGCAGTGGCTTAGCTCCCAGAAGCTGAACTAAGTGATTTTTTTTTTATTATTATTATTTTTTTTTTACAGGGCATAGAAGCATACAATAGTTTGGCTTGTAAAGGAACTTAAAGATCATGTAATTACAAACCCCCTGCCATAGGCAGGGACACCTCGCACCAGACCAGGTTGCCCAAAGCCCCATCCAATCTGGCCTCAAACATTTCCAGAAATGGGACATCCACAGCTTCTCTGGGCAACCTGTTCCAGTACTTCACCACTCTCAGAGAAAATAATTTCTTCCTAATGTTTAATCTACCGTTTTTGTTTTTGTTTTTTTAGTTTAAAGCCATTACCCCCTTTTCCTTTCACTACAATCCCTGAAAAAAAGTCCATCCCCAGCTTCCCTGTAGTCTGTCTTTACATAATTGAAGGCCTCTTTTACATGTATGTCTCCCTGGAGCCTTACCTTCTCGAGGCTGAACAACTCCAGCTTCCTCAGCTTCATAGGAGAGGTGCTCCAGCCCTGTGATCATCCTCCTGGCCTCCTCTGTACTCAGTCTAATAGACCCATGTCCTTCCTGTGCTGGGGGGCTCCAGGGCTGAACAGGGCCTCCAGTTGGTGGGTCATGAGAGCAGAGTAGAGGGGGAAAATCAGTTCCTTTGACCTGCTGGCCACTCAGGTTTTGATGCAGCCTGGGATATGGTTGGCTTTCTGGGTTGCAAGCGCATGTTACTGGTTCATGTCGAGCTTTTCATCAGCCAACACCTCCAGGTCTTTCTCAACAAGGCTGCTTTCAAACCATTCTCCACCCAGACTGTATTTGTGCTTGGGATTGCCAAAGATTATTGACATTTAATTATCCTGGCCACTTCCTCACCTCTCTTTTCTTCCTTTGGTTATGGAGATTTTAGGAACAGTTTTACAGACTCCTTGAAAGTCTTATTTTAAAATCTGATTTAAAAACATATTTAACATACTCTGTTTGTAAGTGTTCACTTATGGACAACAATCTTCATGGCTTATTTCAAGAAAATATTTAAACACGTTTTAAATGCTACAGTTTATCTTAAGAATTTGTTTCAGTAATTTGCTTTTAAAATGTTCTTAGCTCTTACTGATTTTCAATCTAATGTCACAAATAATCCATTGAAGTAGGTTCCTGCAGAAAGACAGTTAGGAATATTGCTAACCTTTACTAAATAAACAAATTCTGTATTCAGTGAATGGCAGATAATCAAGCTGTGCCTCAACTAAGTAACAAACAAACAAAATGAATATTTTCTTTTTACCTACACAGGAAAAGAAGATGATAAGCTACCAGAGTTATATCGTGATAAGGACTAGCTAACTGGCATATTTACTGAGTATATTTTGAATTTTTTATCCACTTCTAGATACACACAGGCACACAAAATTACCTTTTGCCTAGCAGCTTCATAACAGGTGGTTAAATTCAAGTTAGAGAAATCAAAGGAGTTGAAAGAATTCACTATTCAGGAAGGTCTTTGTCCTTTCTTCTTAGCTAATTGAGATATCCTAGAGGGAAATTTAGGATGCATATAAGATGCATATTTCTGACATTACCTGAAATTACAAAAATCTCACTTGAGAAATTTGCAGAGACAGAGATGGTAGGGATTTCTTCAAGGGCTGAATTTGCTACAAGCATTTTTATTTATTTATTTATTTATTTATTTATTTATTTATTATCAAACAGGCCTTGCTCTGCCTCAAAGGCTAATTACTTTTGCTAAAAGTTTTTCAGAATTGTTTGTTGGTTTGCGTGTGTTGTTTGTTTGCTTGTTTGTTTTTAATGGTACACCCTATGAAATGTGATACTTTTTTTTTTTTTGAAAGAAATATTCAACTGCACTGAAGAATGCTCATCCTTTTTGCACTGTATAAAGCCATTTCTTTGCAGAACTGTCTGTAAGAGCTGCATCCTCTAAACCCCCAAACCAAGTATTTCTACACTTCATTGATGAAAATTTTTTTCATTGGTACAGATTTCATAAACCAACTATTCCTAATTACCGTCAGAGTGAAATTACAAGAATTTTCAGAAAATCAAACCAGCAGAAGCTGTGTCCTTTTTATGAGAATCAATAGCAGCAGCCTTTGGCTTTCAAGCTTCAGAAGTTTTTCTAATCAACAAATGGTTACACAACTGTCTTATTTTCCACTACAATGTTCAATGGCTATCTTATCAGAGTATTAGTATTGCTGTGATATGCCATTTTATTCCCTGTAAAAGACAAAATACTCAGGCAGTAGTGAGAAATTATTCCTTCTACAATAACGTATTTTTATATGCATGTAAATACAACTGTTAATTTGTATGGTTGCTGACTTGATGTAGTGGGTTTACATGGCAAGGTTTTGGTACCGGGGGCTGCAGGGATGGACTCTGTGAGAAGAATCCTATGTTAGATAAGGATTTCAGCCAACTCCAAAGGGGCCCATGGTTCCCCAGACACGAGCCATTAGGAAATATTCTTTGTGCCTCTGTGAGAGCAAATGTAAGTAATAAAATAAAATAAAATAAAATAAAATAAAATAAAATAAAATAAAATAAAATAAAATAAAATAAAATAAAATAAAATAAAATAAAATAAAATAAAATAAAATAAAATAAAATGCTGTGCAACAGCAGCTGGTAGAGCGAGGAGTAAAAATCAGCTGTGCAGTCCGTGGGTGGGGCAGATCTCCATGCTGTAGCCCCCCCATGGGTGGAGGAGCCCCCGGTGGAGCAGGTGGATGTGGCCCGGAGGAGGCTGCGGCCCATGGAGAGCCCCCGCAGGAGCGGGCCCCAGGCTGGAGCTGCAGCCTGTGGAGAGGAGCCCATGCAGGAGCAGGGGGTCTGGGGGGAGCTGCCGCCCACATGCGGGGGACCCGTGCTGCAGGCCTGAGCACTGTGATCGGCTTCCTGTGCCTCTACGGGCTCGACAAGGAGGGCTTGGTGCGGGTCCTGCAGCCTTGCCTCAAAAGCCAGACCCTGCTTTTTGTGGTGCAGCTCATCCCTGCCGCTGTGGAGCTGTGCAGCACAGGGATTCGCCGGCAGTGTGACCGCCAGGACACCCGTGCTGCAGGGGGACAGGAGCACAGTCCCGCGGCCGCCCACGGCCACACCACCTCTCCAGGGAGAACTTGTGCCCCTGCCACCACAGAAGAGGAGGAGCCACCTGAGGAGCCAGGGCAGGTGGCAGCAGGTCCCTCTGCCCAGGGCAGGGACTGCTTGCCTGGGGGGCACCAGCGTGCCCCGAAGAGGAGGGCCAGCAGCAGCCTCCAGGATTCTCCCCAGCCCCACAAGAGGCCGCCCTAATGGTGGCACTAGGCGGGCACTCCACAGGAGGCAGCATCGCATCTGAAAATAAAGAAACATTACTGAAAGAGTGTCTGTATTATTGAGAGTGCAAATATTGCTGCTGTTCATATCCATGTTGGTTTCACCGAATCACAGAATTGTAGGGGTTGGAAGGGACCTTGAGAGGTCATGGGTCCAAGACCCCTGCCAAAGCAGGTTCTCTAGAGCAAATTGCACAGATAAATGTCCAGACTGGTCTTGAATATCTCCAGAGAAGGAGACTCCACAACCTCCCTGGGTAGCCTGTTCCAGTGCTCTGTCACACACACCATGAAGAAATTCTTTCACATGTTGGTGCAGAACTTCCTGTGCTCTATTTTGTGGCCATTGCCCCTTGTCCTGTCCCCACAAACCACTCAAAAGAGGTTGGCCATATCCCGTTGTCTCCCACACTTCATGTATTTATAAACATTGATAAGATCCCCGCTCAGTCTTTTTTTCTGAAGGCTGAACAGAGCCAGGTCTCTCAGCCTTTCCTCACAGGGAACATGCTCCAGGCCCCGTATCGTCTTTGTGGCCCTTCTCTGGACTCTTTCCAGGACATCCCTGTCGTTTTTGTACTGGGGAGCCCAGAACTGGACACAGTACTCCAGGTGAGGCCTGAACAGGGCAGAGTAGAGGGGGAGGATGACCACAATCCTTTTAATGCACGCCAGGATCCCATTGGCCTTCTTGGCCACCAGGACATGTAGCCCGTGGAGAAGAGCCCATGCAGGAGCAGGGGGTCTTCTGGGAGCTGCTGCCCACTGGGGACTTGTGCTGGGGTAGTTTGCTCCTGATGAATGGACCCCATGGTATGGAGCCACGTGGGAGCAGTTCTTGAAGAGCTGCTGCCTGTGGGCAGCCCCCTCAGGCCCAATTTGGGAAGGACAGCATCCCATGGGAGGGACCCCACGTGGAGCAGGGGCAGAGAGTGACCATGAAGGAGCAGCGGAGATGAAGCGTCAGGGACTGACCACAACCCCAATTCCCTGTTCCCTTGCACTGCTTGGGGTGAGGAGGTGGAAGAGGGTGGATGGGGGGAAGGTGTTTTTAGTCTCTTTAGTTTCTCACTTCTCTAGCTAGTTAGTAATAGACAATGAATTTTACTAATCTACACTACTAACCTAAACTGAGTCTGTTTTACCCAGGATGAAAACTGGTGAGTGTTCTCCCTGTCTTTATCTCAACCGTTGAGCCCTATGCACAGCATTTTCTCCTCCTTTCCCTTTCTGGAGGAGGAGTGAGAGAGCGGTTGTGGTAGTGCTCAACTGCCCAGCTGAGTAAAACCACCAGACTGGATAGTCACAGAATCACAGAATCACAGAATTGTCTAGGTTGGAAGAGACCTCAAGATCATTGAGTCCAACCTCTGACCTAACACTAACAGTCCCCACTAAACCATATCCCTAAGCTCTACATCTAAACGTCTTTTAAAGACTTCCAGGGATGGTGACTTCACCACTTCCCTGGGCAGCCCATTCCAATGTCTAACAACCCTCTCAGTAAAGAAGTTCTTCCTAATATCCAACCTAAAACACCCCTGGCACAACTTAAGCCCATTCCCCCTCGTCCTGTCACCAGGTACGTGGGAGAACAGACCAACCCCCATCTCGCTACAGCCTCCTTTGAGGTATCTGTAGAGAGCAATAAGGTCGCCCCTGAGCCTCCTCTTCTCCAGGCTGAACAAGCCCAGCTCCCTCAGCCGCTCCTCGTAGGACTTGTTCTCCAGACCCCTCACCAGCTTCGTCGCCCTTCTCTGGACCCGCTCGAGCACCTCGATGTCCTTCTTGTAGCGAGGGGCCCAAAACTGAACACAGTACTCTAGGTGCGGCCTCACCAGAGCCAAGTACAGGGGGACGATCACGTGTGCATATTTTTTATATTACCTTGTATTTCAAATCTGTCTAGGAGACACATATGTTTTATATTCAAAATCATATTTTGTTAATATTATCTCATAGGAGTATCACTGAAAACATACTCAAAAGCCAAGAATTGATTAATGTGTAGTTTGTGAAGTGAATATCTGTGTCAAATATTGATTCTGTTTCACATTCCCTGCACTTTTTGGGTAGTGGGGAATGACTCAGTTGACCAACAGAGGTGTCCTGTTTTATCTTTGGCACTGTGTGCATGCCACAAAAATTTCACCATGTGCTCCAGAAAGAAGTGCTGTAAACTGTCTACATCTGCCAGTATTTGATATAACAGGGCATGCGAACTGTCCCAGGACAACCTCATTTGTATAACTGATTCCTTCCTGCTGTGTAGATTATTTTCTTCCCAGGGCTAAGCTAGCAGTCTACTTTTTATGACTTCTGTATTAAATTACATTTAATGCATAAAAGTGTAAATTATATTTTGCTAACCTGATATTGTTAATTTTCTAGAGAAAGTATTTGCTACATATATAACATATACATAATAACTCATTATAACTACATTATAACTACATTATAATAATAAGTAGGTTATCTTTAGTATAGATTCAACTTCATCATCTCTTCAGAAATATTGAAAAAAAATGAAAATTTTAAGAACTTTCAATAACTGTTTGCCTCTTAAAAATAATAATTACAAAGCAGTTCAAAATACTTAATATTATGATAATAAATAGGGTGTACTCTTAGTTCATACACAGCAGTATTATTTTTGCTCTTGCAGGCTGTGATCATTCATCAAGTCGTATCAATATTTTAAGTTAACAGTATTGCTTATATATATAAAACAGCTTATGAATTATAATGATTTAAAAAAATATATATATAAAAGCTTCAGAACCATGTAGATGTGCCCTCTTTACATGAGTATTACCTAGTTTTGTTAAAAAGAAGTTCAATTTCAGAAATAAGAAGACATAATACTGGAGAAGGGGTGTTTGGTGTTGGTGGTGGTTGTTTTTTGTTTGTTTGTTTTTGCATTGTGAGAGATACCACAGCATTTCATATTCCTGCCTTATCTGTGATCTTTCATACACACTTACTCAGAATATGAGTCTTGAAAGGATGGGGCAGCATAGATGAAAAGCAAAATCACGCATTTAAGAACTAGAATGTGAAAAATAAAATAGACTAACAATCAAGCTACTTATATTTTTCTAAAGAATTTTTCAAAATGCAAGTAATTAGCATAAATTAAGCTTTATTGAGAAAACTGAGTATTTTACAATTACCCAGAATTATGTGGTATTGTAATAACAAAAGCAGAGACATCAGCACAAACACCTGAAGCTGACAACCCCTCAAGCCATGAGATTAATCCATGTCATCCACATAAGACGGTTTACATGGTTTACTCTTTCAGATCCTTCATTTGTTATTTTCATTATCTTTTATGTTGTTAAAGTAAAACATTAATTTAAACTGAAAACTTCTAAGACCAATATGGGAAATACTGAAAGAAAGGTAGTATTGGACAACCACTTGTTCTAGAAGTTGGAAAATATTAAAAAAATACATATATATTCAAGAATGTGTGTGCAAATTAATGTAATACTTATATTAATAAAAATATTGTTTGAAGAACAGCTCTACTTTATTATCAAAAAACAGGACTTTATAAAAACAGGCCTACTTCTGTCTATCACAGACTTACTGTAGTTGACCCATTTCAGATGAGGCCAATGAGGCTTGAAAAATGTGTCCTTTGTAGCTTGAAATACTTATAGCTATGATTTCTTAGGTGCAACAAGTTGTTCCGGAATATTTAATGTGATGCCATCTTCTGATCAAGGAGAAAAAAGTGAGAACTCAGTCTTGCTTGAAATGCCATTCCACACCAGTAGTTCACACATGTCAGCTTCACTGGTGGAAGAGAAAGAAGATGGGCCACAAAGCCCTTGGAGAAACACATAGCACAGTATATTCGCTACAAGACCCCATCATGCAGGGCTTAACACAGGACACAGTGTTAAGAACTAATAATAAGGACTAACGCGCTAATCTGATACAGGTGAAAACCTGTCATATATACATAGATAAACTGAATACCACCTAAGTGAATCTTCCAACCTGTTCTTTGTCTGTGATATATGGTATAAATATTCTCACTTAATTTGTTATGATTTTGATTGTTGGTAGAATAAATGAAGGATGGCTGCTGAATTGCTTACCATACACAGAAATACACTATCTGGGAGAACTTAGAACATACAATTGGTCAACAGCATAGTCTGGTTTTGTTTGTTTACATTGTATTAAAACTGTACTGCAAGTTAATTGTGTAATAATACTGAAACTATTTTGGGTTATTCTTACACACGAATATCTTCAGAGTATAATGACCATGACATCTGACACTAGTAGTATTGCATCCCTTAAGAACTGAAATGTGCTTGAGATCTTTTAATCCTTTCTGATTCAGTCTAAAGCTCTGTGTCACCTGAGGCTTTGCCTACTGTCAGAGAAATAGCATCTAGAAAAAAGGGAAAGTAAGCTGAAAGGTCAAAGTTTCACATAGAATATAGTGAAAGCTATGTGCACCACCATTTTCTACATCAGGTATTGAATCTTAGATGAGGGACAATTCTAAGTGAGAAAGTTAGAATTGGAGTTTTCCAATTAGTTTGGCCAATTCCTATTACCAAGATCTCAGGTTAAATCTGTATTATGTATGAATTAAATTCACACATCAGTGAAGTGATTCATGCTATTTCATCGTTCAAAAGTGAAAAAGCTACCTTTTAACTGAAAAAATCAAGCTCTATAAATTTATCATTTTACCCACTGAAATTCAAAGATTAGAATCCGTCTTTGCTCTGAAGATAAAAATCCACTCTTAAAGAATTCTGATAAAGGCAATTCATTTAAAATTAATTGAACAGCTCTTCCAATAAAATGTCTGGTCTATATAAACTCTACAAATCTGGTGATGTCATTTTACCTTTTACCTTAAACATATACATCCCCCCTTGTCATCTGTTCAGGGAAAAATACTAGCATAAGTGTTATAGAAATAAGAAAGTAAGATTTTATTTTCATCGTGATATGTATCTAGTTATTTGAAAGTTACTGTAGTACCCAAGGATGTCCTTAATAAGTGGCTCTAGAAGCTTTACAGGCATCCCAATGCAATAGGAAGGAAAGAAGGAAGGGAAGGGAAGGGAAGGGAAGGGAAGGGAAGGGAAGGGAAGGGAAGGGAAGGGAAGGGAAGGGAAGGGAAGGGAAGGGAAGGGAAGGGAAGGGAAGGGAAGGGAAGGGAAGGGAAGGGAAGGGAAGGGAAGGGAAGGGAAGGGAAGGGAAGGGAAGGGAAGGGAAGGGAAGGGAAGGGAAGGGAAGGGAAGGGAAGGGAAGGGAAGGGAAGGGAAGGGAAGGGAAGGGAAGGGAAGGGAAGGGAAGGGAAGGGAAGGGAAGGGAAGGGAAGGGAAGGAGAGAAAGAGAAAGAAAGAGAGAAGAGAAGGAGAGAGAAAGAAAGAGAAAGAAAGAGAGAGAGAGAGAAAGAAAGAAAGAGAGAGAGAAAGAGAGAGAAAGAAAGAGAGAAAGAGAGAGAGAAAGAGAGAGAGAAAGAAAGAGAGAAAGAAAGAGAGAAAGAAAGAGAGAAAGAAAGAGAGAAAGAAAGAGAGAAAGAAAGAGAGAAAGAAAGAGAGAAAGAAAGAGAGAAAGAAAGAGAGAAAGAGAGAAAGAGAGAAAGAGAGAAAGAGAGAAAGAGAGAAAGAGAGAAAGAGAGAAAGAGAGAAAGAGAGAAAGAGAGAAAGAGAGAAAGAGAGAAAGAGAGAAAGAAAGAAAGAAAGAAAGAAAGAAAGAAAGAAAGAAAGAAAGAAAGAAAGAAAGAAAGAAAGAAAGAAAGAAAGAAAGAAAGAAAGAAAGAAAGAAAGAAAGAAAGAAAGAAAGAAAGAAAGAAAGAAAGAAAGAAAGAAAGAAAGAAAGAAAGAAAGAAAGAAAGAAAGAAAAGGAAAGAAGTCACTTATAATAAATAATAATAGAGACCAGAAAAATAATAAAAGCTGCCAAGGTAGAAATGTAAATTGAACCCAGAACCAGGGATGAAACATACATGTACAATTACATTATGTGATTTTGGCTGTAATTCAGGATTCTCAGAGGAAAACATAAGCAGGATTTATAAGGATGCTGTAGTGCAGGTAGAGAACTCTTCAGTAAAACTATATGTCACAGAGGAAGGGTGAAAGTAAATTCTGGTAATAGTTCCTAAACACAGATGGAAAGAAATCATAAAAAATATTTAAGAAATATTTAATATTTCACTTTCCAGTAAATCTTTCATTCTGGTTTATTCCTGCCCTCATCCTGTAGCCTGAGCGCTCTGAGTGAGGGCTGAGAAAATACAAAACTCACTCCTGCTAGGACAGTTCTTCAGAACTGTCATGTACCTGCAGTAGTCAAAGAAGTTAATCCAAAGTACATCTGCTTATTTAACACAATGTCTAACAGTGAAAGTCATGCTAAGAAGTACAATGCAGAAAAGCTTTTACCAATTAAATCTTGATTAAATATACAGTATTTGTGGCCTAAATTATACTTAAATAAGTGCTTCAACATCTTTATGATGAAGAAGTAATTTTCCATTGTGCATCAATTTAATTTCTGTGTAATACTAAATCAGAGCCTCTACTGCTTATTTCAATAATGCATTTCTTTCTGTCATCACAGAGTTTTTCTTGATGTTGCAGTAAGACTTTGGGATTCAGATACCAATAAATCACAAGTGTTTATTTTATTCTCTCCCATTCTTGCATCTTATTATCTTTGCATGTCAGGCCAAATAACTTGAACGTGACAGTTCTTTTAGAACATGTTTTCACAATGTGAAGACATGTATATTTCAAAATTATAAATAATACATTTATTTTTAAAATATATATAAATATTTTCAGAATTTTATTGTTTCAAAATGAAAGTGATCCTCTCCATCGTTTAGAAACTGAAATTTAAATTATCCACCGTTTTCTGGCAAATTTTATTCTCTAGGGATTCAAAGAAGATGTAAGGTATATTTTCTGGGAAATTATATTGAATAGATAGGTAACTAGTATGACAGAAAACAGACAAAATGCCAGAATATATGATTAAAATATAAGCAAAATTGTGTGGCTTTTTTTTTTTTTTTTCTGCTTGGAAACAGAAGCACTGAGGTACTAACAGGCAAACTCCTGTTCTTACCCCCACTATCAGAGCATCAGAGTGGTTCCAAAGAGTGTTCATCAATATGGTGCCAGGTGCTTCATATAGATAGACAGATAGATAGATAGATAGATAATATCAATATATATATATATATATATGTAATATATATACTTTATATATCATATATGTTAGATATAGATATAGATAGATCAATGTGTAGATATATATATAATATATGTAAAATATACTTGTATAATATATGTAAAATATACTTGATTCATTACTTTTCTGAGAATCTGACTATATAATCCTGCTGCATAGTTTTGGAAATACAGCCACTATATCTGATGGAAACACAAGAATTTCCATTTCAAAATATATATATTTTTATAATACTTTATTTTTTTAAGAAGTTGCAAATTTATTTCATAGTATTAGTAATTAACACATTATTTCTTTCTATTCATGGAAGGTTTTCTGTTCCTCAAAAAACACTATTCTACTGAGCGTATACAATGTATTGCTGTATTAATGCTGAAAATAACTGTCCTAGTTTTTCCTTCTAGAAATGGAATTGATTTAGGAAGACTGCTTGGTCTATTTTTAGCATGTGAAATAGTTATTTCTGATTCTTGATGAAAACAACAACAAGAACAAAAGCCTACTGAACTACTGTAAGGTCAAAATATTACCAAAACCTGAGTCATTTCTTTAATCTTGATTACTTCCTCAACTGAATTTAAAGATAAGTTGTGTGGACTAAAGTGATACTCAAAGCCTGAAATCCGATGTTATTTTCATAGAAGTTTTGTCCATGATTTTCCTTTCACAATGTTTTATGCTACAAATAAATAACTTATATGACAGACTCAAAATGGAATATAACTGATTGTTTTCTGGGATTTTTAATTATTACTTATACTTTTAAAATTTTCAATCAAGACAACAGTTCAAACTATAAATATATATATTATATAAATAAGTATATAATTTATTTGTTTATTTATTTTACTCAATATAAGTAACCTGTTCATAAATCATCTGTCATGTCTGTGAATTTCAAGCATAGAAGGACAGTCAGGCATTTCTTTATAGGAGGGGGTTGGGGCTGAGAAGCCAAAAAATAAAAGAATGAAGCTGAAGTCCTAAATAGGATTTAAGTACCAGAATTACATCTATCTAACAATTAATTGGGTTATTCTGCTGACTGTAAGAACATTTTAGTATTTCTACATAATAGTAGTTTAATCAAATTTCAATATCTCTGCATTATTTAAAAAGTCCATATATATAAATATTAATGCATTGTGAAGGAGGAAAAATGAACAGATAGATGTGGATGGAAAGTAAATTTAGCACCAACAGTGGACCAAAATTATGTCAAACAAATAGATTTATTTTTTTTCCTGTGTTTTCTCAGCTCCCGTGGATAATAGTGATATATAGTTAAATCCTATATACTGGTGAGAAAACTCATCTAATTTGGTACAGTTTAAATCTGCATATGAAAAAGATCAAGGTCTGAAACTGTTTGCCTATAATAACCAAAATGGGCATGTCATAACTCAAAGAAATATGTGAGTACATTCTTTGTCAAAATATTACTTATCCTTCAGGGCTAAGACGCAGCTTGATATATAGGATTATTGCCATCTTTCTATTAATCTATCTAAAAAATACTAAAAAACTACTAAATTACTAAACTACTAATTACTAAAAAACAAATTAATAGCTATATCTGTTATAAACACTTAGACACAGTTCAGTTGACACAGAACATAATTGTAAAGTTGTGAAGGTGACAAAAAATATTTTGGTTTTATTTTTAATTTTATGAGCTATAAAGTTGTATCACACAATACCAAATAATATTATAAATAAGCTATATATTTCACATAAAATTTTATAACTGGGCTTCAAAGGTTGTAATTAGCCTTCATCTGTGTCTTAAAAAGGCTCCTTATTAAGTCTTTCTAATTAGAATTTTTATGCTTCAAAAGAAACTTCTTAATGTACATTTTTCATGACTCACTGCCTGTATGGGAAAAAAAAAAAAAAAGAAAAAAAAGCTGAAACTCAATTTCATTACCTACACCTATGATGGTGGATATAGCTGCTAGCTGCCTAGGCTATTTTGTTCAATTAACTATACTCATGAAAATGTTTTCATGAAGCATAGCCTAACTGTGAAAGTTAGTTATGAATAAAGCATGTACTTTTAACTGTTCAGCTATGTACTCAAATACTAGTATTAATCCTCAAATAGTAGGTGCTTGAATATTCATATGGGATTGGGGTATTCCCTAAATCCATAGGAGCAAGGCTACTGTTTTCATAGTATCAGGACTGTGTTGGTGCCTGCACTCCCAAGAAGTTCAGAACTGAAATTCGACTGTTGATTAAGGACAATATGCTTTCAGAAGCAATAAGCCCAATTGTTCTCTCTCAGGTTGCCTTTGAACTAAACAAGAACTTAATCCAATAAATTTGCCAGAAAGTCCATTCAGACAAAAGAAATTTTCTTCTCATGTCTGGACTATATTCAAAAGCTGTACTAATAACTAAAAATTAACTAAATAGCTGATTTTAAATGAAGGCAATTAACCCAAAATGGGAATGAGAAATTAGTATAATCAGTTTTTCTTGAAAAAGAAAAAAGGGAGGTCTGGGAGGTGATGGTCCCTGAAGGAACATTCCAAATTTTGAAGGCAAAAACCTTATAGAACAGCTTGTACAACCTCAAGTGAAAACAGCAGATTTAAGGCTTAAATAAACTGAAATCAAGCCATCAAGCTTTTTTTTTTTTTTTTTTTCCTTTTCTGACAAGTGAACAGTATTCATATGAATATTTCTAATTTGTATATCCATTTACTCACAACTTTACAAGATGATGAGTGCTGGCTACCTGCCTGAGGGCAGCACAGCTGTGAAGAGCAGCTGTGAAGAATATACACAAGTCTTTCAGGATGAAGTTTAAGGAGGCTACTTTATTATGATATTATTTTTTTTGCGAATATTTTTTTGCTACAGTGGAGGCTTATTCACAGGAATGGTTACTTTGGTAATTAGCAAATATTTGAGGGAGCTATGAGCTAGTAGTTATACAGAAAGACCTAGACTTAAGTAAGTCATGCTATTCAAAAATTCCCTGATGAGCAAGATTATTACAAAAATATCTAAAATATTTTTTCAGAAAAATAAGTGTGTATATATATGTATTTAATACGTTGAAACTGGAGGGGTTTCCTGATAATATTTGTAACAAAGAAGTGAGACACATATAAGCTTCTAAATGACTTGTATGCTTTTAGATATTTGTTATTTGAAGGCTGATTTAGGAGCCCACCTCAACGTGATAGAGCAGCAGCCATAGCAGAGCAGCAGCTGTGGCAGCATATTATGTATGGCCCAATTAGGAATTATCAAACAATCTCAAATATGACATAAAAGAACTTTTTTTTTTTTGTTGTTTTCCTCTACATTCCATGTAGTGGGAACAAAGGCTTTTGCATGACTTGGAGTGACTACAATTTATGCTATAAAACACATTTCCTTCTATAAGATTTTTGACTTCTAGATTCATTAATACACAAGCTCTGATTATGAATTACACTGATTTAAACTAATGGGGATTCTGGTTATCTGGTCTAGAAACAAATACATTTAAAAAATAAAGAAACATTTAAGGTTAATGGTCTATTACTTTGCAGCAGATATACACACACACACACACACACACACACACACAAACAAACAAAATCTGAAAATTACTCTGCTTAGTAAACTCCAAGTCCTAAAATACCACACTGGTCATGCAAACACAGTAGCAATGACATTGAATGCTTAATTATCACAAATAACTTTTGAAATATTAAGTCAAGAATAAAACATCCTTCCCAGATATCCTGTCTCAGGGCAGACAACATACAAACACTTCATAAAATATTTTGATTCTGCAGAAATTAGAAGGCAGGTTTTACATGCAAAAATATAAGTGCCTCAAAGCCTTGGAAAACTGAAAACCTCTAAGGATTTTTTTTTTTTAATTTTTTTCCCTCTGGAAATAGAGTATATCCATCATTCCTTTGAGGAACAGTCTTTGTTCCTACAGTTATATGTGTTTAAGGAAGAGATTATTATTAATAATAACAATCTGACCGCTTATTTCAAAACAAAACAAAAAAACATTCAAACAACTTGGCTAAGATTAAAATAGAATTTCTTTCATGAAAAGCAACTGCTCTGTATATGAATGTCATTTCTTAATTAAGAATTAGATCATTAATTCTCTTAACACTATTTCAAAATGCACTTATTATGCACTTATTATTATAGTGATATCATACAAAAAGTTTAGTTCTTAAAAGTATAAAATGTTTATCTTGAGACAAACATGTCTGGTTGAACTAAATTGCCTCAGTATGACATTAATAGGTGTACTTTTATGAACTGTTCCTTCTAATGCATGTACCAATGAACCCAGTCTGTAAAACAATGAGTGACCTCAACTAGTATAGAAAACTGCTTTAGATTTTTCCTGTAGAATTTGCTGAAATCTTTTCCTTTTTCCAAATAACTACTAAAAGTATTTTTTCCCATACTTCTTTATATCACATTTTCAGTGGTCTATAAGATTTTGGTCTTTATTAAGTCAATTCTGTTGGAAAGCAGGAAAATAGTGAAGTTTTCAGCATTAACCTTTCTCAGAACTTATTTGGATGTATACGTCTCAGCACATTCTGATTTCAAATTAAGATCTGAATTCCATCCCTCTATGGAAATTAATTTCAGTGACTTGTGTGTTGACCACAAGTAAGAAAACAACACGGATAAAACATGAAAAATGATTACTCTAGCCCAATGCTCACTTAGATTGAAATTCTGTCTGACAGAGATAAATGTCAAGCTCATATTTTCAACAGCAAAACCAGTATTTCACTCTCTGACAATGTTGTGGCAGATTGGCTGGAGATAGGTAAGCATGGACTGCAGCAAGAAGGACATCGAGGTGCTCAAGCAAATCCAGAGAAGGGTGATGAAGCTGGTGAGGGGTCTGGAGAGCAAGTCTTATGAGGAGCGGCTGAGGGAGCTGGGTTTGTTCAGCCTGTAGAAAAGGAGGCTCAGGGGTGACCTTATCACTCTTTATAAGTACATTAAAGGAGGCTATAGTGAGGTGGGGGTTGGTCTGTTCTCCCATGTGCCTGCTGACAGGACAAGGGGGAACGGGCTTAAGTTGCGCCAGCGGAGGTTTAGGTTGGATATTAGGAAGAGCTTCTTTACTGAGAGGGTTGTGAGGCATTGGAATGGGCTGCCCAGGGAAGTGGTGGAGTAACCATCCCTGGAGGTCTTTAAAAGACGTTTAGATGTTGAACTTAGCAATATGGCTTAGTGGAGGACTTGTTAGTCAGAGGTTGGACCTGATGATCTTGAGGTCTCTTCCAACCTAGACATTTCTGTGATTCTATACGTGAAATCCACTATTCCTAAAACCACTTTACTAGTTGTATGGCTTTTACTTCTGCATACTGACTCGACTCACCTTCCCCTTCCACGGCCTCCACAACTCGTCATGTGGGACTCCACACAGCAGCTTTCCATTTCCGATGGCTCCCTACCACATGGCAGGATCCATCAGTAAACAGCACATATTGCTTTCTGTCTTCTGGCATCTCATTGTATGGTAGTGCCTCTTCAGCACGGGTTACCTCTTCTGTTGGCACTCCGAAATCTCTGCCTTCTGGCCAGTCCATAATCTCTTCCAGGATTCCTGGGTGATTGGGTTTTCCCATTCGAGCCCACTATGTAATTAACACTATCCACTTACTCCATGTAGCATCAGTTGCATGGTGTGTAGTGGGAATTTTCTCTTTGAACATCCAATGTAACACAGGTAGCTGCGGTGCCAAGAGGAGCTGTGCCTATGTACCCACAACTTCTGAAGCAGCTCGAACACCCTCATATGCTGTGAGTATTTCTTTTTCAGTTGGGGTGTAATTGGCTTCTGATCCTCGATAGCCCTGACTCCAGGAGCCCAGAGGTCGGCCTCGAGTTTCTTCTGGGGTTTTCTGCCAAAGGCTCCAGGTGAGGCCATGCTCCCCAGCTGCAGTGTACAGTATGTTTTGCACAGCTGGTCCAGTACGGACAGGCCCAAGGGCTACTGCACGAGCTATTTCTTGTTTGATTTGTTCAAATGCCTGTTGTTGCTCAGGGCCCCACTCAAAATAGTTTCTCTTTCGAGTCACTCGATATAGAGGACTCACAAGCTGACTATAGCCTGGCACATGCATTCTCCAGAATCCCACGAGGCCTAGGAAAGGTTCCGTTTCTTTTTTGCTAATTGGCAGAGACATTGCTGTTATTTTATTGATCACATCCATTGGAATATGGTGACGTCCATCCTGCCATTTTACCCCCAAGAACTGGATTTCCTGTGCAGGCCCCTTGACCTTGCTCTGTTTAATGGCAAAACCAGCTTTCAGGAGAATTTGGATTACTTTCTTCCCTTTCTCAAAAACTTCTTCTGCTGTGTTGTCCCACACAAGGATGTCGTCAGTGTACTGAAGGTGCTCAGGAGCTCCCCCTTGCTCCAGTGCAGACTGGATCAGTCCATGGCAAATGGTAGGGCTGTGTTTCCACCCCTAGGACAGCTGATTCCAGGTGTATTGGATGCCCCTCCAAGTGAAAGCAAACTGTGGCCTGCATGCTGCTGCCAAAGGGATGGAGAAAAATGCATTAGCAATATCAATTGTGGCGTACCACTTGGCCCCAGCATCCCAGCATTGAAGCAGCCAGGTGAGGATGTGTTCACCTGGGTGTCGACCATAATCCTTTCGTATTTCTCGCAACTCACTCAGGGATAAGGATCAAGTGATTTCTGATTCCTTTATGATTTCCGTCTCTTCTTCCTGCTGTTTTTGTGATGGCTCTGCTTTAGAGGTGCCTGCCATTTCCCCTTCTCCCTCCTTCTTAGGAGAGCCTTCTTCCCTTACTTAATGAGCTGACTTCTGTTTCCATTGTTTTGACTTGACTATGGGGGCGACTGATACCATAGTTGGTTGGTCCTCTGGGTCAGCCACAGCATGTGTTACTTGGTCATCAGATTCAGAGACTTCCTCCCTCTCTTCAAGTTGCTGGATGATGTTAAACAGTGTTTGATAGGAATAAGCCAGGACCCAGCACAATGCTGCAAGCTGTCGTTCTCCGGCATTATCAGGGTCAGGACATACAACTCTCAAACATTCCACCAAGTTTTTAGGATTTAGCACTTGCTCAGGGGTGAAGTTCAAAACTATTGGAGGAGACACTCGTGACAGGTATCTGCCAACATCATCCCACACACCTTGCCACTCACCACAAGACTGTTTCGGGACAGATTCCCAAGTAAGTTTTCTAAACAATCGACTAATCTTAGAGAGAAAATGAAACCTGTTATTCAGAATTAGAAATAGCAATACATGGGTTACAGATGGATCTTCAAAATACTCCCAAACTGTTGTAATTAGCCCACTGTGAAAGAAGGGAAAGGTACCATTCCTAATATTATTAATAAACTGGTGTCCAGATGAGAAAAGGAAGGCAGTGTAGTTCTGAATATTCTCTGAAAGATATTTTCCATGAGACCCAAATGATAATAGTGCAGAACCTGAATTCCAGATTAAACTCAAGGTCAGTGCTTGGCAGCACAGCAAATTAAAAAAAGTGAACACAGATTGTAGCACTTTGTCGGATCGGATATATAGGAGAAAGGAGAATATGACATGGATTGCATGACGTATGATCAAAGCTATTATTAACAGGACAATGGACATGGTTACTAGCAAGTGTGTTAGCTGTATGCGTTTAATCAATTCTATTGTTATCTCAATCCTTCGAGCCCCACATTGGGCACCAAAAAGGACTGTGGTGGTTTTACCGTGCTGGACAGCTAAACCCCACAACTGCTCTCTCACTCCCCCTCCTTTAGATGAGGAGGGGGAGAAGTAAAGCAAAGAGCAACTCACGGGTTGAGATAAGGATAATTTAATTAAAGGGAAATAATTATAATAATTAAATAAAGATTATTATGAACTAAACAATTTAACTAAAAATAAAAAGGGAAAGGGGAAAAGGGAGGGGAAAAGGAAAAAATAAAAAGAAGGGAGGAAAACAAACAAACAAAATAAATGAAGGCTATATGGAAGTGCAGAGGAAAGAAATTACTCTCTACTTCCCACAAATGAGCGATGATTGACCACGTCCTTGAAGCAAGGCCTCAACACTCACAGCCAGTGTTCGAGAGGAGGACCGATGTCTTCTCAACGAGAGCCCACCCCTCCCCTCTTCTTCCTGTTTCCACCTTTTATTGCTGAGCGTGACATCACATGGTATGGAATATCCCTTTGATTGGTTTAGGCCAGCTGCCCTAGTGATGTTTCTCTCCTCACTTTTTGCTCACCCCCTAGGAGGGTTAGAGAAAGGCTCGATGCTGTGCCACTGCTGCTCAGCAGTAGACACAACACTGGTGTGATAACACTGCTGTTCCAGCTACAAGTGCAGAGTATGGCACTGTATGGGCTGCTGCCGGGAAAGTTATCATTCCAGCCAGACCCAGTACACAGATGTTTTTATATTTTAGTTTGTGGCTCATTGATTGCTTATAATATTCATGATTTTGTAGGGAGTTGCACACACTAAATAAAAAAGTACTCCACACCAGAAATTAAAATTTATTGTGCTCTCTTGTGCAGGTTTTGGTAGTATGCCTCCTCTTGCAAAGCAGAGGCCCATTGATTCTGTGCATCTACTTTTCACATCCCAATATAGTTCCCATGTCCCTAAACTGCGACATATCCCTCCACAATATATTATCATATTTCACTAGTAATACTGCTGATTTTGAAGCATATTTGTTTTGTTGTTTGTTTTTTTGTTTGATTGTTTCTACAGGTGTGTTGGTCTAGTTCTCAGTACTCAGAATATGTTATTGGCAGAAATAAATAAGTGATGTTCAGAGCTTGATATAAACACTTTATAACCCTGGGTGCAGTACATACAGTATTGTCATTGGTCTATTAGCAAATATAAGCTACTGAAGCTAGTGATAAAGAACATGTTAATATTTTACTTTTGCAACACTACAGCTCCTATGTGTATTTTTTGCTGCTTCTGCTTTGCTGTTTTCTGATATGTATTTTGTGTACAGATTCAAAGAAAGCATTAAAAATTATTGTCAAAACAGAAAGTTTCAGCAACCAGAAAGGGAATGTGTTGATTAATTTCTAGGTTTCATGTTCATATAATTTCCGAATCACTGCAATGTTTCAGAATCACTTGCATGGACAAATTAAAGAAATGGTTTTATAGCTGGAATTACAAGGAGTCTTAAAGCAAGGGGTATTTTTTTAGGGTATTCTACTACTTAGATAAGCAAAGCTAAAACAAAATAAGTAGATAATCAACCTTTTTTTTTTTTTTTTTTCTCTCCTTGGAATGTCAGTGGGTATCTTCATTGTTATGAACCTAAACATCATTTAATTACCTAATAGCAGCCTACCGATAAATAAAGCTCATGGATTTAATTACAAAACAATGTGAAAATAAATGTAGTGGATACTGACTCCAAGAAATAAATAAAGATACAGAGCAGTGAAAGGTGCAAACATCAAAATAAGAGGTGTTGGTCAACAGCAATGAAATGAAGGACCTAAATGAGGTGAAGTTTGACATTTTGATTTGAAAAGGCTTCGAATGAGTTAATGAAATTTTGAAAAAAATTATTGAGACATTGAAGTACAGCCAAACATGTAAATTAGGTTTAAAATAATATCTTTCTTTTCAAGAGTTATCTGACAATAAATAAATATGCAAGACAGCTCAAAACAAACAAACAAACAAACACAAACTTTTCTTTTAAAGCTGCTTTCATGTATTTGGATTTTAGGGTAATATATGAAGTTACTGGGAGACATAAATAATTTACAAAATGTTTTTGTTAGTTCTACTCCCCATTTAGTTTGGCTGTAGAAAACAGTTAATATTTAATGTAAGTAGTATTAAACAACACTATCCAATTTTCTGAGAAGAACAGAAAATATCTGAATTATTTTATTTAGATACATATTATTTTCATCTTGTAATGTTGATGGCCCCAGAATAGAATTTGATTAGTGGAGATTTATCTCTTCATAAATCCAATTTTCTTAATTTTTCCATCTTACGAAGGAAAAATAGAAATATATAAGCAAGATGTCTCATAAAATGCATTACACTTAGGCTGGAATAATCAGCACATCTCTCACAATTTGGGAATGATATGACTATTGCTAATGGAACATCCAGGAAAAAGTGGTGATGACAGTTTTTAGACATGTTAAAATAATTTCTAAGGTCTTATAAACACAGTTGGAAAGCACAATTGGAATATTCAATTCCCTTTTAATGTTTTTGTCCTCATATATCACTGCTGATCATTCTTATAACAAAGGGTGAACCTGTGATATTGCTTTGTCTCTATGACAAGTGATCAAACCTTTGCCAAAGGGAATATACTATAGGTATCTTCCCTAATTCTGACTTGTTTGTTCATTTGTTTGTTTTCTGTTATTAGTCACAGATGCTATCTTTTGTTCTGTTGGAAACCATCAGTCAAAGTTTAGTGTTTAAATTACCTAGTAGAACGAAACAAAGAAGCTCCATACATTGCAGGCCAAGATATAACATTCTGTCAAAAAAATACAACTTAATTTTCAGTTATTTTCCACCAATTTACATTCTCTAAGTGCACAATTTATCCATCAGCTCTTCACAAAAGACTGTAATCTACAGTACTCTAGTCATTTTTGTTTATTTTAAAATTCTGTTTTAGGACCAAAAAAAAACAAAAACAAAAACAAAAACAAAAACTTGAATTTTTTCTTTACCATGTTTGAATCACCCTGCAGTAAACTAACCTTTAACTTTACCCTGCAGAGTAAATCCTGCAGAATTTTAAAGCATATTTTAAGATCAGATCCTTGGTAGAGGCAAGACAACAACAGCTTGACAACAAAGCAGGGTAAACTTAATAGCTATTTCAGGCATCACTTTCATTGGGTTTGATCAAAGATTAGCTTGTCTGACTTTGCTAAAATTCAGGGAGAATTTAGATACATGTATATATTAAGCTACTTTTTTAAGTGTAATACGAAGACCTGAAAAGGCATGGGGCTGAGAAAAAAATAAGTAAGAATTTTAAAAATAAAAAATAAATTAAAATCTACACACAATCCTCCCAAAGTCTTACCACTCATCAATAGACATATTTACAGTCAGTACAGAAGCAGAAGCCTGGTTCCTTTTTTGTGTATCAGGAGAACTTTTCCCTAAAGTGTGCAATTCAAATATAGAAAGAGTTGTTATGGCTTGCAAAAGGAGATACGTACATGCTTCACATGCTTCCACTGATTCTTTGGGTGCATAAATATGTTGCTATTTCCTTTCTGATCTGGAGACAGGGACCATGTTTTTCTGTAGCTCAGTGAATTAGAATGAGTTAAGAATTCATCTTTCTTTCCTACTTCCTTCAAGAACTGAAAAGTTTATTTATTATTATTATTCATAATAATAATAATAATAATAATAATAATAATAATAATAATAATAATGATAATGATAATGATAATAATAATAATAATAAATAGTAGTAGTAGTAGTAATTTCCCTTGTTCTTTTTTTTTTTTTTTTCCATGAAAGGACTGTTTATGAATAATTATTAACAATTTCTTATACTTAGCCTTTATATGCTCAACAGTGTGTACACAAGTATTAAACAGGAAGAAGATTACTATATCTGAGTGGATAGTGGCTGTTTTCTGTCGTCTTTTCCTTGGGTGTTTAACTCAGGTGTTGACAGCTTGGAAGGTAGATCGTAATTTTGCACTTCTTCCATATTCATTAAAGTTTAGCTTACTGCAATTTATCCTCTGGAAGGAAGGCAAGTATTTTTTTTCCTGTGTAATGATGACAGTGTATGAAAATTTAAATGGATACCGAGTTGCTGAAATGCTAAGCTCTGTGAGGTCTCAAATGAAAAAGTTTTCCTAATACAATTATAGATTTCAACTGAAAAACTGAAAACTCAAGCATGCTATCTCCACAACCAATACTCCATTCAGAACTGACCCAATATTCTTTTTCTTTTTTTTTTTCTCTTTTTTTTTTCTTTTTTTCATCTGCAGGGAAAAATAGTGGTGACAGATTTAATGTGAAATAATTTAATTTTATTTGAAACTATAGGATTGTATTTATACTAGGAAACTCTAGGATAACATATTTCTGTTAAAATTAATGTGTATAACAAGAAAGGTCTAACAGCTATATTAATTTTTACATTTAATATGTTGGAGTAAGATGGAGTAATTAGTTCCTCCAAAGTCTGAATTTTGGTGTCTAAAGTACTCTTTTTACCCCAGTGTAAGTAATGTTATGGTACTATGTTATATTTGTGCTCATCGTTGAGGTCATTAATAAACGTAAGAGAGAGTTGAAGAGAGAGAGAACTATGCACCAGAAAGCTTAAGAATTATGCAGACAAACATCCTGGGTCTAATTCAATCTTCACTAATGTGAAAGTAGGTAAACACCTACAGTGTAGGTAAAGGCATAAATAGATCTGCAGTGGAAATGAGTGTTAAAGTTAGTATAATAATTTATGCTTTAATAAACTATTTTATTCAGCAAAATCTATGTACTGAAATTATTTGACTCTGACAGTGTGGTAAGACTTTTTTTTTGAGACAAGAATTTTGTATTATTCTTCAGCCCAAAAATAAGATTTTGGACAGTATTTTTCATTAGCATTTCCCTATGGCCATTGGTAGTTTCTCCTAATAAAGTGATTTGACTGGACCTTGCCTCTTGTTTTGAAGCTGACTGCCCAGACTTAAGCTTCTACAGTCAGTCTGCCTAGCTAAGTAAAGACCGGTTTGTTCTCTGTGAATGTGACGCTACTTCTGAAATCACAGGGTGTAAATGTATCTAGCAAAACTGAGAATTTCTCTCTCTCAGAAGAAAGCAGACTCACTGTCATTCCCAAATTTCAAGGACCATGAAGTCAGCTTCATGAGCTCTTTCCCAAACATGTAGCAGCTAATGTCAAAAATATATCTGGCATCATTTGTAACATTGGTCCAATTTAATCTCAGTAGTCAGCAGCTGATCCTCATTTAAAGGCATTTGTTTATGCTCAGATGATTAGTGGCTACCTATTAGAAATAAAAAAATGCACTTCACAAATGTAACTTTTGACAGTTTTGACTTTCAGAAAGAGAAATAAGTGCTGACTTGGTAAGTTTTTCACTGCAGAAGGGGAAATAAAATGTTCTTAGGCAACATAGGATGATCTGCAACAGAAAAATATGTATCTTTCAAGACAGGACTTTGATTACCTTCCAGTGCCAACATAACCAGAACAACCAGTATCGATAACTACTTTCAGTGCCTGACAGGAAAATATATTTCACTCAGATCTCAAGGCCAGAGCAAAGAGGCTGCCACAGGAATTGACTTTATTTCTAAATTTTGCCATCAAAGGAAGGATGTGCAGAATAGAGAAGACTTGGGCAGACGTTGTAAAGTGCCAACTATTTCTTCATCGTAAACTCTGATCTTTTAACTATAAATATATATATATATATATATTCAAAAATAATTCTAAACTATTCTGTTTCCTTCCTGACTTACCTCCCACAATATTCTTGATCCTTCTCTAGAAGCATAGCTTATCTATCACTAAACGTCTACAAGTTACTATCCCTATACAGGAACACAGTGGCTAGCCAACATTATGTTCTAGCAAATTAAATATACACAATTTTAGGTTGGGCAATTTAGGGTTCATTTGCTTCTCAGATGAGCCAAACAGGTAAGTCAGTTCATTTTTTAATTATCACTGCACCCAGTTGGACTCATGCTGTTTGCAGAAATCAGCATAAGCATAATATACACATAATTCTCCCAAGCATGTTGTAGGCAATGGAACAGAGCATTCTACGTGTTACAGCTCATTTCTTTGCCATTAATTCAGAACATAACTGTCACAACTTCTTAATTATTTTAGTAATTAGAAAGGGAAATCAACAATGCTTAGAAAAAGATAGCTACTTGTGATTGTTCCTCGAGGATGCTTAATGTAGCATGTGTATATGCCTTAATCTCTGGATAGAGAAGAAAAATAAGGCAGATGGATAAACAAATACTATTTTATGCACTATGTATTTGGCTCCCCTGACTTCCTCTCTTACTAACTGTATATGATAGGAGTAGTTATCTCCTCTTATACTTACTGAACCCAAAGGACCAAGTGGCCACCTGCTTCTTGATTTGCAATTATGAATTATTTGGATTAAAATGTAGACTTGTTGTACTTCTCTAAGCTTTTACAAATTTTCTTGCCTTTTGCTTCAAGCCATTCATCAAGCAAGATAAAAGACAATCATTGAGGAATATACACTGCAATAACAAATAAGACTCACTGGGGAGTCAAGCAGTCATATGCATATAAGAACCTAGCTTTTTGTTAAGAAGGCAGTGCTATTTTCTTTTAAACATGACTAGAATGTAAAAGCTTTACAGGGACAGAATTTTTTACTATTTTCTGACTGTTTAATAATTTCCATCCTGGGTGTTGTTTGAGGATGTGCTGAGAAACATACTAATCTCTGCTTACACACTTGCAGAATGTTGGACACATATTTTAAGTTTCACAGCAAGGAGCAGAATATGCCACACATTTTGTATGCTGGCGCAGTGACATAAGATGCGGTAAGAACATTATCTCATTGTCTCCATTAGGACTTTTCATATCCTAGTCTTAGTCTTAGTTTTGTCTTAAGGACAAAAACATGGATTTTTTGATCCCATTTTTTGATCCCAAATCCCATTAAAGGAAATGAAAGGGGACTGTTGGAGATGCAAGTCCTATACTCTTTTTGCTGGATCACTTACACTCACTAGAGGAAGAGGGTATCAGTATCTCAGAGTTTTATTTCACTCCACATTTCTTCCTTTTTTCTAACTGCTAATTAGAGGAAAACTGCTGATCAAATTTTAGAGGGTTGCCTTAGGTCAATTTGTCTACACTCTTTACATTATTCAGGCTAAAACTACACTAACGTATGAAATAAACAAATTAGAAAGAGATTGATTATTAACAAAATATGAAATAGCCTTCCTTTCTCATATGGCATAGTTTGGAGGTATAACTTTTTTTGTTTTGGTTTGGTTTCATTTTTTGTTTGTTTGTTTGTTTGTTTTGTTTGTTTTTGTTTTTCCCCAGAGTGCTGGACTTACAGTGCCTATGTTCTTTACTTTGTCAGTAAACATCTGAACCTGATTTGTGAAAAAGGATCAGAAAACAGTATTACAAAAGGGAGAAAAAGAAAGATTGAGATCATCTTCCCCTTTCAAAGCCTTGTGAAATTAAACAAGAAAAGTGTTTTTGTACTTCTATTTCACATCAATTTCACCACCCATGTTTACCAGTATGAAAAATGTACTTGCTACATTTTTTTTTCTCCAAGGTAAGAAAAAATTCCTTAAATATTTCCTTAAATATTTTAATGTAGATCATTACTATATGACAACATTAAAGCATGTTCCATTTCAGGTAACCCTAACACGTAAGAACTCTACTTTTGTCTGAGATGCCACACGTATATTTCTTCTGAATCTTTGATATTAAAGATTTTCATGCAAAAATGTTTTATAAAGTTGTTTTTTTGTTGTCATTTGTTTGTTTGTTTGTTTGTTTGTTTGTTTCTGGAGGTGCATATACCCATCAGTTATTTTGTATGCTTAAGTGCACACAAATATATGCTTCACATATATCCATGTGAAATGTAGGGAAGTAAGAAAGATTATATTAATGACAATCATTTAGCATCTAAAAGTCTGTATTAACAAAATTCAGTGAGCTATGCACTGCCTAAGCTGGCAGTGGACACTGTCCAGTGTTTGTGGCTTCAGTGATGGTTATGTCTTCTCCTGGCATATCAGCTTGCATCAACTCTGTCACAAATCAAAATGAAAACACTGTCAAGCCTTTTAAAATCTTCTGTATTTTAAACCTCTAAATATTTTCTCAATAGGTGGGTAGATATTTGTCTTAATTCATTTTCTTACTTTACTGAAATTCTAAACAATGCAGATTGAGCAATGTTACTTACTTGCTGTCCAGTAATCTAGTGGTTTAGCTATCCCCGTCACTAGCAACACCAGAACAGTTACTGTCATTTTCTTAAAACATACTATAGTATTCTAAGGTCAAAAACGGAAGGGTTTTTCAATATTCCTGTCTCAAGATATAGAAAAGTTGCTTTTTATTTATTTTTATTTAATGTGGACTGTTAATGTGTTTGGGTTTTAGATTCCAATGTTTTGGTAGCAGGGCAACTACAGGTGTGGCCTCCGTGAGAAGAAACCAGGAGCTGCCCTGTGGCAGTCCCAGTGTGCTCCAAAACAGACTCAGTGCTGACCAAAGATGAATGCACCAGTGATGCTGTTTGTGCCTCTGTGATAAAATATTTAATAAAGGGCAAAAAAATTCTCCACAGCAGCTCTGAGAGAGGAGTGAGAAAAATGTAGGAGAAACAACCTTTCAGATACTGAAGTCAGAGGACAGGAAAATTGGTCCTCCAAGTGCTGAAGCTGAAGTTCCTCTGCAACCCACTGAGATCATGGTAATACACATTGTCTCTGATGCCCATGGAGGATCATGATGAAGCAGATACTAATACAGCAGCCCAAATAGGACCCCATACCATAGCAAGTGGATGTGGCCTGAAGGAAACTCTAGCCCATGCAGGGCCCATGCAAGAGCAGGTGGTGTGTCAGGAAATGCAGCCTGTGGGGGACCCACAGTGGAGCAGTCCATTCCTGAAGAATGGACCCCATGTTATGGACCCATACCGGAGCAGTTCTTCAGATCAGTTTGAGAAGGAAAGCATCCTGTGGGAGGTGCTGGAGCAAGGGAAGAATACGAGGAGGAAGGAGCAACAGAAACAAAGCCTTATGGACTGACCACAACCCTTATTCCTCATCCCCCTGCACCATTTGGGGTAGGGAAGAGGTAGAAGTGTTAAGCGTGAAGTTGAGTCTACAAAGAAAGGTTGAGGGGAATGAATTTTAGTTTGGGTTTTATTTTTTCACTGTTCTGCTTTGATATTATTTGGCAACAAATTCAATTAATCTTTCCCAAGTTGAGTCTGCTTTATTTATTGTGGTAACTGGTAAGTAACCTCCCTGTTCTTACCCCTACCCACAGTTTTTTTCATTGTGTATTCTCACTCTGTCCTGCTGTGGGGGAGAGGGCACTCGGTGGCCAGCCAAGGTCAATGCACCACAGTATGTCACAAGACCTTTGCAGGAGACCACGAACTGTGTCAAGCCTTGGTGTGGATATAGTCTGTGGTGCATAAAGGGAGAGCATTGATGTGACAAGGGTTTACAAGCACACACTCATCCCACTATCAATCTGCTCTGTCCTCTCACTTCCCCTCAGTCTTTCCAACTGTGTGAGGAAGATGAAATATTTTCATGGACAGGTTTGCTCTTTGTGTCTCTCTTTGACTTGTTTTTTAAAACCAATACCTGCAATCAACAATTACATGCCTGAGAGTTTGTTCCAACTTGGCAGAGGAAGAACTGCGTCATTCCCAAAGAGCACAAGTTCAGCAGCCCCCTCTGACTCTACTGCACCTGCAAGCAGAAACAATGATCATTGGTCTCTACAAGGCAGGCCTAGTCTCGAGTACCAGTCCAGCATCAGCAACAGCTCTGCAGAAGGTGTCTGGGCAGCAAAGGTTCCCAAATACCCTCAGGTTTGCGCCCTGAGACTCCTGAGCTTCACCTACAGTGGCTAGAGGAGTGGATGAAAGGGAGTAGTGGGCAGAGCAGAGTTGAGGGTAGACTGCTTGCTCATGGGAGAGGACTCCAGGCGCAGCTCTCCTCTCCCTTCCTAATGCTAGTAATTCACCAGCAAAGGCAGACCGGTGGGCAGGCAGGATTCAGTGGCAGGCAGCTCACACTGACTGCTCCCACTACGTGCCCCTACTCAGCCCAGGACACCTCAGCCAGATGTCAGGAGGAAGGCAAAACATAAGATTAGGGATGTGTATTGCACATGGACAAGCTGCAACACACCATGGCCACCTTTCTGAGAGCTTCAGGACCTTCTATCATAGTCCCCACACAAAGCTGCCCCAGCCCTCTCCCTCTGCTGCTTTCCATGTGCTCACAAAGAGGCCAGGGCTACCGCCTTGGCCCCTTTAAGGCCCAGCCTGTCCACACAGACAAGATCTTGGGTTAGAGCTGCCTGTCCATATACTGTTAAACGTGGTGGAAGAATACAGCAACAAGGCCCATCTGTCCTATGACAGCACTGCCAGCAGCAGCTGTCCAGGATCTCCCAGAGCATGAGGTTTGAGGGAGTGAAGCCCAAGCTCCATGCTCTTCCAGAAACCTCTCTCGCCATGCCTCTGGACCACCCCACTGCCCTGCAGGCACCAGGCAAGGACGCCAGGCCATGGTCAGCCCCACATCAGGCTTGGTACCCCAGCACCAAGGATGCCTGCAGGGGCAGATGGCCCATGGTGCTGTGACATAGATTCAGGTGCCAGCAAAGCACAATCCAGCCTGGCTCATACCTGGACTCCTGCTGAGCCTGTGTGTGAGGCTTGGAGCATCGAGCGAGGCTTTGGTTGGGCCATACTGTGGGGCCACCAGCAGCTGTTTTCAGTGCCTGTCTCCACAGTCATTGCCCATGTTTCCTCTGCCATGCCTGGCTCAGGCAGCTGGGGCCCCATGGGGTGTGTTTGCAGCAGCACAGGTGAGCTGTGCCGGCACACATGCCCCCTGGCAGCCCACGGTGGGCACAGGACGGCACAGCCACACGGCCAGGAGGGTTTCTGCTGAGGGGCAGGGTCATTTCTTCTGCTCCTTGTCATGCCAGCAAATGACTGTGGCCGCTCTCTCTCTTCCAGCACAGGACACCTTTTGCCAGCTGCAGCTCCAATGCAGGGGAGCAGCATCTCATTCTCAGTTCTCCCCACACTACTCCACTGCATGCTGGTGATGGCTATGATGTCGCACCAGACACTGTTCTGTTCTATTCTATTCTATTTTGGAATAATTCTCATTTAACTCCAGAATCCATTTCAGTCTTGCACTACCAACAGATTTACTCCATGTTCAAACAGAAAAAAAGTGCAATTTTTCATTTCTACCCCCATGACTGGTTATGTTACATATATATATATTCATGTACATATATATATGTACATATATATGTATATATATGTATGTATATACACACACACATACATGCATATATACATATATACATATGTATTAATTCCATACATTTAATTTTTGACATAACTTTGTATCTCTTCTACTGTGTTCTTATTATATTGGTAACAAGAGGCAGCTGCTATTTAAGTGTAAAAAGCTGGTGTCTAAAGGGAAATAAACAAATACAAGAAATGAAAAAGCAAGATGGCATGCTTGGTAGTATGAGTATTATGTGAAGTAAGAAGAAAATACATAAATGACATTTGATAACAGGAAAATACATTAATGAGGTATGTAGACAGGTGAACAGAGGTATGCTAGGGAGAAAGAAGTAACACACAAAGCAGGTCTGAGACAATCTGACCCACCAACTCAATGACCAGATCAAAGACACAAGTAAGGGAGTCCTGTGTTGGAAGCATAAGCTTGCTATTGCTGTTGGAAGCATAAGCATAAGGTTATTAGCAATTTCTTGCTAATAGGAATCAAAACACCTATCAAAAACTATCAATAAAATCATGGAAATCCAACATAATTTTCCCTTCTATGAAAAAGAGGATCTGAGTTTAAACACTCAGATCTTTCACTGTGCAGTCTTGATGAGATTTTTCAAATTACACTTTGAAATGTTAAACAGTCAGTCAAAATAAAGTGTTTAGAGGTCATGTAGATCATTTAGAGGTATGCCTTTAGTCTGAAAATCCATCATGAGAAACAGTGACCTTTTAATGACAGGAGGTTTCTGAAAACTCACAGACTAAAAAAAAAAAAAAAAAAAAAAAATCTTGTTTGGTATCCTAGACATATTCAAGTCTTAAAATCTTAAAAGGAGCAATATGCTCTAGTAGTTTGTTCAGTATGCTATCTCTGCCTTTTCAAGCATATCATCTGTACCAGTTTCTAATAGTGGAATTAAATTCTGTGAAAACAGTAGCTTTTCCATGATTACTTTCCATGTAACAAGGCTACTCTAAATGTTTGTAAATGACTAGAACTAATTCATAGCTGATTAGCACTCATTCCTGCTGCTAAGGACAGATCTTAAAGCTCTTTTTTTCCTATGGTGAAATTTATTAGAAAATGGATTTGGGGATGAAGACCAAAGAAAAATTAAAGCTCTAAGATGCAGCTTGAAAAAAATATAATCCACTATGTTGTAGTTGCTTTTATTGTTATCCTCACTGAATGTAACAAGCCTTTTCATTCAACAGACCCAGGTGGGAACACTGAGTAAAAATTATATTTTTCCATAAAATATAATCATTTAAAATGTAAAAATCAGAGCTTTTTTGATGAAGAAAATGTGCTGTCAGTAAAAGACAGGCTCATCAAAAAGAAAATGCCTTGTAACTGCACACAGGTGTTAGGAGGTAACAGCAATACACAGGCAATAAAAGTTGTAAGATGTTAACAGCCTGACCTCAGAACCTGATGCTATTGAAGGCAATTTTCCAAGTACTCAGTACAGGATAAAAGGGAGAAACTACTGTTCATAGCTTAGGCCTCTGAAAAACTGTTTGTGTGCCACTTGGAAACAGAAAGCTATTAGAAGGCCTTCATTTGTATTGTTCACACTGCAAAGTAATGTTTAAAAACATATAATTATACAGTAATTCACCATTAACAATAGCATCTCATTTTCTTTTGCTTTATTTTATTTTTAATTTTTTTTTATTTTTTTATCATGGCTCCATGGTTACACTGTAAATGCTTCTTTTTGTAGATGAAGAAAGCTCCCCTCATAGCTCAGTATTATGTTTACCAAAAGCAGTTCTTCAGAAGGAGCATAAAAAGAACACTTTCCCCACACTCTCTTGGTTATGCTCTGAGTGAGATCTAGAAGCCTGTTCAGAAAAAAATGTTCTTGTATTAGCACAACAATTAAAATTAAGGCACCAGGAAGGAAGTATTCACTTGTCAGCATTGTTTATTAGAAATAGGACATCAGTGTGTAAGTAAATGAAGTGCTGTGACAAAGCCCTTTAAACACGTAAGTTACACTAGTTGTCAGCACCCCATCTGCAACATGTGCTTTACTATTTATGGGTTTCTCTGAATTATCCATCAGATTTCTTCCTATTGCTCTTCAGCTTTCTGATCCCCCCATCATATATGACATTTATCTATATTTGCATACATACCCTTCACATGCAATATTTTGCTCCTGAAGTACAAGTAGCTTTCTTGGAGAAGCTGGGGCATGTTACATAGGAGGTTTCTCTTGAGTGTCTTCCATGCAGACTATATAGACTTTGACTACCGTGAGTTTCATTCACACTGTCCAAAACAGCTCTCCAACAGTATCACAATGAGCCTTGTGCCCTCAGATACCCTTATGTGTGTTCTAAAAATCAGAAATATGATCAGATATAACTTTCCTGTCCTCCCTGCCCACTCCCAGGTCTGGGAAATATCTTCCTAATTTATGGCCAAGATAATTTTCTAAGTTCTTGCCCCACTGCTGATGTAGAGCAGCAATGAAGATGAGCGTAGAAGAGGGGGAGCAATTACAGTAAGTGACAAGTTACTGCTACGTGTACTGAAAGAGCAAGATTTGTGATTCTCTTCTTGGTATTGTCCCCTTAGGGTGCAGAGAGGGTTTGAAAGAATGAGAAGATGAAGTTATATGTCCCTAATTCAGCACACAGTAACATGTGGTTCTTGGCTGGAGGACTTAGGTTCACTGTTTGACTCACGTCATTGAGACAATGTAATGCTTTCCCATAAGTCTAATAGAAACTTTAAGTAAATCTCAAGAAAACAGATATTTTGTAAAATAAAAATAAGCAATGAAATTCAAAACAAAATCCTGTTTATGTTTACTTTGAACAACCATGGGTTTGTTTATGTGGGTTGTGGTTTTCTTTTTGTTGTTTTTTGGTTGGTTGGTTGGTTTTGGTTGGTTGGTTCTTTTTTACTTTTTTTTTTTTTCCCTAAAAGAGTGTCTGAAAATACTTCTTTTCATATAAGAAAGCATACTTTATCCTTTAGTCATACTCTGATAGATGCAAATTCTCTAGAGACAGTTATTCAGAGAAGCAGACAGGCAAGAAGTTAAAACGTGTCTTCTCTAGAAAAATCGATACCTTCCTAAATTTTCAGAAACTTTGCTATATACTTCTCCATGATCTCTCTTGATCATCAGTTTTATGGCAAAATTTTCATTCAGTTTCCTTCTCCCATCTTTCTTCCACCTCATTTGCAGCTTTTTTTTTTTTTTTTAAATGGAGCAAAAGTATCTGTTGTATCCATCCATGTGTAAAATCTACACTTGAAAGAACATATAATAAACAATATTTTTTAAAAAAAGTTGTCACTGAGTCTAATTTTTGGATTCATATTTTATCCTTATCTGAAGGTGTATGAGCTGATTATTTTACATTTAAAAGACTATGTACCTTTTTTTAGTAGTTATGAAATAAGTGGTTACCTTTTCAGTTTCACCTAGTCATGCGTGTAGTTAGTTTGTTACCACATTGTGCACAGAAAAAAAACACTTTTGGTTTTGTTTTTATATTCGTCATTTTATATGCACAACGCAATCCAGCTGCCTGAAAGCACCATGGCGACTCAGTCATGAACTACTTTTTGGTGTAGAAGTCAAGAGTGTTTAGTAAAATAATACCAAGAAAGCATTTATTGAGTCAGAGTGTACTGAACACAGATATAGAGTGAATACAACCAAGTTGTACTGAATCAACACCAGGTTTACGATAATAATAATAATAATAATAATAATAATAATAATAATAATAATAATAACAACAACAACAACAATAATAATATACAGAAAGAAAAAAAAAAGAATTGTTTCAAGTGATATTTATATTCTGATAAAGGTGGAATTTAGCATGCTGACTTTTAGGTTATGTCAGATCATCTAACTGTCTTGACAGTAACATATACTCTGGCTTAACAGCTATTTGCAAAACTAATGCTTATCTTCTGTACTATTTGGGATGTCTATAAATGTTATTATAAAAACTTCTATCCTGCATTTGCTATGCAACTATAGATTGAAATGAACATGATTAGAAATCATTCTGGCCTGTTTACGTAATTGTGCATGTAACTTCTATGGCACATCACAGATCATGACTTTTTTGTTAGTTTTCTATGTTAGCCTATGAATTTCCTGTATGTAGTCCTGGTCAAGCACTTGCCAAAAGTCTCAAGGTTCCTTCAGGTACAGGAAAAGATGTGACATTTCTTGGAAGTGTTTTATTTCTGCTCAAGTCAGTTTAATTCTCATATATGTTGATTTTCTCTAAGTAGTTTATAAGTTCTGTTCCTGATCTCTCTGGGCCTTATTTTTTCATCTGCAAAAACAGGCAGCAGTTATTTCTCTTTGCCTTTCATCTCATGTTTTTCAACTTGTAAACCTTTTGGGACATGACTTGTTCTTTAATAGATATATTCAGTCTGGCTGCTGTAATAAATTAAATAACTTAAAAATCACAAAGGTATAGAAAAACCCTTCACTTGGAAGATGCAACCCTTAAAGACGGGTAAAATTTCCCTCCTAAAATACAACATCTGTCTTTTCTCTTTCATCCCATTGAGGAGGAAGAGAAGGTGAGCTTTTTCCTCACTTTATCACTTTAGGTTCCATTAGCTTACACTTTTCAACTGTGGCAGGCAAATACTAGTATGTATTTCTGTAGCTGTCTAAAATGCATTTTGGCTTATTACCAGAGCCATTACTAAATCATTCCTTTCTCTAGTTACTGAAATAGAAATATAGCAAGTAACATGGACATTTCACCTCACTGCTGCAAGCAGTTCCTTTTACAGAAAGTAAAGGTTATTTTGAGTCTAAAGGCTTTTAATATGTGGTCACACTCTTGCATATAACTTTGTATTGCATTGTGTCAGAGAGCTCAGTATATAGTCTACATTCCAGAGTGATTTATTGTTACATAGTACAATAACGGATGTGCAACTCTCATTTCAGAGATGATTCAAAAGCCAGTTAGTAGTTGGTTGACAGGCTCTTGTTTCTTGATTTACAGAACTAATTCTTTATGAGACTTCATTTTCATTTCCTGAAATTCCTTTACTCTTATTGCAAGCACATACCTCATTAAAAAGGACTTTTCTATAACAGCACAGAGCATTCCTAAAGCAATTTTTTATCAGTTATTGAACAAAAAAGTCGCATCTGTCTTGTAATTTCAATCTGTGATATGTTTGAGTGGGCTCTTATTTCTAAAGAATGGAGAAATTCTCAGAAGGACATTTTTGAGAATGCTAAGTTTCAAATAATTAAGTTGCCATGTAGCACTTCTTGGTTAATAACTGAGCCACTGATCATATGATATGGTGTAGCACTTTAAAGCTGCCAGTGAAGTATATTAAAACTATCTGATTTTTGTCTTAAAAAAGAGAGTGGTCAGTTACTTATTTTTGTTGTTTGATGAGGTTGTATTGTGACTTCTCTCCTAACACAGTCCTGTTCTCAGATGCATTTTCTTTATACAAAAAATAAATGCAGAAAAAGAAAATATCTTTTTAAAAGAAAAATCACCTTGAATCCACTGCTCTAACCAAAAGTGAAGATAGCTGAAGACACTTCATCATTCTTTTTAGGCTGGGGAAAATGCAGACTGATAGTTTTACTGTGCCTGCAAAATCTTCAAATTCTCCATATTTCTGCTCCATCAGAACAATACTGCAGAAAACATGATGCTTACTTGGAGTTTTGATACCATGAAATCCATATGACTTGATTTATTCAGATAATATGAACTCAAAGATTTATTAAAAATAAAATTTAAAAATAAGCACACAATAAAAGATTGTCAGAACACAGTAGGATTAATGCATCTCTATATATAAATCTATGCTATATCAAGATTAGATCCATCTTCCCTTTATTGCTGCAAAATCACCTTATATTAGTTAAACATTTTGCTTGTACTTCAAAGAAATCAACCTACTGTGCAGAACAGAGACTTTCTCTTCACAAACTATAGCATCTCTTCAACATTGTGGAAATTGCCAGAAGTCTGATAAATGTTTATGATCAACATGTGTACAATATAAGGTATGATTCATCACTGTTCAGTAACTGTTTTGAACATTACCAGAAGTGTGATAAACGTTTTCTGGCAGCTTGTTGGCAATAAGATTTATTTAGTGTTGACATTTATTTTATTCAACTCTTTTAAAGCCAGCAGTCTGTATGGTGCCCAGGCTACATACCAATGAGAATGGCAGTAAGGAGATACAGATCTTGGACTGATGCTTTCTAGCATTCAGTACCATCTGCAACTTACAGTTTTCTATATGTTTGACTCAAGTAGTTTTACTATAGAGTGCAGAAGCCAATCACAAATTTTCAATAGTGGCATTCAGCCTCTGAATTTGTTTCTTATTTCTTCTAATATTCAGGTAAAAATCCATTGATGAGCACGGATGGACTGTCACGTAGCTTCCAAGAGTGTAGAGTAGTCAGGCATCGGAATGGGTTATCCAAGGAAGCAGTGGCATCACTGTCCCTGAGGGTGTTCAAGGAAAGTTGGACCTGGCACTTAGGGACATGCTTTAGAGGGTGACATTGGTAGTAGTGTCATGGCTGGACCAGATGATCTTTAAGGTCTTTTCCAACCTTAATGATTCTATGATTATATGATTCTTTGAAATGAGAGCTATACAACAAAATTCTGCAACACCTTCTTTACTGGTTGTGTAATCTGATGACAAATTTTGAACTGGGATGAAGTGCACTGTTGCACAGCCCTGAATCTCCTGGTACCAAATGACAAATGTGGACCTCCCTGACACCTTGTCTCATCGGGATGATAAAGAGGTACAAGTTTCTCTAGGGGTTGCTGTCTCAGCTTCAGTCTATGTTAATAACAAAATAGCGTATGCTTCTTAGTCAATTCAGAACTGCAATTTGGATCAAGGTCTTCCCTTCTTTCAGAGGAGACCACCAGATATTTGGCTAGAGAATATTTGAAGTTCTTCATTTTCTCTTTTCCAGTCTTATGGAACAGCAATACATATTCCTTGAATACTATAGAATATATATATATATATGCATATATACATATACATATTCTCTCTATATATAAATAAATAAATATATGTATATATGCTTATATATATATGCATATATGCATATATACATATATATACATATATGCATATATACGTATATACATATATATATATATATTTAAGATAATTGCCTGAAAAAATGATCCTGGATGAAGCTCTTTCTTGCCCATTCTAGTGTTGAATTTACCAGAATTTGATGCATAAGAGCACTCTCCTTGCCTGCAATATAGGTAATGACTGAGTACATTTTTGAAATGGACGATTACAGGTTTGATTTCCATCATATCGAAGAGAGAATAAAACTTGTATCCCCCCTCCCCCTCCTTCATTTTGGCTGAAATATTTCATCCTAGCTTTTGCAGAAAAGGGAGAGAGTGGTGTTGTATCCTCTTGGTATCTATCAAAAGCAAACAAACAAAAATCAAAAAGTTCTTCTGAAGAAAGACTACAGGCTCCTACATTCACTTTGGGCTTGAAATTCCCCTGGTTGGAGGTGCCAAGTTTGGACAGAGGTAATTTCTGTCAGTACTGCTATTTGTTTACTGTGAATTATCCTAGTAGGTCTTTAACTTTCCCTATGCATTATATAAAGAGACAGCCTATGAAGAATTCTGGTCCGAATTCCAGCATGGAGACCAGCTGACTAAAAGTTATTATTTAGAATTTACATTAGACAGACCCTAAAGTGATGAACTCATCCTTTCCACAGTTACATAAAACAACATTTTACACAGCGGAATATTGTAAATCTAAGGTTGTCTCTACACCTAATTATCAAGGACCAAACTCTATTTTTAAATTAATTTCATGATACTAAAGACCAAATTATTGCATTATCAGTGGTTCAGATTTAGGATCGTTCTGATGTTTTATACAAGAGAATTGTCTGTTAATTTTGGCATGGTATAAATGTGTATGTTCTGACCAAAACAAAACTGTGTGCTTATGTTTATGGGTATTTGCAGACACGCAGATGAAAACTCTACCAAAACTTAAATAATATGAGATAAATGTTAAATTTAAATGAAGCTAGGAAATCCGCCAGTATTTCTAGCAGACAGTGTTAAATGTTCATCACATAATTAAAGTGCAAATAGTGTATAACCCACTGATGTCTGTAATTTACCATTGAATAAACTCTGACTCTATTGTTTTAATTTCCTGTACTAATCAAATTAATGGTAATTAGCAAATAGACAAATAACAGAAAGGTAGGTTATTCTTGTTTCTATGTTTTCTAATAATGTTATAAACATAGATGGGATCAGAATCTTTCACGTCTCCTGAAATATGGACAAAGAAATGCAATATATGTGAATCTGTAATGCTGGGTGCTGCCTGAAAAACTCATTGGATGAAATAGGTCATATCTTGAAGCTGCATATAAAGTATAAAAATGTGATGTAAAAGAAATCTGACAACGTAAAATCACATATACCTTTGCTTGCTGGGCAAAGGAATATGTTTTATTTGGGTTTTACCTTCTTATAACAGCTATTGGATCACTAGCAAGAAACATAAAAAGAAAGCATCCTAGTCTCTAAAAACAGCATAACAATAGGCAAAAGGAGACTGCAGATAAAGAAAATACAGAAGAGGCTTATCTCATTAAATTTCTGCACACAGATCTGAACAACACATTACTTTAATCACAGTGGTATTATATTGTCATAATCTGGCAATCAAAAGAAAGATTATCAAGACAATTCTTCAGACCAGTGATGACTTTATCTGGGTACCCAAAGCAGTGTAATGATATCACAATTGTTACAACATTTTTAAGCTCTTGAGCAATGGAGCTTCAATGGTCTAGGGGAGAGACAGGTTAAGGAGAAAAAGTCTTATGTGTTTGGCACTGGAGTGAAGTGAAAGATACTGCAAAGTTCTTGTACTCCACTCTCCTAGAGCTATAGGACTTTCACACTGAAGCTAGCTCCCTCTCTCCCCAACTCCTCTCAACATCCACTGAACCTGTAGACCTGGGAAGGGAAGTGTTACTGGTCTCTTGCCCAAGGGCAATGCCTCTTGTGCTAGTGATACCTCTGGAAGGACTGATCCTGCTGTGAGAAAATGGTGCCTGAAAATCTGGCAGAAATGAAAAACCGGCAAGCACCTGCAGCCCAGAAAGTCAACCATATCCTGGGCCACATCAAAAGAAGCATGGCCAACAGATCGAGGGAGGTGATTCTTCCACTCTACTCTGCTTTGGAGTGCTGAGTTCAGGTCTGGGTCCCCCAGCATAACAACAACAGGGACCTATTTGAGCAAGTCCAGAGGAGGGCCACAAGGATGATCAAAGGGCTGGAGCACCTCTGCTATGAAGAAATACTGAGGGAGTTGTTCAGCCTGGAGAAGCAAAAGCCTCATGGAGACATCCTAGTGGTCTTCCAGTACCTAAAGTGGGTCTACAAGAAAGCCAGAGAGTGACTCTTTGTCAGGTATTGTAGTGATAGGACAAGGGGTAATGATGGTTTTAACCTAAAAGAATGTAGAATTAGAATAAATATATGTCCTGGTTTCCACACGAAACCACAGTCATCAAAGCACCACACAATTTGTAGGGATTTTGGCAAAGGCTAGACCTAAATACCAACATTGATGCAAAAATAGATTAAGGGAGCTACAATAACAGAGTGTGAACTTCAGCACGGTAATGAAGTGCAGTTCCAAAGCAGTCGATTAAATTATGTCAGACTAATCCTACCTTTATCACTTCAATGATCATGAAGAAAACAAACAAACAAACAAGCAAAAACATAATTAAGTGATCTGCACAAATAAGAATTTAAAAATTTGCAAATACTATGTGAGAGATGTAAAATTTTCCATCTTGTGCTTCTTTCATGAATGTCTTTACAATGCATTTACATATGAATTTGGGGCAGGCAGTGTCTTGCAGACAGTGGTCTTATCTATAATTTAATGACATTTTCCTATGTATAAAGTACTTTTTATTTATTTATTTATTTTTTCTGTCCTGACTCTGATGTAGCATTCATATGTTTATATAGAAAAAATATGCAGTTACACTGCCTGGTTTTGGATCAAAACAAAGGAATTACAGGTAGAAGAGAAAAATCTACTGAAGGCACCCTCCACCCCACCTCCACCTTTTCTTTCAAAAAAAGCATCAAGCAGTAGCAGAGGTTTGTAGGAATCAAACTGTGGTATGCTGTAAGTATGCATGGTAAAAACAAATCTAGGCACTGCTGTGGCTTGGTTTGGAGCACAAAGTTGATATCTGTCCTTCAGTGACTGATGCGGGTATGTTTTGAGGACCTCTTGGATGAAATAATCAAAATAGATTTTTAAAGGTTTACTTGTCTGTATTCTGAAGTATTATACATATAAGCCTTCTAACATTTTTATATCATACAGCTAATACATTAGCCCTAAATCAATAATTGTTTACAAGTACATAGGCCTACATCTTCAGCTGCAGTCAACCCCAGACTATCCATTTAAAAAACTTACAACTTGCATCTACTGCTTGTGTCTCATCCTTTTAAGAGGACCAAAGAATGCTTAATGATATCCCAGCAAGATATTCTCATTTTCTTATGTTTTTATATAAATATATATATATACATATATATTTAAAATCATAATGTTGGTAATTAAAACAATATATCTGCATTGTAGGCTTGCTTCAGCTTGCTTCTCCCTTTAGTATTTGAAAAACTTGGGAAGACTAGCTAATCCTGGAGCACAGTTTCTCTCAATTAATCATTGGCATCTCATAACCAAATGAAGTTTAATAAGAAAATCTAACTTGGCTAGATTATTTTAGTTTACAACATCCCTTCCTCAGTACTGCTGTTTGGTCAACACACTCAAATAGTTGTCCACATCTGTACTCAATTGATTTATTCTCTTATTATGGTTGAAGTAGGTTATTAAAACCAGTCACACTTCAAAGAGATTGCTGGAGAAGATGTTGACAGTTACAGCACTCACAAATACCTTGTGTTTAGCATGATATATGAGTAATATGAGGATGATTGGGAAATACAAGAAATAGAAATATATTATTTATCCTTTCTGTCCTCTTCCCCTCATTAATAATATCCAATTAAAGGTTCATTTTCTCACAAAAAGAATTAAATACATATTGACCTTCATGAGGGATGAAAACAGGAGCTTGTGCATGTATAAATCAAACACAGCAAACAACTCAGGCTTTTTTAGAGTGGGCATTGTATTTTTGTTTCTCATAGATGATATTTAAAACACGAGAACATTTAATGTCATCTCTCAGTCAGCAATCTCCTTAACTGGTCACCACCAAAAAGGAATTTAATTCTACTATTTGAATGGGTTTGCTTCATTCTTATACTTAAAAATATCTGCAATATTCTTAGATAATTAGCAAGTGAATATTTTGATACTTCAGGTTCTAGTTCTAAGATTGCATAGGACAACACTTTTTGTGAAAATAGAGTCAATCTGACATATCTTTGGCAGTTTCTAATATCAGATTGAGATGAAGAATTAATATTTTTTGCTTTCGTTTTACTTTAACCAGTTTGGTAATTAACACATATTATCTCTTCCAGTTAGTTTTGATTAATTATTTTTTAACATTTATAAATAATAAATAATAATTTGAATAAATGGACAGCTTTCATACGTTATTTATAAAAAACAAACAAACAAACATATTTTAATCGAAAGTACAGATATTACTTTTTGTAAGACAGTATAGTCCTGCTGTTAGAATACTCATCGAGATCCATGTGTAAAGAGAAAATAAATAAATAACAGAAAAATCACAGTGCAAAGGTTATATCACTTTCTTCCTCCAGAAATATTTCATCCTTCCAAAGAGAAAGCCAGGATCATCACAGTCCCTTTTAAAGATGGAATGGAATAAAGACAGACTAAGGAACTACCTAATCAAGTTTTCTTTTGGCAAACCAAATCACTTGAAGAAATGAATTATATCTGATTTCATATTTTCACTTACTTTGCACATATTTCTTAAATATACTTTTATTCTTGTTAAATTAGGGATATTCTTAATCATAACACTTAGTCATTAGCTTTCTGAAATGAGATTATATATGGGAACACATCAAAGTGAAGAAAATTGTATTATAATGCAGACATGAAATCATGATGGCAATAAAACTTGGACAGACAAAAACTGTTGCAGGATTTCCATATGAAAGAAGGGGATATCTATAAGATCATTAAAAAAAAAAAAAAAAAAAAAAAAAAAAAGATTTTCCAACCTGATAATTAAAAACAAATAGAAAAGAGATTCATTTCAGAAAGAGCAGGTAAGGATTTTTAAACATTTTCAGTAACCAAGTGTCTGTGGAAAAGAACTTCATTTCAAATTAAACTTATTTGGTTCAACTAAAACCTAAATATTTTATTTCAGTGTACAAATATTTTAAAACCTAGACAATTTTTGAAATGGTATTAAAGATATTTTAGTTCTCTTAATTTAATTTTGTTGGCACTCATGGGGATCCACATTCCTCAGGCCAGCACAACTCAGTCTTTGCTCACATAATATGGAGATCACTGACCTCTTCTGCAGTGTACAGAGCAGTGATATGGGGATATATTTCCATTTTCAGATAGTTGCAGTTTAACCTGGCAGGCAGCTAATCATCACACAGCCGTACACTCCCTCTCCCTCAGTGGAATGGAGAGGAGTTAGAAAAAGGTAAAACTCGTAGGCTGAGATAAAGACAGTTTAATAGGACAGAAAAGGAAGAGATATTCTTATTAATAATAATATACAAAATAATAATAATTATTATTCTAATAATAATAATAATTATTATTAACAAAATTATTAACAAAAACAATGCAATTACTCACCACCTGCTGACTAATGCCCAGCCTGTCCTCGAGCAGTAGCCAGTGTGTTTCCTGTATCTCTTACATGCCAAATTGTATTGACAGCATTTGAAGGGATAACTTGAAAAACTTTCTTTTTTTTTTTTTTTTTTTTTTCCAGAGCATTGAAGTTAACATTAATTTTGGTGTGTTACTTCTAATTTTATATGTACTAGGTCAAGGAGAGCAGACCATCCACTGGATCTTATTTACACTGACCATGCAGTGAATTGTCCAAAATTACAGATGCAGTACATAAAAAAAAAAAAAAAAAGTGGCTGATGAGTGTGGGCAGGGCCAGCAGTAACAGCAGCCAGAACCCACAGCCCTATAAGCAGCCCCTAAGAAGTGCCGTGAACAGGGTGGACAAATAAAGGAGGGGCAGTTCTCACCATGGTTGGCACAGGATGGCGCCCCCTGAGGGAGGGTGAATCCACTGGCCGAGTGGGAGGCACCAAATACACATCGACCCTGCATCCAGATCTGTGCAGGCCAAGGTCACGTACCTTACCTCATCCTTAAGGCAGAATGGTGGGCAGGCTGACATGGTGAAATGGGGAAATATGTCAAGATAGACACAACCCCATCTCTACAAGTCTCACTCCCTCTCCTTAGTTCAATTTTTGTGGTTGCTTGAGGAGGGAGCTGGGGGAGAGGGGAGGTGCTTGTTTCCATTCAAGATGGCCAGGCAGATGGTTAAGACACCATGAAAATTATATTGCAGTTGCTCAGTAGAGCTGGGCTCCACAGATGCATCCTCTGGTCCTGAGGGAACTGGTAGATGAAGTTGCTAAGCTACTGTCCATGATATATATATATATATATCTGTATCTTGCATATACAGGACAACCAGGTAATCGGGCCCAGTCAGCATGGGTTTATGAAAGGCAGATCCTGCTTGACAAACCCGATTTATGACAAGGTGACCCTCTTAGTGGATGAGGGAAAGGCTGTGGATGTGGTCTACCTATACTTTTGACACCACTTTCCAGCTTATTGGGAAAGCTTTTGAGACCAATTCCCACAGCATTGTTCTGCAGAAACTGGCTGCTCATGGCTTGGGTTGGCATACGTGCCACTGGGTAAAAAACTAGCTGGGTGGTGTCACGTTAAGAGGTGTAGCCAATTAACCATTACGGGTCCGGTCAAATTCAGGGTACTGAACAATCACAATCACAGATTCACCAATAATGCGTTAACTGATATGGGTCTGGTTGGATTCAGAGCACTGAACTACCAAGGTCACAGATTCACTAATAATGTATAACCGCCCTTACTCTAGTTGCATTCAATGAGAACTATCACGGCTAGGAACAATGAAGTTAAGTGTAATTTATTACAGCAACAGGTACAAAGATTTTTTGGATTGCCAGCGATAATTTACTGTCTGCAAAAGCAAGCTAGCATACATGAAATACACAGGTGCACAGCCTGGAAATTAATGTATTAAAAGGCACAAAGACTCTATAGAGATTTCTAAGTTTCTGTGGAGGCACACATTATAACCAAGTGTTTAAATCTCACCCAAAGGCGTCTTGGGGGGGGGGGGGTAGAGGGGGAGGGGGAAGAGAGGCTCAGCCCGTCAACTGATCCCAAGAGTCAGGAGGTCCTCAGGATCGTGTATTCCCTCGTGATGGTATCTCCCCTGATGATGGTATCTTCCCTAATAATGGTATCTTCCCTAATGATAGTATCTTCCTCCACATCCCCTCTCTCTTAGGCCAACTTATATTATTTTCTCTTTCAGGTGGAGCTCGAGTTACTCTAGTCAAGCATATCTTGGTTATGAGTGGTGAAAAGTTTTCCCATCTCTGTTTAAAGGTATAGGCTCTGAGAAATTCAGAGCACGTGCTCAGTGAGGAGTGCTCACACCTTGGAGGTGGGTAGCTTTTGGGATGGAGGTGTGTTTTGGTATTATAATGATATTATAATGAGCAAAAGTACACTAGAGTACAGCATTTGTCAAAACATGACAGGTTGTTGGCTCAGGGTAGCAAAAAGTGCAGCTTATTTGTATTGGTGTGCACAAGAACAATTGAGTCCCCACCTGATTGCAAAGCCTAGCTGTGGTGTCTCCACTCCACTCTACTCTCCGTATTGTTCCTTAGAGCCAGCCCACCAGGTTCCCCCAGTGTGATAGCATCTAAGGTTGTAAGCCTAGGGAACACTCAGGTAACGCAGCTACACCCTACCCTGAAAGCATCTTCAATGCTGTACATTACCTTTAAAATGTGAATGTTAGTTTTATTTTCCTAGTTACTTTAGGCAATTGCACCACAGGTGGCTGGGCCCAAAGAGTTGTGGTGAATGGTATGGTTAAATCCAGTTGTATGCTTGTCACAAGTGGTGTCCACCAGGGCTCAGAACTGGGGCCATTTCTCTTTAGTATCTCCATCAATCATCCAAACAAGGAGATTGAGTGCACCCTCAGTATATTTGCAGACAACAAGAAGTTGGGCAGATGCGTTGATATACTTGGGGATAGGAAGGCTGTAAAGAAGAATCTAGGTAGAGTGGATCAATAGGCCAACGCCAATAGGATAAGTATCAACGAGGCTAGGTACCAGATCCTGCACCTGGGGCACAACAACTCCATTCAACGCTACAGGCTGGAATGCTGCCTAGTGGAAAGGGACCTGAGGGTACTCGTTGATAGCCAGCTGAATAGGAGTCAGTAGTGTGCTCAGGTGGCCAAGAAGGCAAACAGCATCCTGGCTTGTATCAGAAATAAAGTGGTCAGCAGGACTAGAGAAGTGATTCTCCCCCTGTACTCAGTTGTGCTGCCACACCTCAAATACTATGTTCAATTTTGGGTCACTCACTACAAGAAGGACATTGAAGTAGTGGACGGTGTCCAAAGAAGGGCAACAAAGTTGTTGATGGGTCTAGAGAACAGGTCTTATAAGGACTGGTTGAGGAAACTGGTGTTGTTTAGCCTAGAGAAAATGAAGCTCAGGGGAGACCTACAACTAGTTCTACAACTACCTTGAAGGAGGTTGTAGTGAGAGGGGGTCAGTCTCTTTTCCCAAGCAGCAAGCAATAGGACAAGAGCAAGTGGCTTCAAGTTGTGCCAGGGGAGGTTTAGGTTGGATATTAGGAAAAAAATCTTCACTGAAAAGCTTGTGAGGCATTGGCTGCCTAGGGAAGTAGTAGAGTTACCATCCCTGGAGACATTCAAAAGACATATAGATATGGTGCTTATGGACACCAGGTTAACAATCGGACTTGATGATTTTAGAGTGTTTTTCAACCTAAATGATTCTATGAATCAAAGATCCAATAACTCTATATTAAAGTCATGGCAGTCCAGTGAAGCCCCACTGACTGGAAGAGGATGCATAACATCCACTTTTAAAAATGGAAAAAAGGAAGATCTGGGGAACCATAGGCCAGTAAGTCATGTCTGTGCCCAGCAAGATCATGGAGCAGATTTTTCTGGAAACTCTGCTAAGGTTAAAGCACATTGAAAACAAGGAGGTGACTGGTGACAGCCATCATGGTTTCACTAAGGTCAGATCATGCTTAACAAATCTGTTGACTTTCTACAACAGGGTTACAGCACTGGTGGATAGGTGAAGAGCAACTAATATCATCTACCTGGACTTGTGCAAGCATTTGACACTGTCCTTTATAATATCCATGCCTCTAAATTGAGAGACATGGATTTTTTGGATGGACCACCGTCTAGAGGGACACAGACAGGCTTGAGACGTGGTCCCTTATGAAATTCATGAAGTTCAACCAGACCACATGCAAGATCCTGCCCATGGTCCATGCAATTGTATTGAGTTTATGTGGTGAGGTTTCAGTAGCAGAGGGGCTGCATGAGTGGCCTCTGAGAAGAGACCAGCAGCTGCCCCATATCAGATAAGGCCCAGTTTCAACTGTCTCCATAGGGACCCACTGCTGCCCAGAATTGAATCAATAAGCAAAGTTGTCTGTGACTCTGTGAGAGCAGATTTAAGAAAGGGAGAAAGAAAAACTACTGCACAACAGCATCTGGGAGAGAGGGATGAGAGCCAGCCCTGCAGCCCCCACGGGCAGTGCAGCAGGAGGGCAGGAGGTGCTGCAGGCAGGCAGCAGCAGTTCCCCTGCGGGCTGTGCAGGGAGAGGCCCCTGGTGGAGCAGGCTGTCCCCTTGCAGTCCATGGGTCCCACATGGAGCAGATCTCTACGCTGCAGCCCCCCCATGGGTGGAGGAGTCCCCGATGGAGCAGGTGGATGTGGCTTGGAGGAGGCTGCAGCCCATGGAGAGCCCCTGCAGGAGCAGGCCCCGGGCCGGAGCTGCAGCCTGTGGAGAGGAGCCCACACAAAAGCAGGGGGTCTGGGGGGAGCTGCCGCCCACCCGTGGGGGACCCATGCTGGAGCAGTTTGCTCCTGACAGATGGACCAAGTGGTACAGAACCATGTGGGACAGTGCTTGAAGAGCTGCTGCCTGTGGGCAGCCCCAACAGGATCACTTTGGAAAGGACAGCATCCCAAGCGAGGGACCCTGCATGGAGCAGGGGCAGAGAATGACCCTGATGGAACAACAGAGATGAAACATATGCAGCCCCCATACCCCATTCAGGCAGAGACACTTTATCAGGGATTGTAGTGATAGGATGAGGGTAATGATTTTAACCTAAAAGATGGTAGATTTAGTTTAGATATATATCCTAGTTTCCACATGAAACCACAATAAAAGGAAGAAATTTTTTACCGTGAGGGTGGTGAGGCACTAGAACAGGTTGCCCAGAGAAGCTGTGGATGCCCCATCTCTGGAAGTGTTCAAGGCCAGACTGGATGGGGCTTTTGGGCTACCTGCTCTAATAGAAGGTGTCCCTGTCCATGGCAAGGGGGTTGAAACTAGATGATCTGTAACGTCCCTTCCAACCCAAACTGTTCTATGGTTCTGTGAATTTATCTTGGTTTGCAGATTTTGAAGTATTAAAATATATATATATATATATATATATATATATATTATCTGTCTGTATTTATTTATTTGTTTATTTATTTATTTATTTATCTACAGAGTGCTCTGAAGTGCAAAATGTTAGTTTAGAGATATGCATGCATTAAGAAGGATGTTATTGTTCTTACAAACCACAAGTGAGAGCAATGTTCACATGGGAAAAATTACATATATCTCCCTCAGGGTAACTTTTCCAAGTATGCACAGATAAGGCTGAACCCCACATGGAAGCAGCAGCCTTGAAATATTCCCGGTAATTCAAATTCAGGGAGACATGCTGCAATACACAAACAACAGCAGGATCAGCAAACACAGGCATGGAGCCAGCTGTGAAGATTAGAGAGTGGTATAACAAAAGAGAGAGGGCATGTAGAGAAGAAATAAAGCAAATGTAGAGTTGAGAGTTGATAACTGACGGCATGAAGTTAACTGAGTAAAGAATGTAGGCACTGAAAGGGAAACATGATTAGAGAAAACAGATGATATGATGGGTGAGAAAAGAAATGCTGTAAGGAAGGGAGAAAGAAAAATGTGGAATATAAATGTATGCACCCCTTTTCAAGAAAAAATATATCTATCTATTTATTTATTTATTTTCCTGTTTTAGATGCTTCATACGCCTGTATTTCTCTCCCCCTTTCTGGAAAAAGGCTTTCTGGAGCTACCCCATGTCCTTCTATCAGGTAAAAATCTGTTACCTAATCACTGCAAACACTTGAGTCCCATACAACTATGATCCTCCTCTGTATCAAACTACATAAAGCAATATTATTGCTATTTTACAAAAGGGAAGATAAAAAAAGAGATGCATTATTTGCCAGAGGGAATAGAAATAAACAGAGAATGACATTGCACTCAGAATTACTAAATACTGTTCCAGTGCATTACCAATAAGTCATCCATTCTCTGTTACTGCAGTATTGTCTGAAGGTGGATGATTCAGCGCCCACTAGGACCAATTCCCAGTGAGAGATTCCTCTTGTTCTAATTTTATAAAAATTCCTCGAACCTTAGGAATGGGAAGAAGACAAAAGCAGAAATGTCAGCCTTCTCAACACAGTGGTCTTATGCACTTGCATTTAAACCTTTCACAAATCAAAGGCATAATGCATGCCCCTGACAAGTACACAGAGTACATCTGGGACAAGAGAATTAATCATTGGTTATATATCATATTCGCCCAGAAGAGTCCTCATCCATTCAGTGCAGAAGTTTAATGTTACAAAACATCTTATGGCTGTATTGGGAATGAGGAGAGAACAATGTAACCTGCCTGCAACTTCAGCTTAAACCTTTGAGTCTTTTGAGAAACCTATATAGCCATACAACACGTATATGTATTTTAGTGATTTGAGTCTCCCTTCATCTTTGCCTCCCCCCTCTTCCCGTTTCCCCCTTCCCCTTCCGCTTCCCCTTCTTCTTCCATCTTTCCCTTTCCCTTTCCTTTTCTCCTTTCTTGAAAATGTAAATGAAAAACTCTAATGGATGCTTTACATATCATAAACCATATATCAAAATTACAAGGTAGCTTAAAAATGACATTATTGTATTAGTATATAATTAATGTACAATTCATTTACTAGTAGAATTTTTTGCTATCTGCAGATGACAGCTGAACTGATCTGGGGAAGGGCAAGGGCAAGGGCAAGAGGAAAGGGGGGGGAAGAAAATGCTGGCAGGTTTTCTGCCAAGAAGAACCAAGCAAAAATAATTTAATTTAATGTATTATTTCACAAGTTAATGCACAAAATGAAAGATTTGCCGGAAGTTATATCAGATGTAAAGAACAAAGTGCAATTTATGTTTGGAATGAGTGAAATATTAAATGTAGAGTTCTACCATGGGACTACAGTAATTATAATAACAAAGGAGGTTTTATTGTTCAACTCTAAAATGTCATCCTATGCATCACTTAATCAGAATGGGCAGAATGTTACATTCTTGCAAAGCAGTTTGGTGGAATAGATTTCAAAAGGATGAAGTAAAAATTCCTTGTTCAGTAAAATCTTTATACATATGTAAGTTAAATAAATAAATAAATAAATAAAATAAAAATAAAAATTAATATAAATATAAATATAAAAATAAATATAAAAATAAATATAAATATTAAATGCTTCCCATGAAAATCACTCTAAGTGATTCTAGATTCAGAATGTGCCTGACATGATGCAGTTTTAGGGTTAAAGGGAAAGCAGGTTAGAGCTGTGTGAATGAGGCCATGAAAACAACCAACATTCAAGCCTATGTGCTAAACTGGAATGACTGGAGAAAGAAGAAAGTTATTCTGATTAACTGAACATAAGATTTTTTTCTGGTTTTGCCTCTGACTTAATAAATAAATAAATAAATACAAATAAAATACAATAAAATGAAATAAAATAGAGAAAGTGTAGAAGTAAAGAAAAGAATCCAGAGACATACTTCATCCTTCTAAATTTTTCTTTGGTTTCCAGTACTAAAATATGCTAGTTTCTAAAAGCAAAATATTAGAAATATATAGTATAATTTACCTGAACTCTAAGTGCTATATAGATTGAAAACGAGTTGCTGCTCAAAACCTTTCTTAGAAGATGTGTTTGAATTATCAGGACAACAGGCAAGTCACCTGACACTACTATGACTATATTCCCAAAAGAAATAATTATGTATCTAAATTGATTGGTCAATAAGAAGAGGATTAACATGAAAATAAGCTTCCCCCACACACACAATCCCGTGCACACTTTAAGCAAAGAATAACAAAAACAAAGGGGAAAAAAGGAAAGGATTCAATTAAAAAAAAAAATCAACCATCCTTTTTGATGCATTTCTGTTTTGTTTAATTAGGGTTTCTTTGTCAAAAACATTAATGTAGTGGTAGGTACAAGACATCAGGCAGAGACAAGGCACCACCGTTATTCATACTTGCAGGTCTGTCTGCAGCTCTAAACTACTTCTAGCTTGAGATGTTGCTTACAAGACAACAGCATATATGGTTTCACCCATGAATGCAAAGCTAACTGTGAGGGAGAGGAGATGGTCCTTATCTTTCCTTGAGTGGAAAAATAAATCTGGTAGCTTACGTCAAGAAACACCCTCACTTCTTCAGTTGGACTAGATGATCTTGGCAGTCTTTTCCAACCTTAATGATTCTATGATTCTATGATTACCCATTATAAGATATTCTTTAGGCTACACAGTAACATGTGTCTTGGCAGTTCATATTCCCTGTCCAAAAAAGTGAACTGAACTTGAGCTCCCAAAAGGATTATGCAAGAGCTGACACAGTAACCCTCTAAGGGAAGACAACAAAGCTGGGAAAATGACTAGAAGGCATATCCTGTGAGGAAAGGCTGAGGACACTTGGGTTGTCTACACTGGAGAAAAGGAGGCCAAGAGGCAACCTCATTGCTCTCTGCAAATTACTGAGGAGGGGAACTGCAGAGGGAAGTGCTGGTCTCTTCTCACTGGTAACCAATGACAGGACACAGAAATGGTACAAAACTGCACCAGGATAGGTTCAGACTGTGCTTTAGGGAAAATTTCACCACCATGAGAATGGTCAGACACTGGAACAGGCTTTGCAGAGAGGTGTTTGATTCCCCAAACCTGTCAGTGTTCAAGAGGCATTTGTATAAATTACTCAGTGTTAACTGTTAACAAGTGTTAAGTGTTAAGCCCTGAAGTTGTCAGGTGATTAGACTAGACGATCTTTGAAAATCCATTCTAACTGATAGATTCTACTCTATTGTATTCTACTCTGAACACATGACTTGCCAGAAAATCTACTCCTCCTCACCCTTGGATTGTAAACAACATCTCAGAATACTTCATTTGAAATGAAAACGTACAATTGTAATTTTAATCTAAAATCAGTGAATAATGCTGCAATAAGCACAAAGCTTCCTTTCCCTGCAGAGAACGATTCTGTAGTTCAAAGTCAATTACAGCAGCAGATACAGTGCTCAATTGCAATTCAGACCACTACTTTTAAAGAAAGTTAGCCCAGAATACATGCTGGGAATGCACATAAGGAATAACCAACTTTGATAAATTGACTCCTAAACATCTCCCTTGTTTCATAGAAATGGTGCAAGAAAGGCCTGCATCTGATTAAAACTGAAACAAACACAGTCCCACATCCCGTCATCTCAAGTTCCCCAAATTCCTCCAATGAAATATTTCATGAAACAAATGCAACAAATGTTCATGAAGCAAATGTTCATGAAACAAACGAAAAAATTGTCTCCATCAGCTCTCTTGTTAAATTACCTTCATTCAAACAAATGACCTTGGATGAGAAAGGTGCAATTAGTTTCGTGAGAGTGGATGACATCAGCTGATTGATTTTACATTTCAGAAATCATTCTTACGGATATATCTAGGTAGGAGCACCAAATTACTATTTTTCTTTTTTTCTTTTTTTTTTTTTTTTTATAAATAAACAAATAAATGCAAACAAATTTTCATTATAGAAAGGAATAAATTAAAGGTATACTAGTTCCATGAAAAATAGTAAAACTGAAGAAAATAATCTTCTAATTATTTTTATTTTCATATAATATTCATTATATATTATATAGTCTATAGTATATTACATATTTTATATATCATATTATTATAATTATATAATTATTAAAATTTTAATATGCATATTATTTATTATAAATGTTATATATAGTATTAAAATAATTAATTTATTAAATTATAATGATTATCATTATTATTTATTTAAATTATATTTCAACTTAGATATATATTATACATTTATATGCATTAATAGATATGTATTTTAGTTTATTTAAATAAAATAATTATTAAATGGTAAATTATTATTTAAACAATTATATTAAAATAATAAAAAAAAATATTTTAAATAATCTGCAACAAAGTGAGAAATCATCAAGGTACCCACACAGTACGAAATATAATTACAGTCATAAAACATTCATTGCAAGAACTACCCTTTACGAATAGCATTGTAACATTCTGTGCTTCTCATACTGTGGTCTAACAGAGTTGAAGAACAACTAACAACAAATTTGCCAACAAGCCAAAGACATTTAAGATAAATACAGTAATTTTAAAACAGTTGATTCAAGAAAATACACTAATGGCTTCTGAGGCACATTGGTCTTAAATGGCAAATATATGGTTATATGGTAACAGTAGGTTGGAAGTGAAAAGGAGTGTAGACACACAATAACCACTCAAAGGCTCAATGGTTAGCAGTGTATGGTTTGGATGTTTATTGTATGCAGCTGACAATAGGCTCATTATTATTAAATTTGCACTGCATGGTTAAATGCTGATCTATTTTTGTGCAAAACATAAAATATATGCTCCAAATATATCATATGCCAATAGGATAATATGTTACTGAGCTGAAAAAATATTTGAACAGACGTATGTAGAGAGATTGTAAGTGGGATATAGGTAGTAGTATAAATTACTATCTGCTTGGCAGCACAAACAGAAGATAGCTGATTGTAATAAGCTATTTCGCTGAGCCTTGGTGCCACCGCCCTTGTGAGGATTCCCAGGCAGCCTTTGCTGGGTAGTAGCAATCAACAGTTGTAGGAAATATCCAAATCTCTGTGAAGAAGTTCTTGTTGTACAATTAATACTGTATTGATGGTGGTTTGGTACATCCTTTGAAGAGGAAAGCAACAGTTTCTGAGGCTAATACATGCATATCCTGCCTCATTTTCTAAATAAGCTCTTGGGAGAGAACTGCAGTTTCATAGATTCATCATAGAATAGGTCAAGTTGGAAGGGACCTTACATAACATCTAGTTCCAACCCCCCTGCCATGGGAAGGGACACCTCCCACTAGACCAAGTTACTCAAAGCCCCTTCCAGCCTGCCCTTGAACACCTCCAGGGATGGGGCATCCACAACTTCTCTAAGCAGCCTGTTCCAGTGCCTCACCACCCTCTCAATGAAGAATTTCCTCCTAATCTCTAATCTAAACCTCTTTTAGTATGAAACCATTCCCCCTTGTCCTGTCATTACCTGCCCAAGTAAAAAGTTGTTCTTCATCTATTTTTTTATAAGCCCCCATAAGGCCCTAAAGAACTAGAAGACTAAAATCAATAAGAACTAAAATGCTAAAAGTTAGGTACTAACTACTAGCAGAAGATACTGCCTAACAAGGGCTGTAGTGCCACAGAACAGCGCAGTGAGTTGAGAAAATGAAATGTGTTTTGTTTCACTTATTACATGAACTCCTGACAATCTGTTTCTTTAAAATTAGTTTTTGTTTTGTTTTGTTCTGTTTTGTTTTCAAATCATAATGCTATTTGGTATAGAAGAGCTGTCATTGCATGGATTGCAATGTAAGATCAAAATACATGTCATATCTTTGATAATATATAGTACTAGAGAAATGATATTTTCATATTTTCTGTATCTTTCTATAACAAACAAACAAACAAACAAAAACAAAATACTAATAACACTTTAAACTTTGAGAAAATACAATTTAAATACAAAATTATATATATATATATATTAATGCAAAACAAAACATGAATTAAGGTTTACAACTTATTCTTCCTATTCTCTGGTACAACCAAGTAGTCCTCAACTTTCATATTTAAATGTAAGCAATAATTTTTCTTTGGATTGCTGATTATGCAAAATTGCCATTATGAAGTGCTTATACTCCCTACGACCAACAAACATTTCATACCCCAATTTTCTCACCTAGCTGAGTAGATTAAATCAGGAAACTAAGACAGTCTGGTATGTCAGATCAAGTATGAATGTGAAAATCAAATCGTCTTCTAACCTTATTAAAAGTTTATAATTGATACTAGATTATTTTGGGAAAAAAAAAAAAAAAAAAAAAAAAAAAAAAAAAGTGTTCCCTTTGGAATTTTTCAGGTAACTAAATATTTAAAGGCATGGCAGAGCAGAAATACATAACTTAATTAGGAAATCAGGCAATCCTAACTCCTTGTTCAACTTAATGAGGTTAATGAACCTGTTTTACCTGCCCAGAATGATGCTAATGCTAACTTAGAAAAAAATAAACTTTATTTCCATCACAAAGAAAGAAAACATGAAGAAAAAGAAAAGAAAGAATACATATATGTATGTATTGAACAATGAACAACTAATACAGCAAATCAGGAAACAGCTTTTTAGTTTTCTTTTTGCCTTTTTAGTTTCAGCAGGTCCTCCCTTATAAATGTCTCCTTTGAGTTCAAAAAAGTAAAAACAGCTACAGAGGCAAACAATATTTAGCATGAGTCAGGAGATTAACATTTATTTTTATTTGATTATCAGAAGATATGTTGAGTCTTCAAAAATCTCTTCAAACTTAATATTTTATAGCTATCTATACCTTTCAGGAATCAAATTTCTTAGTCATTTTTTATTTTCCATGAATAAATGTGAAACATTTGAAAAGAATCATATTTTATACATGTATATGCATATAAAGAATAAAAATAACTAAGAAATTTTAAACGCATCACTGCCAAGTTATTGACAATTATTCACTTTAGTCTCTTATATATAGTGTATAGCAACACATGAAGAGAAGTGACTTTATTACCACTTTAGCTTATTTTGAGAGGAAAATCTGCTTTGTATAGAAACTTTAAGAAGAAAAACTAAAAGTGAGCATGAGATATTTATCTCCTGATGAATGTTTTTCACTTCTTCTGAAGTACCAAATTCATTTTATAATCATCTTACATTCACAGTCATCTCACAGGAGTCACAGCCATATCTTCTCAAAATACAAAAGAAAAATAATATTTTAATTTAATAATACAAAGCAAGTTGATGTCTGTTGATCCTGGATTTTTAATGTAAGAAAAAGCATTTATTGGAAGGACAAAAAGTCCATATTTCTTTAACATTGTTGCTCTGCAACTGAAATCATCTGCTTCACAGCAGGCCCTAAATTCCATGCAAGACCGAAATCAAAATTGAAAACAAAATAAAACAGTTAACAGAACAACAACAACAACAAAAAGTGATATTCCAATAAATTTCTAAATGAAAAACTTTATTCTAAGGAAACCATACCTATATTTATATTTATGTTCATATTTTTGTTATTATCTGTGTGCTGCTGAGTGTTCTGATTTATGTTCTGATTTTGATAATAATTTCCTTTTGCAAGATTTTCTTATTTTCAGGATGCCAGCAGCATTACACAGGTAATGAAATACTCAGTTTGAAACCATTGAGTCCCAGCAAAACTGGAAAGGACATGAACTCAATATAACTAGGCGTAAGATTTCAGTGACAAGAATGTAAAAAAGCAGTATGTACAAACTCTTTAGTTACATCAGTCTGAAGGCAAAAGTTCTTTCATATCCACCAACTACCCAGCTAACTACTGCAAAAAGCAGACTTCTATTTAAGCTAGAAGGATACTCGCACGCTAACTAGCTTTGCTTAGGAAAAATGTGTATATTGAAAAGACTGGATTGTAGCGATTTCTCTTATGTGTAAGTAATTTCTGTTCAGTTTAGTTTGGTTGACAGATTGTACCTAGAACCAGCAGCAAGTCAGTGTAGTCTACACTAGGTACTGTGTTGCTTTAATAATTAGCAAAGACTTTATTGACAGTGGACATGTCTTTGCTATCCAAATGAAAAACTAAGGCAATGCCCACGTCTTGTATAGACCTACTCTGTGTAAGAGCAAATCAAGACTTGTGATAAGGCATTCAGTCCATCCTTAAATGAATTTAAAAAACAAACAAACGAAAAAAAACCCACTGACACAGAATCTGTGTTTAATAGCAGGTGTTTAAGACAGACTATCACATTAAATCATAGGCTGCAAAAAGATTAAAAAAAAAAAAAAAAAAGTTGTTACTACATGTGCCATGAGGTGATCCACAGCTTTTTGCATAAGACAGGTTAGTCTTGATCACTGTAAGTTGCATTATTTGTTTTGGGAGTAATATTGATTATATTTCAAATATTGACTGAGTTACATTCACATAAGGAAGCTCTCCCCAAATTGAAGACATCTATTAACAGAGAGTGCTAGAGTGCTTAGTCTTCTTTCATGATTATTTTTTAGTTTGATTTTGTATTAAACCTGAGATTAAATTAAATCATATCAGTAACAAAATAATAGAAAATTCTGGCAGAGAAAGTTTTTGTTTAATACTGCCAGCTATTTCCTTCACCAATTCTAAAAATAAGGAATGCAATAATACATAAGTAGAATAATTTACTCTTTGCAAATATTTAATTCTAATTTTACATAAAGTTTAAATTTTCTGAATGAATAAGCCATGGAACATTATCTCCTCCTAGGTTATTAGGAATTTAAAGACTTGCCAGATGCCATTTGGAAGGTACTTTTCAATAAGGGCTTAGTTTTAAAATACAAATGTGTAGAGATATATTAATTGCATTTTCTGCACACAGGCAAAAAAAAAAAAAAAAAAAAAAAAAAAAAGGAAATGAGCATAAGAAGATGAAGGCACAGGGGTGAAGAAAAGAATATCCCCTGAGTTACAACAATAAAAGTTGGAAAAAATGACAGCTTAGAAAACTGCAAGATAACACTGACCAGCAGAACTGGGTATAGTTTTTCTACTGTATGATTAATTCACTCATCTACTCAACTACTTACTGTTACAGAAAAAATGCAATTTAAAATAATCGAGTATAACTCTTCCATGTGTTAATTGTAGTGTTAGCTAAAACTATATGAAATGCATCCTTAAGGGACTGTCATTCTTCTCACTTCTTTGACAACAAAGACTTAAAATTCTAGTTGGACTACAGCTTTGTTAAAATCTACTCCAACAGCCCTTTCAGTTTGTGTATGGAATCTTATTAATACTTGTCCTTTGATTTTCCTTGCAAATGGGAAGGACCTCAGAGACAGCATTGCTACAGCTTCTCCTAAGCATGGTGTTTCCTCAGTTTGATTCTTTTTGTGTTTTATCGTGCTATATGTATTGTCAGGACATACATATACTTCAGACATCTCCACATAAGGATTGCCACTGCTATCTTTCCAAGAGAACACAAAGCTCATAGAAGTGAAGAAATATGTCAAGAAACATGAAGTGGGAGAACACAAAGATATTAGTTGATTTTGCAGCTTTCAGTCTGGTAGTTTTAAAACCACAAGACTCATTTAAAGATAGGTTTGAGAAAAGTGGTAAAATCCTTCTTTCAGTTCACAAACCCAGAACACTTAGAACCAGAGTCTGTTACAAGTGTAATTATAAAATTAGGAGTAGTAGTAGGAGTAATAATAATAGTAATAATAATAATAATAGTAATAATAATAATAATAATTACAGCAACAACAGCAGCTAGCACTAAGATCAAGAACTGGTGCAAAATGTGAGCAATCATCATATATAAAAATGGCTAATAGAGACAATTAAATCTGATATTTGGCCTCTTCCTATTTTCAAGAAGCAGTATCCTTACTTTTGTATAGTGATTTGCTCTGTTGTAACAATGTCCTTGCTGAATACCATCTGTGAATCACAACTGTTCCAATGTATAGATGATACAATTATTACTAACAGGTAAAAGCAAGAGGTACCTATGTCCTTGATTTCTACTTTGTGATAAAACATCTGTAATTGACTTGAAAGATTAAATCCGCAGCTGTTCACAGACATCTGGAGAACTTCTGTCCTTTGGTTTAGGCAGAGCTAACGTACAGCTGGCTGATATGAAGTGACAGGAAACTCCCAAAAACTGAGCAACTTGACTCCCAGCCTTGTCAAATGCGCAATCTAAATTTGGTAGTTTCTGAAGGAGCTTCTACTGATAGTATTTCACACCATCTCCATCTGTGTCTATCAAAGTTCAAGTTACAGCAGTCACCCTCAACCTCCTGTAATTTCATGACTAAGAGAAAATAAACTGTTGGGATAGCAGTTATATGACTGCAGAAGTTTGAGGACACGTTGAACTGGCTGGAAACAGAAGTGATTTATCTCTAAATGCTATGAAATGTCTGTTTTAATAGGTATTTTACATTCTACTGTTTACCTGGTAGAACAATAAATTAAAATTTCCCAATAAGCACAACCAGAAAAGACAACTTTCTACAATACTAACTTAATTTTCCATAGAGAATTGAATCAATTTATTGACATTTTATGTTAGAAGAAGGGATTTATATATTCATAGGTTATTCTAACAAAGTAAAGAGGAAAAACTTTCTTGTAATGATGAAAAAAGATCCAGCTAAACCATAGTCTAAATCTGAGGTGTAATTTCTTTCCTGATATTTCTGTACTTTTGAATCTACTTATTATTGGAAAGACAGCTTATGTGAAACACAGCTATTCCGGTATCATAAGTAATTAAAGAATTTTATAAAAGTAAAATCAACTGATAGATTTATGAAATTAACAAATTGATTTACCAAAGTTCTCCAACCTTTAAGAATTATTCCATGTATAAAGAAAATCAGAATTCTGTATGTACTTACTGAACATTTCACATTTCTGCATATGTAATACACAATACCTTTGCTAATAGTGTGATATGTGCATTAACCAACCTCTTTCATAGACCATAAAAATTAATGGTAGAAGAAAAAAGAGGAGAACTGTGGTGGTTTAACAACCTATAGGCAGCCAAGCATCACCATGCTGCTTTCTCACTCCGCTTCCTCAAAAGGACATTGGGAGAAAATACAATGAAAAAAAATATATATATCATGGGTTGAAATCAGGAGTTTAATGAATGGAGAAAAGAAAAAAAAAAAAAAAGCAAAAGGAGGAAAAATTATTCTCAACTCAGCAAATAATCTTCAGCCACTTCTTGGGAAGTAGGGCCTCAATAGACATAGTGGTTGCTCAGGAGGATCTCCTGACAAGAGTGACACTCTCCTCCTTCCCCATCAGCTGAGCATGAAGTTATACAGAGTGGAATTTCCCTTTCATCAGTTTAGGTCAGCTGTCACGTCTGTGTCCCCTCCCCACCTCTTGCCCACCCCCAGCCTACTGGCTTTAGGTGTGTAGAGGAGCTGGGGAGCCTTGATGCTGTGCCAGCACTCCTGAGCAACAAAGAATTCATCTGATACCAGCGCTCTTTCACCTACAAGTGAAAAGTGCAGCTCTATATTGTCTGCTGTGGGGAAAGTTAACTGCGACCCAGCCAGACCTAGTACAAAACCCATAAAGTTCACAGGACAAAAATACAGTGCTGTGTAAAGTGTAAATCTTAATGAAGGGATTTCATTGAAAGAGGCTCACTACATTTTCTCTTTACAAATGAGTTTCAGGCAAGCAGAAACCACGTTGAATTCACTGAGATTAATGTAGTTTTTGCTTATGAAAAAAATTCAAAAGGTAAATTCAAAATGTCAACATGGTAATGTCAACAAAATAAAAAAATAAAAATTATGACAAAACAAAACAAAAACATAAGGGTTGGGATGGAAGTTTGAGTAGATGGAGAAACTTCAATGGTTCATGCAGGAATGTTTCACTTCTGGAAATGCTGCTGGTGACCCCACTCCAAGAGGATCAATCTCTTCATACTTTTTTCATTTGAAATATTCTGCCTCCCTGACATGAAGAGACATAGGCTTTTGCACCTCTACTATCTTGTGTGGATACCAGCTTGCAAAAGAACTGCTTTCAGTGACTTAAAACTCCTTACATCACTCAGCCTAACCTGAAAATATCAGCAGAGAGTCAGTTATGGCAAATGGTAATGTTATGGTAATGGCAAAAACTCCCAGACAACTCATGAGAGTGGCACTGAGATAGTAATAAGAACTCATCCTCATCAGCAGGTTACAGAACTTTTTAGTGTTGTCCAAACTTGCATCAAAGTCCAGTTTGTCTCCAAGTGAGGTATTAGCAGAAATTAACAGAGACACCTGGACCAGCAAATATTAAAACTATGGGAGCTGTTCATGTTTTCTACATTTATTTTTCTTTCTATCAGAGAGAGTTTAGGCAGTTCCTACAAAGCAGAAGGTAATAGCAGGGCTGTTATTTTTATTATTATTATTACTTTGTTATTCATTTAGAAAGGCTTCTTCATTTATACTGTACCATCAAGTATGCAGGAGTGTCTGTACATTTCTCTTTTACTGCCTATGCATTGCATGTTACCTAGACTTTGCTTTTGGAAGACATTCAGTATAGATGAATAAAAACAGACAAACAAACATAAAAACAAACAGCAACAAACTAATTGAAACCTCTTCTTATGATTGAGTGAAGTGATCCAGTGTTTTTTACATAACTAGATATACTTAGAACACCTTTCTAAGCAATAAACAAACATCCAGGTTAACTTTTTGTGATAAGGTTCTCTATTTATAAATCTTATTACCAATATTAATTTCTATTTCTAGCTTTGAATGAGATATTTTAATTGTAAAACCTAAAAACAATTTTATATAATATAGCTCAATACTAAAGCACTCATTGAAGATGATTGTGACTTGATGTTTGGTGACTCTTCTCTGTCCCAGCTTCGAGCAATGTAACTCTAATATTACATTAGATTTTTGCACTTTGATAATCTAGGTATTTCTTTTCAGTATACACAAAACATATTAGAATAGTCTTAGTTGCAATTCCATTATAAGTAAGGGCTGTGATCCTAGTAACAAGCAAAATGGGATGGCAGCTGAGCCCATTGATATGCATAGTGTCTCTTTGTTGGACTGCAGAAATGTTGCAGTCAGTCGATCCTTGAACTATTAAATAACATATCATGCATGAAAATAATTTTTCTTGAAGTGAAATATATCATTCTGATTTTTCTCTAGGCTCTCAAATACGTGTTATTTTTCTTCACAGTTCTCACATCTAAAACATCTACAAACATCTGAGGATTCTGACTCATTTTTTACAGACACTGAATTGCTGTATCTGTAATATTTCTATGAATTACAGTTTCATTCTCAGTCTTGACTTTGGGCATGATTACACTGATGTTTTATCAGCTGAGGTTAAAATCTGTTAAATGATGCATCAATTTGCCAGCCATTTAAACTTCTCACGCCAGTATCATTTTTGAAAATTCGTTTAAAAATGAAACTGCTAGACGGTAGTCAGTAACTGTATTCAAGGACAGTATTTTAACAGGAGTAAGTAACAAGGCAAAAACATATGGACATCCTACCTCTTGTAAAATACAAAACCAGCAGTCAAAAAAGCTATGTAGATTTGTAAAATGAAAGTTCTACATGTATTTTGAAGCTAAGGAACCTGCAAAAGCCTCATGATATGTTCAGACAAGATGAAATCCTTTAAGTGAAATAGCATAAGCAATTATATGGGGCACCAGATAAGTGAATTGTTTCAGGCTTTCACTCTACCTATAATCTCTCTCATGACCTTGAGAAAACTTGGTAATAATTCCTGTAATAATATCATAGACTCATAGAATGGTTTGGGTAGGAAGGGACCTTAAGAATCATCTAGGTCCAACCCCCCTGCCATAGGCAAGGATGCCACCCATTAGATCAGGTTGGCCAAGGTCCCATTCAGCCTGGCCTTGAACACTTCCAGGGATGGGGCATCCACAACTTCTAGCAACCCATTCCAGTGTCTCACCACCCTCTGAGTGCAGAATTTCTTCCTAAAGTCTTGTCTAAATCTATCCTCTTTCGGTTTAATACCATTCCCCCTTGTCCTATTATTATCTACTCAAGTAAATAGTTCTTCTCCATGTTTTTTTTTGTTTGTTTGTTTTTGTTGGTTTTTTTTTGTTTGTTTGTTTGTTTGTTTTTTGTTTTGTTTTCTTTAAGCATTGAAAGGCGATGATGAGGTCTTCCTGTAGCCTCCTTTTCTCCAGACTGAGCATTCTCAGATCTCTCAGCCTTTCTTCATAGGAGAGGTGCTCCAGCCATCTGATTATCTTCATGGCCCTCCTCTGGACCACCTGGAGCTGTAAGCTCCACATCTTTCTTGTGCTGGGGGCCCCAAACCTGGACTCAGTACTCCAGGTGGGACCTCACAAGGGCAGAGAAAAGGGGGACAGTCACCTCCCTCCACCTGCTGGTCACCTCTCTTTTGATGCAGCCCAGGATGCAGTTGGTCTTCTGGGCTGCAAGCACGCACTGCTGGCTCATGTTGACCTTTTTCATCCACAAGAACTCCCAAGTCTTTACCTTTAGGGCTGCTTGCAAAGCGCTCTTCTCCCAGTCTGTATTCCTATCTTGGATTGCCCTGACCCAGGTGTAGCACCTTGCACTTGGGCTTCCTGGACCTTATTCAGTTCACATGGACACATTTCTCCAGCCTGTCCAGATCCCTCTGGATGGCATCTCTTCCTTCTTTGGCATCAACTGCACCACTCAGCTTGGTGTTGTCTGCAAATTTGCTGAGGATGTACTCAATCCCAGCATCTATGTCATTGATGAAGATATTGACAAACACCCACCCCAAGACAGACCTCTGAGGGACACCGCTCATCACTGGCCTCCACCTGGACATGGAACTATTGACCACTACTCTCTGGGTGAAGCCATTGAGTCAATTCCTTATACACCAGATGGTTCGCCCTTCAAAATCATATCTTTCCAGTTTAGAGATTAGGAGGCCATATGGAACCATGTCAAAAGCCTTACAGAAATCCAGGTAGATGACATCAGCTGGTCTTCCGTTGTTGACTGATGTCAATGATGGTGATATTCAATGACATCAATGATGATATTTTTTTTAGCACAACGTTCTGAAAGTTGTGAACGAACAAGGCTATATATTATTAACTTCTACATCTTAAATAAGTCTAGCAGAATTTCTGTGATATATACACTCATTACAGTACAATCATACTCTCAGTAATTATCTATTATTGAATAAAAACATTGCTACTGGAAAAGCTGCCTCAAGAAAATTGGTTCTGCTTCTAAAACTAAGATATGAACATAAATATGTTATCTTCTCATACAGGGTCTCTTTCTTGTCTTCAGACTGTTACGTATTCAGTAATCCAGAGAGTTATCCATTGCCAGATGTATGGATGAAGCTGAATTGCTGTTCTAGGGAAAAAAAAAAAAAAAAGAAAAAAAAAAAAAAAGGCTCTATTCAGCTATTCAGCTGGTGAAAAGGCCCACACTGTAGACTCTTCATTCAAGCAGAAAGACAACAAAAACTATTTTACTTGTGAAGCAGATCACCATTTGAACCAGAAAAGGCACTACTATTTCTGACAATTAATTAATTCATTAATTTAAATTCTTTCTTATTAAACTCTCATATCAGAAAAAAAAATGTTGACATGAACAGTCTGATTATGACAATGAACTGGGTTCCTGTAAACGTCAGTGTGAACATAAAGAAAGGAATCTTAAAACAAGACATCTGTCTATACATACATGAGTAATACTGTAACACACGTTGTGGTGGACAAAATTAGCAACAAACTGTGCTTCAGGCTTCTCCATCTGGTGTGTGCTCTATCTCCATCTGACAGTGGATATGAGAAGGGATGGAGCTGCTGTTCATACAGGTACATACATACGACAGAAGGAGGCTGAGGTTTATATCAGTCCAGGCTTGTTCACAAATGGATTAATTTTTAAATATTTTTTTCTCAATATAAAAAGAATCACAGAATCACAGAATTTCTAGGTTGGAAGAGACCTCAAGATCATCGAGTCCAACCTCTAACCTAACACTAACAGTCCCCACTAAACCATATCCCTAAGCTCTACATCTAAACGTCTTTTGAAGACTTCCAGGGATGGTGACTCCACCACCTCCCTGGGCAGCCCGTTCCAGTGCCTAACAACCCTTTCAGTAAAGAAATTCTTCCTAACATCTAACCTAAAACTCCCCTGGCGTAACTTTAGCCCATTCCCCCTCGTCCTGTCACCAGGCACATGGGAGAACAGGCCAACCCCCACCTCTCTACAGCCTCCTTTAATGTACTTATACAGAGCAATAAGGTCACCCCTGAGCCTCCTCTTCTCTAGGCTGAACAAGCCCAGCTCCTTCAGACGCTCCTCATAGGACTTGCTCTCCAGGCCCCTCACCAGCTTCGTCGCCCTTCTTTGGACCCGCTCAAGCACCTCGATGTCCTTCTTGTAGCGAGGGGCCCAAAACTGAACACAGTACTCGAGGTGCGGCCTCACCAGAGCCAAGTACAGGGGGACGATCACCTCCCTAGCCCTGCTGGTCACAGTGTTTCTGATACAAGCCAGGATGCCGTTGGCCTTCTTGGCCACCTGAGCACACTGCTGGCTCGTATTCAGCCGACTGTCCACCATCACTCCCAGGTCCTTCTCTGCCTGGCAGCTCTCCAACCATTCCTCTCCCAGCCTGTAGTTCTGCTTGGGGTTATTGCGCCCCAGGTGCAGGACCCGGCACTTGGCCTTGTTGAACTTCATACAGTTGACCTCAGCCCATCGGTGCAGCCTATCCAGATCCTCCTGCAGAGCCTTCCTACCCTCGAGCAGATCGACACACGCACCTAGCTTGGTGTCATCTGCAAACTTACTGAGGGTGCACTCAGTGCCGTCATCCAGATCATTGATGAAGATGTTAAAGAGGACCGGCCCCAGCACCGAGCCCTGGGGGACACCACTAGTGACTGGCCTCCAACTGGACTTGGCTCCATTCACCACAACTCTTTGGGCCCGGCTATCCAGCCAGTTTCTAACCCAACGAAGCGTGCGCCAGTCCAAGCCAAGAGCAGCCAGTTTCTTGAGGAGAATGCTGTGGGAGACGGTGTCAAAAGCCTTGCTGAAGTCAAGGTAGACCACATCCACAGCCTTTCCCTCATCCACCCAGCGCGTCACTTTGTCGTAGAAGGAGATCAGGTTCGTCAAGCAGGACCTGCCTTCCATAAACCCATGCTGGCTGGGCCTGATTGCCTGCTTGCCCTTCAAGTGCCGCATGATGACTCCCAAGAGGATCTGCTCCATGAGCTTCCCTGGTACTGAGGTCAAACTGACCGGCCTGTAGTTCCCCGGGTCTGCCCTCCGGCCCTTCTTGTAGATGGGAGTCACATTTGCTAGTCGCCAGTCAGCTGGGACCTCCCCCGATAGCCAGGACTGCTGATAAATGATGGATAGGGGCTTGGCCAGCTCCTCTGCCAGTTCTCTCAGTACCCTTGGGTGGATCCCATCCGGCCCCATCAATTTGTGGACATCCAAGTGCCGTAGCAGGTCACCAACCAGTTCTTCGTGGATGGTGAGGGCCACATCCTGCTCCCCGTCCCCTTCCACCAGTTCTGGGTACTGGGTATCCAGAGAGCAACCAGTTTTGCCGCTAAAGACTGAGGCAAAGAAGGCATTAAGCACCTCCGCCTTTTCCTCATCTCTTGTAACTAAGTTTCCCCCCACATCCAGTAAAGGATGGAGATTCTCCCTAGTCCTCCTTTTTGTGTTGATGTATTTATAAAAGCGTTTTTTGTTATCTTTAACAGCAGTAGCCAGATTGAGCTCCAGATGAGCTTTGGCCTTCCTAATCTTGTCCCTGCACAGCCTCGCTACATCCTTATAGTCCTCCTTAGTGGCCTGCCCAATTTTCCAAAGATTATAAACCCTCTTTTTTCTCCTAAGCTCAAGCCACAATTCTCTGTTGAGCCAGGCTGGTCTTCTTCCCCGCTGGCTCATCTTTGGGCGCATGGGAATAGACCGCTCCTGCGCCATTAGGATTTGCCTCTTAAAGAGCGCCCAGCCTTCCTGGACCCCTCTGCCCTTCAGAACCGCCTCCCATGGGACTCCACCAACTAGTGTCCTGAGCAGCCCAAAGTCAGCCCTCCGAAAGTCCAATACAGTGGTTTTACTGGTTCCCTTCCTGGCCCCGCCAAGAATAGTGAACTCCACCATTTCGTGGTCACTCTGCCCAAGACAGCTCCCGACAATCACATCCTCCACCAGTCCTTCTCTGTTTGTGAAGAGAAGGTCTAGCAGGGCACCACCCCTGGTAGGTTCACTAATCAGCCTGAATGAGGCTATGCAAAGTTTTTCTAACTAAATTAGTGAGGTTAAAAACAACCATGTTGCACAGTAGATTCTGAAGCAGGTTAACAGTGACAGCAGAGGATTGTTCTTGATTGTGCTCATAAGACCCAACCTAGAGCACTGAATTCAGCTCTGGGGCATGCAACATAACGAGGACATGGACCTGTTGGAGCAAGTCCAGAGGAGGGCCACAAAGATGATTGGGCAGGAGCACCTCTCCTATGAAGACAGGCTGAGGAAACTGGTGTTGTTCAGCCAAAAGAAGAGAAGGCTCCAGGAAGACCTTATAGTACCTTCTGGTACCTAAAGGACATCTGACACAAGAAAGCTGGGAAGGGACTCTTTGTCTGGGAGTATAGTGATGGGACGACATTTTCACTAAAAGCAGGTAGATTTAGACTAGGTATTTGGAAGATATTATTTATTCTGAAGGTGGTGAGACACTGGAACAGATTGCCCAGAGAAGCTGTGAATGCCCCATACCTGGAAGTGTTCAAGGTCAGGTTGGATGGGACCTTGAGCAACATCATGTAGTGTGAGGTGTCCCTGCCCATGGCAGGGGGGCTGGAACTGGGTGGTCTTTAAGGTCCATTCCAATTCAAACCATTCTATGATTCTATGAAATTATTATCACAGGAAATGTATTAAGTTTTCTCAAGGTCATGAGAGAGATTGTAGATAGAGTGAAAGCCTGAGACAGATCACTGCACCCTTTACCTTTTTTTTTTTTTTTTTTTTTCTACCAGGCATCTCAGGAGATTTCCATATCAAAATAAATGTTATAAAGTACAAAGCCTAAACCATCAAGACTCCACATCTTTAATACTTGTTACTAGAGCTTATTTTTATACACTTCTCTCATTTCCTTAAAATTAAGTGTATCAGAAAAGTCTGTGCTTTCTAAAACTTCTCTTCCTTACTCTTTCTGAAAGCATATAAATGTCTGTACCACATATGCAGGCAGAGCAGCAGTTAGGCATGTACAAGTACATAACATCACCAATTTTCCCAGTCTCAAATTAATAAAATATGTAGTATTCAAAAATTGCTGCAAAGACATAACATTTCCAAGCCCATCCATCTTCCAGCTAATGCTATTATGTTAACTATTCATAGTGGTTCAACAGTAACCACACACCCTTTTTTCAGAAAACACAGACAACCTCACATTAAGGAAAGATGCTTTTTATAGATGGATATTATACAATCAGACACTCAAGATTTGAAGATCATTATGTATCAAGGGTCTAATTAAAGCTATCTGCACTGATAAGCAAAACAGAGTAAAATACATTTTCAATTGTAAAAAAAAAAAAAAAAAAAAAACAAAAAAACTACCTTCAACAATCAGAGAAGCTACAAAACAGAACAAACAAAAACGTTATTTGGCATAATTTGGTGTTCTGTAAAAAAGGTATATCGAACTCAATATCTCTCTCCATCAGGTATTGGCATTATAAATCTGAACATTTATCAGTGACCAAGTCTTGTACCTTTTGGTCAAAATGACCCAACCCATTCAAATCTTTTATGTGCAAATCAAATACTGCAAGGTAAGGTAAGACAAAAGTATATTACCAGCAGAGGTGACTCGTGGCTTTCTTTACACAGAATTTAAGTTAAATCTGTGTCAGAAATCCATGTGTGTGCCATAATATGTGTCCTGTGTGAGTGGTTACAATCCACAACTGGGTTAAAACCCAAACTTCAGTTTCCTGTAGCTCCAGCTGTCAAACTCTTTATGCAAAACATACACAAACAGATTGCTGCTTCTTCTTTAGGCTGTGAATTATTAGCATTTTTTAGCTCCCTCTGTATCCCCAAGAGGGTGATTAGCAGTATCCACTACGTACTGGATTGACCACGAACATCACCTTTGGGAGTAAAGAAAGATAATCCCAAGAGATTTCTCCTCTTCCTCCCATCCCAAAAATATGAAGTCCAAATTTGGATGTAATATATGATAGAGACAGTTGACAAGATAATTAATGCCATGAGGTGTATTTGGAAGGCATTACCTGTTCTTTGAAACAGTGTGTTTTAGTCTGCAGTCTGTGATCTGCAACATAGCTGTTTGGCCCCAGAAGGCTAACAGGTGCAATGTATATAGGAGCATATAATTTTAGAATGCAGGTTGTAATTAATCCAGTAAGATATCAGCCTTACTTTTATTTCTCAATAACACTCAACAAACAAATGGAGGGATGGAAGTGGGGAAGAGGGAAAATTTGATATGCAATTGGATGAGATACAAGGTTGTAATGACTACTTTCAACAGGGGAAGCAATTCATTACATGGCGCAATGATATGAGTGAGCATTTCTGTAATGGGCAAATATCGTCATGAATATTTAAAACATACAGAAACGTCCAAGTGCAAAGTAGATTTTCTTTTGGGTTACAACCAGGGCACAAGTACTTTCTGATTCTCCATTCATGAAACAATTTTGTCTCTGAAACAGAAAACAGATTCAATCATCTGGCAGCCAGTTTCACTGACAGAATCAGTTTACTGGTTATTGCTAAACCTTTTAACTTTGGGAGTATATGCAAAAAATATATATATTTTGGTTTCTTTAAGTGAAGATACAGCTTTAAAACTGGCTGATTGTTTCTATCAGTTTAGTTTGTTAGCCCTATCCGGAAAGGCTGACAATAGTTTTCTTAAATGATAAAACTGTATAATACTCTAAAGCTAAATATTTACTACTTGTTTTCTCTAAATGATAACATATAGACAGTTACACATGATAGAAAGTGTTATCAAACGCTATTATTATGGCTAATTGTCACTGCTCATTATCATACCTTGGTTGTAATTACTTTTAAAGGTTGATACATTCTAAGTTGAAATTTTCTAAATAGAAATGAATTCTTCCATTATGTCATGGCAAGAAATTTTGGCCTCAGAGAAACAGCTGATATTATTGAGAATGACAGATTTAAGGGTCAAAAACACAGTGTTGAAAATGTTATCCCAGCCTTTAAAGAAGCTTCAGTACCTCTCAGTAGGAATGTGTAAATATGATACATGGGGAAAGAGTCATCATTTTTTATAGAAGAAAATCATACTTCACAAATCCGAGTACTTTGCGGGGTTTAGCTTGGTCAGAGATCAAAGGGATCTGTCTGACAGACTACACCTGGATTTTGAGAAAGGTTTATCAAGGAGAGACCTTGAAAACAGTAAAAAGAAAAAGTTGGTATGGGATTAATTTCATGCTAACAAGATAAGTTATATTATCATTGAAAATACTATTATTATGCTGTGTAGTAAAACATGGCCCTGTATCACAAATGGGAGGCTTTTGTTTGTTTTGCCTGCAATACGATGCTAGCTTATTCTAAAAGACCTGGAAAGGAGACAAATTTTAATGTAACAAAGTTTGCAAGTGATGCTAACATCTTCAAGACAGATAAAAGAAATTGACTGTGAACAATTGATGAAGATTTGCACTGTGCTGAGGGAGAGGACAAAAAATAAGAGATGAAATTCAGAGCCCTTACATGCAAAGTAGAGCAGAAAGTGGAGATAATAGTTCTCTGGAAATATGACCTCAATGCTCAGCCACAGTGAAAAGTAGAATCAAATGTCAGGAATTATTAAAAAGGCATAAAAAATGAAAACTTTATCAGAGTTCTGTTTAAATCCACACAGTGTTCAAAATCTGAGAAGCATGTGTAGTTCTCATACCTTTTTCCCATCTGCTTCCCCTTGATAAAAGGACAAAGAAGAACTAGAAATGATTCAGACATTGTCAAAAGAGACGGGAAAAAAAATAAAAATGGCTTCCATCAAGAAGATTTAATAATTTGCCATTAATGCACCTGGTCACCTGGTAAGGTAGCTTATAGCATGGCTGACATACAGACTTAGGGTCTTCTTTTCTGTCTCTGTCCACACAATGATTTTGAGGCATAATTGCCAGTTGTCCCCACATACCCAACAATCCCACATTGGAAAGAACTTCTAACACTACCAAAACCTTGCCATATAAACCCAATGCAGAATAATTATAAATGAAAATTCAACAAAGCATTTTTTATAAAATTAATAATAGATTTAATACAGTGAAGTTCCAGTCTTTTGTGTTAGTTTTAGGACCTAGAAATCAAAGGTATTTACTTAAGATATATTTTTCAAAGAATGCTATGCCCCAGAACTAAGAAGTTGTAACCCATCTGTCTTTGGCTATTAAGGACTTTCCTTCACAACCAAAACCTGTACATCTGGGAGAAGTACAAGCTGATGAAAAAGAAAGAAATACAAGAGCAAATGTACAAAAAAGCTGATGGAACCAAAAGGCTGCTCTCAAATCACATGCGAGGAAGCCCATCTGTTCAGCACAGGTGCCTACAAGAGTATTAAAAACAGCAAAGGAACCCTCAAAACAGAAATGGTATTCAGTTCTGTTTTGATGTCACAGTAAGCCTTTCTCATTATCCAGACCCTAAGTGTCATCTAAAAATTGCTGTTTACAAGCAACAACATTTTTCATAGTCTCTGTTTTGTACAGAAAATCACTGAATCATGCAGGTTTGAGGGGGACATCCTCAGGACATCTCTAGTGTGATTTCCTGTTCCGAGTAGATCCAATGTAGAATTCAGATAGAGATGCAAAGGTTTTTGTGCTGTTGAGGTCTGAAAACTGTCAGACGTGGAATTCAGAGACACTCTGGACAATCTGTGCCACCTCTTAGTTATCTTCAAGAAGAAATGTTAATTACAATTTGTAAAGGCTGAACGTCTGTTCCAGCTGCTGTGTCTCACCCTTCTGTCCATAACCCGTCCTCTCTATCTTCTCCCTGTAGGTACCAAGATGCAATTAGGTGCCCTAAACTTGTCCCTATTGAACAAGAACCAACACTCACCCTTGGTACCACAGGCAAACCCAACTGAGAGCTTGCAGTCACATCTCCAGGTCACTGATTCATCGTATATTAAACAGGACAGGCCTTAGGACAGACCTCTATGATCACTAGGGATCTTCTGAATTCCATGATCTTTCAAAGGTCATTGATGTTTCAAAGGAATAGTGGCCTCACTTAGATGTTGGCAAGCTCTCCCAGCACCCCTGAATACAGCCCACCAGACTTGTACACGCTATTTCTCGAGAGTCCCCTAACTCAACCCTCTTTCAAGTCTCACCCCAAAACCTGTTGCTGTGGTTTAACCCCAGCAGTCACCTAAACCTCACACAGCTGCTTGCTCACTCACCCTCTGAGTGGGATAGGGGGGAGAGAACTGGAAGGGCCAAAGTGAGAAATATTATGGATTGAGACAAAAACAGATTAATCAGTACACCAAAAGCTGTTCACACAAGCAGAGCTGAGGTGATCAGCTCTAGTACAGGCACATTCCGCAGCACAGTGGGAAATCGTGGTGTGTAGGGTGCTTCCTGCACTGAGGCAGCCCCAGGGAGCCGGGGGGAGCCACCAGCAGCCATCAGCCCTCATGAGAACAGCTGACGAGGCCTGGATGGGCCACGAGCAGGTGCAGCCACCTCAGCACATACAAAGGCAGCTACTAGGCAACATAAGTGACCAGCAGTGGGCAGACAGGGCATGGTGCAGACAACACATGAATTTCAGCAAAGTTTTTGATACTGTTCCTCACAGTGTCCTTCTGGACAAAATGTTCAGCATGCAAGTAGATAAATGCATAATATGATAGGTGAGCAGTTGTTTGATGGGTTAGACTCAAAGGTTTAATGTTTTTATAAACTCTTGAATGTTTTTATAAATTATCTGGGTGCACGACTCAAATGTATACTAAATAAGTTTGCAGATGATACTGAATTAAGAGATGCTGACTTCCTTGAGGACAGAGTCCTTAGAGAGATCTTGACAAATCAGAGGGCTGAGTAATTACCAACTGCATGAAGTTCAACAAGAGCAAGTGCTGGAGTGGGACAGGAATTAAAATATTTACGGACTGGGAAATGAGAGGCTGAAGAGCAGCCCCACAGAAAGGGATCTGGGGGTTATGCTCAACAGCAAGCTGAGTATGAGTCAGCAGTATTTCATGGCAGCCAAAAAGGCCAGTCATAGCCTGGAGTGCATCAGGCACAGCATTGCTAGCCAGTCAAGGGAAGTGCTTGCCCCACTCTCCTCTGCTCTGCAGTGCTGCGGCCTCACCTGAAGCAATATGTGCAGTTTTGTTCACCACAATATAAGAATGACATAACACTTAGTGTCAGAAGGAGGGCTATGAAGATGGTTAAGGATCTGGAGGGAAACAGCTGAGGTCCCTTGGTTTGTTCAGCCCAGAGCAGAGCAGAGCAGGCTGAGGGGAGGCTTCATGGTGGCCTGCAGCTCCCTCACGAGGGGAGCAGAGTGGGAGGTGTTGAGCTCTGCTCTCTGGGGACAGCAACAGGACCAGAGGGAATGGCATGGAGCTGGGACAGGGGAGGGTCAGTCTGGTTGTAAGGAAAATGTTGGACAAGTGTCTGAGTGGACAAATGTCCAGCAGGATCCCTAGGACAAGTGACTATAAGCCACCAATTTTCACAGAATCACAGAATTTCTAGGTTGGAAGAGACCTCAAGATCATCGAGTCCAACCTCTAACCTAACACTAACAGTCCCCACTAAACCATATCCCTAAGCTCTACATCTAAACGTCTTTTGAAGACTTCCAGGGATGGTGACTCCACCACCTCCCTGGGCAGCCCGTTCCAGTGCCTAACAACCCTTTCAGTAAAGAAATTCTTCCTAACATCTAACCTAAAACTCCCCTGGCGTAACTTTAGCCCATTCCCCCTCGTCCTGTCACCAGGCACATGGGAGAACAGGCCAACCCCCACCTCGCTACAGCCTCCTTTAATGTACTTATACAGAGCAATAAGGTCACCCCTGAGCCTCCTCTTCTCTAGGCTGAACAAGCCCAGCTCCTTCAGCCGCTCCTCATAGGACTTGCTCTCCAGGCCCCTCACCAGCTTCGTCGCCCTTCTTTGGACCCGCTCAAGCACCTCGATGTCCTTCTTGTAGCGAGGGGCCCAAAACTGAACACAGTACTCGAGGTGCGGCCTCACCAGAGCCGAGTACAGGGGGACGATCACCTCCCTAGCCCTGCTGGTCACAGTGTTTCTGATACAAGCCAGGATGCCGTTGGCCTTCTTGGCCACCTGAGCACACTGCTGGCTCATATTCAGCCGACTGTCCACCATCACTCCCAGGTCCTTCTCTGCCTGGCAGCTCTCCAACCATTCCTCTCCCAGCCTGTAGTTCTGCTTGGGGTTATTGCGCCCCAGGTGCAGGACCCGGCACTTGGCCTTGTTGAACTTCATACAGTTGACCTCAGCCCATCGGTGCAGCCTATCCAGATCCTCCTGCAGAGCCTTCCTACCCTCGAGCAGATCGACACACGCACCTAGCTTGGTGTCATCTGCAAACTTACTGAGGGTGCACTCAGTGCCGTCATCCAGATCATTGATGAAGATGTTAAAGAGGACCGGCCCCAGCACCGAGCCCTGGGGGACACCACTAGTGACTGGCCTCCAACTGGACTTGGCTCCATTTACCACAACTCTTTGGGCCCGGCTATCCAGCCAGTTTCTAACCCAACGAAGCGTGCGCCAGTCCAAGCCAAGAGCAGCCAGTTTCTTGAGAAGAATGCTGTGGGAGACGGTGTCAAAAGCCTTGCTGAAGTCAAAAGCCTTGCTGAAGTCAAGGTAGACCACAAAGTCAAGGTAGACCACAATTTTCCCTTGCAACAGAGAAGGTCAACTTCTACTTGACATCATTAGGATGGGTGTTGCTTGCAGGTCAAAGGAGCTGATCCTTGCCCTCTACTCAACACTGGAGCACTGGCTTTCCAGTTCAGAACTTTCCAGTTCTGGGCTTTCCAGTACAGGAGAGACATGGACATTCTGCAGAGAGCCCAGTGAAAGGTTATGAAGATGATGAATGGCCTGGAGCATCTCTCCTATGAGGAAAGGCTGTGAGAGTTTAGGCTGTTCAGCTTGGAGAAAAGGAAGCTTATATGACAATGTCTATAAATACCTGAATGGAAGGTGCGAATAAGATGGAACCAGCCTCTTTTCAATGGCGCTCAATGAAACAAGAGTCAACGGGCACAAACTGAAATAAATAAATAAATATATAGATAGATAGATAGATAAACTCAACAACACAGGTTCTGCATGAACAGTAAGAAATACTTCTTTACTGTTAAGGTGACCAAGTGCTGGAACAGGCTGCTCAGAGGTTTATGGAATCTTCCTCCTTGGAGATGTTCAGAATCTGTCCAGACATGGTCCTGAGCAATATGCTCCAGGTCTCCTTACCTGAGCAGGGGGATCCCTTCCAAGTTCAAACATTCTATAATTCTGTGATATAACTTCTGTGAAGAAAATCAGCTTCACATCAGCTAAAACCTGTACACCTATCTTCAGACAAAATTCCAATGGACCTTTCTGGTGAAGACTGAGGCAGAAAAAAAGCATGTATCCTGAATTGGGCTCCTGAGCCTTACCAATGTCTGCTGTCAGTAGGTCACCCAACACATTCAAAAATGGGCCCGTGTTTCCCTCTTCTCTGTCCCGTCAGTCGTTTATTAGCAATGTACATGTATAAGCTTGTTTCCCTCAGTGTTCTTTCCTGTCTCAGCTCCAGTTTCAGTTCCACTGTGTTTTGTTCTCTAAACATCATCCTTGTTAGTTCAGGTAATATTTCACAATTTCTTCCTGCTGCCACATCCTTTATTCTCCCCCTTTTCATTAGAGCTGTTGTGAGATCTATGTTCAGCTCTGTTCTCTCTCTTCATTTCCTGAGTATCAAAATTTACAATGATTACAATACTAGCTAGCATGCCCCTTCCTTTTGAGACCTGAAAGGTATTTCTATACAAGGCATAACATAAAGTTTTCAATGAAAACTTTGATTGGATTGTGCATACATACATACATATATATATACGTACACTTGTATGTATATACATGTATGCATGTATATATATATATGTTTTTAAGGAGCTATAAGTAGTTAAAATGGGCTACAGATACACAAAAACATATGATTTGTTTGCTTGATCCTCAAATGAAAGGTTAAATCCATATGAGTGCCTGAAATGCATAGTTTTTTATTCCAGGACCTCTTAAAAACCTTGGCTCATGTCTTTTTTTGGCATTTTCATGTTCTGTCCATCACATTCCACGTATAATGTCACCAAAGGAAGACTGCTAACCTACATATCAGTTACCTATATTTGCAGTCTCTTTACTGCTCAATATGAGTTCAGGGAAAAGTACAGATACGGAAACATTTAATTGAGAAGACCATACTGCTGTGTTCAGCAGAGGTCTTGAAACCTTTTGTTTGGTCAAACAGATTTTCTGGACCTGTTTAGTTCTAGGTGTTTTCTTTGCTACAGTGAAAAGGAGAAAAACATGCCAAAATAACCAAACTAAGTATTTCAGTGCTACAAGTTATTTTTATATATGGAACACACATAAAAATCCAATCACATATTTAAGAACTTGCATACATGTATATAGATACAGGAATAGTATTCTAATCAGGGCCACAGCAGATATTTTTTATTTGTGAATAAATACTTGTGAATCTTTGCGTTCTGATCTCAAATAAATCCAGGTTTAGTATTTTATGCTGTCTCTTTATTTTAGTGGCGTTTTAAATCATTTGGTTTTGTTCAGTATCTGCTAATCCTAAGGCTTATGTTACTCTAATTTAACTAAGTATTGAAAGAAAAATCAGCCAACGCTAAAGCCAAACAAAAGTAGGCTCCTAAATTCATAACCAAATTCTGACAGTGAAGTTTGTGTCAGCATGTTACTCCTGACTAAACTGCCAAATTTAGGAGGCTTTTTTAGCTGCTTTTTTTTTTTTTTTTTTGGACTACAGATGTATGCATAACTACAGCAATGTGGTTTTGTAGAATAATAAATCTACCAGGATTACATATAAAACTTATAAAAGTTGGACTACATTTGTGTATATGTGTGCTCATACAATGAAAAAAAAAAAGTCATGTTATCCACTGAGTTGTGTTTGTTCTGGTTTAAATGTGCAATTCACTCTCTGGTGATCGCCTAAAATTATTGTGCTAAATTTTCAGTAACTTGACATTTAGCTAAATGTGTAAACTCTCTGATCATTTTTTTCCATTAATTTCTGTTGCTATGCTGTCTTCTCCTCCTTTCCACATTTCTTATTCCCTTCTCTGTTCTTCAACACCCCAAGGTGAAAAAAAAAAATAATAATAATAAAAAAAAGGCATTTATTCAACTTCTGTGTTAAGATTTGCCCTTAAAAAATGCAAAGCATCTGCATAGATTAGTCATATTGGGAAGAAAGAGCAGCACAAACACTTTTTTCAAAGAATAATAGGACATTGTTTATTACCATTTGACTCCATATTCCTCTAAGATGAATCTGTATTACTTCAGAAAAATGAAATCATTTCCCACCTTGACTTCTCCGATTACCACCATATTTGAAACAGAAGTCATTAGCCTCCCATTGTTTCTTTCTCTCTGACTGTAAGGTCAGGTTTAAAATATCCCTTGCCATGATAAAGTGCTTTACATCTAAAATCAGCACAAAGGAAAAATATTTGTTTCAGCAAGTAAAACTACCTTGCTAAATTCTTTTAAAGAAAAGGTTCAGTGAAAATATCAAAGGAATAGGAGATAAAAATCTTAGAGGTGCACTGCACAATGCCAATATGTCACACAGTCTTAGGCACTGCATAACTGCCTCTACCTAGCTTATATGTACAACTTTCCAGACAACACATCAAATGCAGATAATCTTATCTTCCTAGCTGTGGTTACATCAGAGAATTTAAGGGTGCATTTATGAGTATTAAGTACTTCTCTCCTTGGAATATTAAAATGAAAGTCAGTTACGTGTCAAAGTAACCACTTATACATATTAGTTTACTATAGTATTTATAGGAAAAGGAAATATCGTTCAAGAAATCATATTTGAGGAGAGATATAAGTAAATGCAAGTTCACTAAAACTTTTCCTGGGAACATGTTGGGGTGGGTTTGGGCACGCAACAGATATGTGGAAGACTTTCTATCCTGAATTCATTCTCCCTTTTCCTCTCTCTTATTTAAAATGATTATTCAAAATGATTTTGGTAAAATTTATGTTTCAAAAAAATGTAAAAGAAAAGATTAAGTTGTTTCTCTGTTTCCAATTAGTCAACGCAAACACTGTTGTCAGAGTGTCCCGCTACACAGGAATACTTCTAAGCATTGCAGAGGTGGCTGTTCTGGAGTGGATTCTGGTCTCTCCCACCTCCATCCTCTCTTAAAATTATACAACGAAAATACTTGTGAAAACATCAACATTTCACAATATAGAAGTGATATCACCAGGGAAGACAAATACACAGAGAGGGAAAATGCCTGTACTAAAATCCATCTAAGCATTTACTAAAATCTGTTAATACAGTTTGCTGTTTAAGCAGATATTTGATACAAGTATTTCTTAGGAATGTAATTTCCTAGCATTTTTAACCTGATTTATTTATTTTACATACATTGCTAGTGTTTTACCAGAAATGATTTGGCCTTTAGAGTCAAGCACTCCCCCCTCACTGGCACTCAAAGGGTGTTCTCACAATCTGTTGAGATGAGCTGTGTTTCCATTTTCTTCCTGCATGGCAATGTAAAATCAAAGCATCAATCAACTGTAGGTTCTATCATACCGGTTATGCCTTTGGAAAAATGTCTGGTTTTGGCAGGCCTCCAGGTAACAGAATAGACTTGCTTACAGTTTAATTCTTAACTCTCCTTCTGACACGTCTGGGACTTTTGTTAGAGTTTCAATGAACAAATAATTTACATGTCATGAACTGAGATATGCACTATGTAATTTCTTCTGGTTTGTCAACATCCACAAAAGCAAATGCTACATGAATGCGATCATATATATATATATACATATATATATATATATATATATATTTATTTATTATATATATATTTATATATATATATATATTTATTTTTTTTTTTTTCAAAAGACTGGAGAAACTATTTTTATCCTGGGCAGAAGGGTAGGAAAAAAAAGATGAAAAAGACAAAGAATACATTGCTAATACATAAAAATCATCCTTATACCTTTGTCATATCAAACCTGAAGGTTTAATTATACTCCTACAGAAACAGACATTACATTCTATTTTATATTTGACCTGGAATAGTTTTACTTATACCTTTACTTAAGGGTCAAAATGAAGTAACAATATCTGTTGTTTCCTGTCTGTCTTTTCATGCATACAGCTCAGAAAGAATATAAAGTGCTACTGGGAATAATTAGCTTGCAATTACCACCATTTACATTTCCACTTGTTCAGCTTGTAAAACTTAAAATTATCTCTTGCTCAATTAGCAAGTGCTGATATTCCCTTCTCTCCTGCTTCCACTGGGTCACTGCACAAGAGAGCCTTCTCTCCACTGAGAAATTAATTCTCAAACTAATAACTTCTCAGGTGGAGTTGGAGCTGTTCTTTCAGAAATCTGGCTAATGTACCATTTCCTTTCAACAAGTGACTAGGTTATACCAATTATCCTGTCTTTTTAGACAATGTTGTCACAAGCCCACCTACATTCATTTTCTTTATGTCTTTAGTATAGAGCACCTGTATATGCCTAAGAAGTGAAGCCAAACATGCATTTTCAATATCTTCAGTGAAACATACTGAAGAAAACAGACATTAAGTAAGGAACCGCAGAGTAGCTAGGGAGAGAACATAAAATTGGTATTATGAAGTGAAGTGAGAAGAGTGGAGCTGAGTCAGTTGTGGTGATTCTCAGGATCTGCTTTGGAACCAGCCTTACTTAACTTCATTAGTAACCTTTTGATAAAAGAGGTACATACTGATTAAATTTTCTGATGACACAAAACATCCTCAACATGGAAGAGTATCAGGGTGATACTGAAATATAGACAGAAATAATTGAATTGCCTTCAAGATAGGAGTCTGATTGCCTGGATGATGGGAATAAGACACAATTAAATCTGTACTACAAAAATATAGAGTACATTCACGGGAAATCATAAGAAAACTTAGTGTAGTAAACTAACAACTTAATAAATACAGATAGTTCAAAAGGCCCATAGTGTTGTAACTGATCATTAGATGAACAAGTCAATAACATGACATACCTAAAAAATAGACTGCCTTTGACCTTCACATTCCCAACTAGCCCCTTGTTGTTGGTAAGTGTGAGGACTAGCCAAGCACCTCTCCTCTGTCACTTGTAGGAGGAAGTCATCAAAGCATTTTGGGAACCTTCTAAATTGCATATGACATGCTGCTTTATCCCTCCAACACACAACAATCCTCTATGCGAACTGCTCTCTGTAGAGGGCCTCATCTTCATGTTCATCCTGGTCAGGAAGTCCCAAGCACACAAATATATATATATATAAATACAAATAAATATATATATATATACAAATAAATAAATATATATATATATATTAATAATATACTATAATAATATAATATATATATAATATATTAATTATATATATAATAATATACTATAATAATATAATATATATAATATATTAATATATATATAATATATATATATATATATACAAATATATATATATATATATATATTTTTTTTTTTTTTTTTTTTGTAGGGGGGAGAGGAAATCAATTTTGTTAAAATTGTTGTGAAAAGTTTTTTGAGGTAGTAATGCAACTAGAAGATCTGATGTTCTAGTGACTGGGGCCTGGGACACAGGAATGCTTGTGCTTCTTGAGTTAAGCTAAAAACTCAAATTCAGACCAGTGCAATAATGAACAAGCTGTCAGTAGGGCCAGAAGGCATTTTGCTTTCATAATTCTTCTTAGTCCTGCTCTCATGTGCCACCCATCCATCCCTTGAAAAGCAATCAATAAACAAACAACCAAAACAAACAAACAAACAAACATCAAAACATAATATTAAGGACTCACAAACTTCAAAATGCAGTATTGTGAAAACACAACACTTCTAAGCAAAAGCCTTACTAAAAAGTAACTACTTGTAACCAAATCTTATACATAGTGATCATATACATTAACTTTTAAGATAATGTTGAAAAGAACATTTTGCCTTCTGTACCAAATGTGAGGTTGTCTTCAAGCATGTCTGCCACAGCATAATTGGATATTAAAGAATAAGTTTTTGATAGAATAGTATCAGAAGACATATAGCCAAAACTTTTAATTATATATGCAAGCATTGCATACACACACATATATGGAAATATAATAATAATAATAATAATAATAATAATAATAATAATAATAATAATAATAATAATAATAATAATAAAAACCCTTCAGAAAGGCTTTTGTCATACTCAATAGGCACATTTTAACAGTAACGCCATATGTCTGTTTGAGATACTCAAAGAAAGTTTGAGTTTTGGGGAAATATATTTGCTGTGTATGCAGGCATAGAAAGACTAGGACCTAAAGCTCAAAAACAGTGTTATGTTTTCTAGAATTATTGACCAAATCTGAGAATTGAATTGGCTTTATATAGAAATCTTGGTGGAACAAAACCTTGAACATCAGAGTGTCAACAATGAAAAATATTACAGAGCAAATCTTGTAGAAAAATTGGCAAAGGACTCCAGTAAAACCTTCCAGAAGACCTCCTTTGTCATTGAAAGCAACTGTGAGGGCAGTGGACCACAAACTCCTCAAATCAAACAATAAAATTAATATTTTTGCCTCAAAAAAAAAAAATATATATATACATACATATATATATATATATATATATATATATATATATATATATATGTTAGTAGGCACACTGGGATGGAGACCAAACAGAACACAAAAGTCATTACATGTCTGCATATACAGTATATATATATATTAAAAAAAAAAAAAAAAAAAAAAAAAAAAAACAAAAAAAAAACACAAACAAACTAATAACATTACTTTCCTATGACAGACTTGTGCAACAAGTTTCTCTACTTGCCAGAAAAACACAGCTAAAAATACAGACATGATGGTCAAACATGTCCTGCAATGGCTGTGGCATAGGCTTAGATCTATTATTATAACCACTCCCATCATATTTTTCACTTCTAAGCAAAGACTCACTGCATCATTCAGTTCACACAGGTGGAAAGCTAGGTTATTGTAAAATACTTTATGACAAAAATAAAAAATAGACTTTCATTTTTGCAAAAACTTGTGAACACACTTGCATACAGAAGGTAGAACATGGACTAAAAGAAAAGATCATGTAGATGTAATTAGCTTATTATAGGAACTAAGAATACTAATGCAAACACATCAGTCTATGAAGGTGAAATGAACACTGAGAAAAGCTAAATACAGTGAGCAGAAGTATCAGAGCTATGGTTTAAGAAATGTGAATACAGACATAAGCATACACAAGCAAAATTTCAAACAGCTGCTTCAAAGTGACAGTTGATTCCTCTTTGATTTTTTATTTTTTTTAAGAGAGAGGATCATTAATCATGTCAACGAGTTTTTAAGTGGTTAGAAAAAATAAACAACTTTATTTATTTATTGACAATAACATTGTGAAGTATACAACAGTCTTTAAAGTATCAGGTAGTTTGTTTGCTTACTTGTTTTTTTGTTTGTTTGTTTGTTTGTTTGTTTTGAGGAGGAAGAGGTGAGAGTGGAAGGGAAGAAGGTTACCCTTGGTGGGAAAAAAAAAAAAAAAAAAGAGAGAGAGAATTCAAAATAAAATAAGTCATAGCTACCAAAAAAATAGGAAGATTTCTTCTGTGTACATATGCATGTGCACATCTGTGTCTGTGTCTACCTACATGTGAATACAGGAAATATTGCAATGCAAAAATCAAGTTATATTTCAAAAGAAGTACTCACACCAATCCCAGCATTTCTGTACATATATATGACAGACAGGTTATCATGATTAGATTAACAGAGATGTAGATATATCTATATATATTAATATAATATACATCATATAGTATATATATATCATATATTCTATACATATATATAATATGTATAGAATATAGAGAGAATATATATCATATATAGATAAATATGTATATATATATGATGACAGCCACGGACACGGACATGGACACGGACAAGATGAGATGACGAGATGAGATGGATAGGGATAGGGATAGGGATAGGGATAGGGATAGGGATAGGGATAGGGATAGGGATAGGGATAGGGATAGGGATAGGGATAGGGATAGGGATAGGGATAGGGATAGGGATAGGGATAGGGATAGGGATACGTTGGGTTGGTAGATATACAGATGAAGGTATAGACACAGATACAGTGAAGGTATAGACACAGATACAGGTTCAGATGCAGATAAATAAATTCTAACCTTTCCTCAGAATTATGATAATTAAAATACTGTAAAAAAAAACAAAAACAAAAAAAAAAAAACAAAAAAAAAAAAAACAAAAAAAAACAAATAAACAAAAAACATAGGGAATCATGAGGTAAAACAGTGATTCTGAGTTTGCCTGGAAGAGGTTGATAATGACATGGTGAGGAAGCTGTGATGATCACAGCCCATAATTTTTCATCATGCAGTGCAGAAGTGGAAGTGTCCCTGCTGATACTTTTCTGTGATGGATTTACTTGAATACCAGTCTCTAGAGGCAAAATCTTAAAAAAAAAAAAAAAAAAAAAAAAAAAGCATATTGCATATTAACAGTTTTCACAATTCCAAAAGAGTATTTGGAGTAGTTAGTCAAATGCAGTACAAGATTCTCGTTCCATTGTGAGATTCTCTCTGTTTTAGGGATGCTGTTGTAAATTTTAAAAATGCATTCTTCATTTGAATGTATAATACTTTCCCAGTTTTCTTCACCTTAGTTTAGAAAAATATTTTGCCTTGAGAAGATGCAGTTCTTCTCCTGCTAAATGGTTGCCTTCCTGCTCCACCAGCAAAAAAGTAATGTATATGCAGTGCAAAGAAACAAAGTAGTCCGTTACAGCCACACAAGGAACTCTCTTCCTTCAGGCAAGACATCTAACAATGTAGTAATGCATACTTGTCTTGTGAGCCAGAAGAAGAGAATAAACATTTCATCACATATTATCTGCTTCATTTAATCCACAGTGGCTTTAATAGATAATATTCTGAACACAGTGTGCTTGAATGAGCGTGGCATTTATTGTCCTAGAGCACTTACTTGGACAGCCTGGAAGCTATATGAAGGCAATTAACATTTATCATAAATCAAACAAGGCTTTTATAGCAACTAGAAAAGCACTTCAGGAAATGTCATTTTACAGACCACCACTAGGAGATGTGGAGATTTTTTTTCTTTTCTTTCTTTTCTTTTCTTTTCTTTTCTTTTCTTTTCTTTTCTTTTCTTTTCTTTTCTTTTCTTTTCTTTTCTTTTCTTTTCTTTTCTTTTCTTTTCTTTTCTTTTCTTTTCTTTTCTTTTCTTTTCTTTTCTTTTCTTTTCTTTTCTTTTCTTTTCTTTTCTTTTCTTTTTTCTTTTCTTTTCTTTTCTTTTCTTTTCTTTTCTTTTCTTTTCTTTTCTTTTCTTTTCTTTTCTTTTCTTTTCTTTTCTTTTCTTTTCTTTTCTTTTCTTTTCTTTTCTTTTCTTTTCTTTTCTTTTCTTTTCTTTTCTTTTTTCTTTTCCTCTCCTCTCCTCTCCTCTCCTCTCCTCTCCTCTCCTCTCCTCTCCTCTCCTCTCCTCTCCTCTCTTCTCCTCTCCTCTCCTCTCCTCTCTTCTCCTCTCCTCTCCTCTCCTCTCCTCTCCTCTCCTCTCCTCTCCTCTCCTCTCCTCTCCTCTCCTCTCCTCTCCTCTCCTCTCCTCTCCTCTCCTCTCCTCTCCTCTCCTCTCCTCTCCTCTCCTCTCCTCTCCTCTCCTCTCCTCTCCTCTCCTCTCCTCTCCTCTCCTCTCCTCTCCTCTCCTCTCCTCTCCCTTCCCTTCCCTTCCCTTCCCTTCCCTTCCCTTCCCTTCCCTTCCCTTCCCTTCCCTTCCCTTCCCTTCCCTTCCCTTCCCTTCCCTTCCCTTCCCTTCCCTTCCCATATGTATACACATATGTAAGTGTATTACACACATGTTGAACATGTGTACACACGTGCATGCACACATCATCTGTAATTTATCATGTATCTGGTGGGCATCACCTTGAATGCAAATATACTGAAGGAAAAGCAAAGCAGAAATGGGATTTGAAAGTTCGACGTAAAAGTAGCCTTGTAAGTATACACTGCCATGATGTGAAAAAAAATGTTGGCCAGTACTGCCAATTACAAATTTCTGCAGCAGGACATACTCTGTACTATGCCTTTGATACAACTGGGCCAACACTGGATCCGTCAGTTCTGTAGCAGATCCATGGTAAAGTCTCAGATAATGCCAGACACACCACTATAATTTACACAAATGGAAGGAATGTGTGGGTTCACAGCATTTCAGAAACACAGGTGGATGCCAAAGATTCACAAGCTGGCACTTAAGGATTTAGCTCTGGAGGCTCATTTGCTTTCTTATCACAGCACTGACAATTTCTTCTGTGCTTCTTGACCCTTCATGTGAAGCTCTGACTCTGCTATCATAATCTAGACTTTAAGAAAAGTGATTTTTTTCTCCAGTGTAAAATTTTCTTTGTATCATTTCTGTCTATACTCAGCTACCATTGTCAACATAATGACTAACACACAGCATAATTTATTTCTCTTTCAGAATATGTCACTCAGGTACCTTTTGCACTCCTGTAGCTATAGTGAACAAAGCAACCTTATCTCAATGTCAGCATATTTAGAAGGAGAAAATCTACTTGCTTCAAATGTAACTGTGATATCTGTATTAGAATTACACTGAACTGTAACAAAGACATGAACTGTTTACAGGGGGGAAAAAAAGAAAAGAAAAGAAAAAAAGGCTATTGAACACATTTCTGTTAACGTCAGCAACAGTCTGATTTCAGAATTAGAAAGGGAAAGGTGAAGGAATCTCAAGAAACCACCCACTTGGCAAATTGTAATTAATATGCAATTGTAATTAATATACAATTTAAAACACTTCATATATATATAAACCAAAAAGCTAACTAACTTACTTTATTGCAGCAGAAAGAAAAGAAATACAAACAAACAAACAAAAAAGAACATTCAGCTTTATTCTTTAATAATCTAATTGCTGTCATTGATCTGTAAAGTAAAAACCTGCTGAAGAACTAAACACTACACATTTGAATCAGAGGAGGCTCTATGGAGAATCAGTGATGTCTTAACATGGATCCTATGTGTTTTGCTGATAATATTGTCTATGTATGTAATTTATTCCTTACATGTACATTTCAAATAATGTTGTATTTGTTTATTATTATAGCAACATAAATTTAAACTTTATATCAAGTATTTTAAGTTTCACTTTCCACCGGGCTATAAGGTTTCCTACATTTAAACTTTCCTGATAATTAATCAGGAAATGAAAGGGATCACCCTGAAAATGAGTTATATTATTACCACATATTACAACTTCCTTCAGTAGAGTATCAGCTGGACTTTGTATGACATGAACAACTATTAGGCTCATAATAGTTCTTTGGTTTCTTTATCTCCATACTTTCTAAGTATTAACTACACAGAGTGTTCAGATAGCTAATACGCACTCTGCTAAACCAGACCAGTATAAATGAATATTTCTCTTTTTTGCATGGTAGCATCCAGAGACAGAGTATTAGTGCTAAGAATTTGTCATTAGAATGGAAAGACAGTTTTAGTGTAACACAAGAAATAAGACCTTGACAAAGTTCATAATAATGCACCTGAAATACCTTTCCGTCATCTTTCTGGTTTTTAAGTTCTTACACGTTTATAGTTGAAGATGTCTTCATTTGATTAACCTTTTTTTGTACAAGACTTATGCCTTTTCACAGAATCAGAGAATCACAGAATTGTAGGGGTTGGAAGGATCCTCAAGAGATCATCGGGTCCAACCCCCCTGCCCAAGCAGGTTCCCTAGAGCATGTTGCCCAGGTAGGCGTCCAGACAGGCCTTGAATATCTCAAGAGAAGGAGACTAAGACATTACTGTATTTATTCATTTTGTTTCTACTTCAAGATTAAACAACTCCAATGTACCTGTATGGACCTGAACTGCTTAAAGTATTCATATTAAAATAGCATCTCCGTATGTCTTTTTCTGTATTCAGAAAGCAACCAACCAAATGATGAAAACTAGGAAAGTTAAGAGTCTTCCAAGAGAAATCCAGCTTATCCAAGGAAATCAACAACTCACAAGTGTCTTTTAAAGCCTAGCATAATATATATATATATATATATATATATATATATATACACACACACACACACATATATATAAGTAGATAGGTAAATCTGCAGTAACGGCTAAAAATGGCACTTATTCATAAAAAAATACAATATTGCAACATCACAAAACTACAAATATGACAAAATCCTAAAAGGATGACTTTAATTTTCAGATAGAATCCCATACTCTGAGTCTCAGAAATACTCCTCTACTTGAGACTATGTAAAATATAACTCTCAGGAGAGAGACAAGGTATTTCCTTAATGTCTTAAAAGAAGCATTATATTAGACATTTTGACTTGACAATAAAATCCTAACCTGTGATGGCCTAAATGTCTGTTGAATTCAGATGAGAAAATTTATTGCTTTTTCTAAGAAGCTAGAACAGCAACAGATTAGTGGCACCGTCAGAATTACTAACGGTGGGAACATACTTTATTGAGCTGCCACTCCCTCTTCTGGAAAAAAGGTACTGCTAAACAGTGTAGTTGTCCATTCAAAAACAGATAATGATTATCCCAAACTCTAACCAATTTCCATTGTACATCATCTTCAGGTTATTGTTGGCACTCAGTGTTCTCTAGCAATGATCATATCCCACTCAAACCAAAACTGCAGAGCTACCTTAGTTTTTCTGATCTTACAAGTCTTTCAGTCTTCCAGCATACAAACCTTTATTTATTTATTTTTTCTTTTTTAATTTTGAGTAAAATATTTAGAGAATAAAGGGAAAGGTCTTCATAAACACTGTCATTATCTGTTCAACTATGAGGAAGACATTTATTGTGCATAGCCTTCCCCCCAAAAAACAAACAAACAAAAACACCAGTGTTTCCTAGCATCCCTAACATTACTCTCACATTACTCTCACAGCATTTCAGCACATTAAGAAATTTCAGGGTGTGTAAAGAGTCAGTTTGACCTATCTGTTGCATGCTGCCTGCCTTATGTGGGGCTTTTGCACCTTTCAGGCACAATGAAGCATATTTCCACTGTCTTAGGGTTTATTTCCACATAGTGATTAATGTGAAAATTAGGTATCAGATCTAACATTCTGGAAGAGCTCAGTCCTACAAACAATGGGCAGTTCTGGATATAACTATGCAAGAAGTTCCTCAAAGACAGTGCAGACTGTAATTGTAAATAAATAAAGGGATATTTTAGAGAAAAAGAATTCTGTTTATTATAGACACTTGTTTTAAAGAATAGGAAATTGATTTTAGAGAGACACTTACAGAAACACTTCCATAACACAGGCAGTTTTAGAGTTTTACACTTAATAGGAGCTAAATTATCAATCTTAATCATACAGATTCAGTGAAAATATATACTATACTAACGAACATTCCTCCCAAACAAGCTTTTCTCAGTTTATTATAAGTGCCATGTCAAAATGACCTAAAGAAAATCTGTATCACCACCTCTATGCTAAGCACAAACGCTAAAGAGCAGATTGCATTTCACAGAACTGTCAGTCTATCTGCACTCACATTAAAGAAATAGAGATCTGTACTTCTAGTTATCTAAGAATTCAAGTTTTGCCATGTATTTTAAATTTCAGATTTTTTTTCTTGTTTTTTAAGTGTAAGTGTATGGTCATCATGCTTCTTCATGAGCCAGATGGGCAGACAACAGTGAACTGCTAGCTGAAATCTGAGAACTTGGAATAGCATATTAAAGAGCCCTCAGCTCTGGCTGCTGTTTACATATATATATATATATTATTTATTATATTATATATATATATATTATTTTTTATTAAATGGAATCTTTTTCTTAACTTTATGATAGTAAGGACAGGCTATATTGATTTAGAGACCTTAAATTCTGCCAGCTGAATATTTTATGGGCTAGCAGGAGCTGTACATATTTATTTATACTGATGGACATTTGCCAAGAGGCAACACACAGCAAATAGTGTAAGTCTTGTCATTTTCTGGTGTGTTACCTCTTTCCTTTCATGGTCCATTATTCCCCTCAGTTCCACAATACCAGTAGCAAGGGAAGTATGAAACCAGTCAAATGTCTACACTGATCTCTCTTGCATTAAGAGGAAACTATAAACACTCTTGGTGTCATTCACTAATTGCACTGAAAATGAAACCAGCTCTTCATACTAGATAGTTACAATTCCTCTAGACCTAGGTTTAGCCTCATGGAATTCATTTAGAAATTTACAGGGAAAAACAGTAAAAGGAGAAACAGATCCTTTCTCTGAATGGAAAATATCTTTTTAAAGGTAAAATGTTCTTTTGGGGGACTTATTTGCCTCTGTCCCATCTCCTCCCATCTCCTCACTTCTTCCCTCCCCCACACCCCCAGAAAAAAAAAAAAAAAAAAAGTTATCACTTCTGGCATTCATGCTTGAACGTTTAAAATCTGAAATTACTGCTTTAATCAAAACATTGAGTTGATGTTCCTAACCACTAAAGAGTGGTTAGTGCATGGAGTTAACCAACTTGAGGTAGATTCACAATCAACGTATGTGGTCCTCTGATTAATCTGGTGTTCCATGCTCTCATTCAAAGCATCCTGAAATCACTAGCATTGTTATGTTAACTCAAGTAGAGTCTGGAACAAGCACTGAATAAGCACTGATTTATTTCTACAGCAAAACCAACTGTCAAATGTGGAATTGTGGAATTGTGGAATATCAAGACTCCAGACATCCCAAATATTTGCTGCCTTCTAATTAAGTGGTCAATCCAACATCCATTACATTTGGAATCTTTCCATCTATTTCAATAGGTGCTCAGACTCAAACAATATTGAGGGCTGGGATTATTGTTATTGTTGTTATTATTATTATTATTATTATTATTATTATTATTATTATTATTATTATTATTATTTATTAAAATATTAATAAATTATTAAATTATTAATTAAAATTAATAATGATAATAATAATAATAATAATTTATTTTTGAAGAAGAAACAAACAAAAAAAAAGGATGCAAAATTAACTAATGTCTCCTGCTTTTGCAAATTAATTCCTATTACTTTTCCATACAGATATAAGGCTGTCAATGCCAGACAGAAAATGGATGTCTATAACATCTGAAACAGAACAGAAGACCTCACTTTTGCCATGAAATTTTGAATTTGGCCAGGTCACTTGGCAAAAAAAATTTGCAACATAAAATATTCTAGCTAGAATTTTATAGATACAAACTGATGGTATCTATTATACTTCTTAATAATAGAGGAGGCTGACAGAGTAATAATGGGTAAAAAGCTACTTCCTATACTGCTATATCAAAGAACATTTTGAAAAACGTTGTGTAGTTGTAACAGGAACACAATCCAGGAAATCTGAGCCTTACTTCTCCAAAGGTAAACATTTGCATCAGACATAAGGAAACAGTTGTGTAAACTCCCCCTTTACCTTTTTTCTCAACCTGAAAAATTGGACAGTTTGTAAACATTTGCATCAGACATAAGGAAACAGTTGTGTAAACTCCCCCTTTACCTTTTTTCTCAACCTGAAAAATTGGACAGTTTGTTTAGTGAAAAAATAGAATAGCATGACAGAAATAGAATCTTTAAAGTGTTTCTAAAAATTAATTACCATTGTTAGATTTAAGTGCATAGAAATTTGAATCTAGTGCCCCAGTATCACAAATCTGGATTAAGTTTATTGGTATGTCAAAAATCTTTGTTGTTTTTTCTATCTCTCAGAATCACCTACAACTGGAACACCCCAATACATTCTTTTCAAAATTTTCTTTATTTTTGGGTATGTTGACATTTGGACTTGATAATCTTAGTGGTCTTTTCCAATCCAAATGATTCTATGATTCTTGAAAACATATACCCACAAATAACTTCTTCTTGGCTTTTTGAAGAAAATGGGAGACATAAAGTACTGATCACAATAACAATAACAGAAGTGCATTTGTGCATTGATATTTTAAATAAAAGTACCTCTGAGTGTTTCAATTTTTTCTACATAATATGTGTGAGAACACTCTCATGTGCTATATGTAATTTAATTTTAGAGCCAACAAGCTCTAAAAGAGTTTAAGCTGAACACTATGTTCTTCTCAACTGGCAAGGTCGTATTGCTTTGTTCAGAGAGACGTGCTTCAGCAGGAGAAAATGAATATGGGCAAATCAGTCTCAATCTAGTAAATACTACAGAGAAAAATCTACACCTAAATTTAAAAATACAAAAACTTGTCCACCCTTGATACAATAGTCTGAATAACACCCCAATGGGAAATTCTTTTATTTTATTCTTGCAAAATAAGTAAATAATGCTAAACGCCATGAAATGAATGGTAATGAAGGGAATTTACATTCCTGTCCAAATGTATTAATGCTGAATATGGGGAAATACATTTCCCTGTGACAGACAGGGGACCAAAGTTGTATTGGGTTTACGTGGCAAGGTTTTGGTAGCAGAGAGGCTGCAGGAGTGGCCTCTGTGAGAGGAATCCGGAAACTGCCCCATGTCGGATATGCCCAGTTTCAGTTAGCTCCAAAGCTAACTGACACTGACCAGAGCTTAAACAATGGCCAGAGCCACTGGCCAGAACTTAAACAATAAGCAATGTTGCTTGTGCCTCTGGGAGAGCAGATTTAAGAAAAGGAGAAAGAAAAACTGGTGTAGAACAGCAGCTGGGGGTAGAAAGGTGAGAAGCAGCCCTGCAGCCCCCACTGGCAGTACAGCAGGAGGGCAGGAGGTGCTGCAGGCAGGTAGCAGCAGTTCCCCTGCGGGCTGTGCAGGGAGAGGCCCCTGGTGGAGCAGGCTGTCCCCCTGCAGCCCATGGGTCCCCCATGGAGCAGATCTCCATGCTGCAGCCCCCCCATGGGTGGAGGAGCCCCCGGTGGAGCAGGTGGATGTGGCCTGGAGGAGGCTGCGGCCCATGGAGAGCCCCTGCAGGAGCAGGCCCCGGGCCAGAGCTGCAGCCTGTGGAGAGGAGCCCCCGCAGGATCAGGGGGTCTGGTGGGAGCTGCCGCCCACATGTGGGGGACCCGTGCTGGAGCAGTTTGCTCCTGGGGGATGGATGGACTGCATGGTATGGAGCCACATGGGAGCAGTGCTTGAAGAGCTGCTGCCTGTGGGCAGCCCCCACAGGATGAGTTTGAGAATGAGGGCATCCCACGTGACCCCACATAGAACAGAGAGTGACTGAGAAGGAGTGGAGGAGACAAAGGGCTGACCACAGCCCCCATTCCCCATTCTCCTGCACTGCTTGGAGTGAGGAGGGAGAAAAGGATGGACTGGGGGGAAGGCACTTCAATTCTCTGTTAGTTTCTCACTGTTCTATTCTGCTAGTGATAGGCAAGATATTCTATTATTCGTCCTATGCCGAGTCTGTTTTTCACATGACAATAATTGTTGAGCAATTTCCTTGTCCTTACCTCTAACCTTGAGGCCTTTCCATCATATTTTCACCCCCTTTCCCTTTGAGGAAGGGGGAATGAGAGAGCGGTTGTGGCTCAGCTGCCCAGATGGCTAAAACCACCACATAAGTACACTAGACAATGTAGTTCTGACTTGCAGAAAATGTCGTTTCATATTAAAATCATTTCCTAGTCATTTCCATACACTCCTCCCATCTGCGGTTGGGCAGTGTATTCTGGGGGTGGTTGTCAGGGGTCATGGGGATGAATATTGATGACTCTTTCTTGTCACCGCTGGTTGACCTCTTGTCTTTGCGCAGACAGCTGCTCCTTGGCTCTTGTCCATCCACAGGACCAGTTTCTACCAGTTTCTTAAGATAGGCTCACACTCTTATTAGGAGACTGACCTTGGTAAGGGGCCCAAGGCTTCTTGCTTTAGTTAATTTGCACAATGCACCATAGTTAAGACACTAAGTAGCATCCTAGTTTAATGCCATCAGCGCTGTATCTCTGCTTGATAAGATTCTCCTAACTCTCTCTCTCAGTTCATGTTAAATTTTGTACTGAACTTCCATAAAGTAGTAGTAAATGTGAAGCACATGCTTAAAACTCTGCTGTTAGTAATTTTAACAGTTAATCATGTAAGTTAATGCAATACAACATTCATTCGGTGTCTGTTAGTATACTAATTAAACATGATACCTTTTGAAAAAAAGACAGACATTAAGGGTCAGACACTTCAATTTAAAAATAGTTCATTATACTGAACAGTTCTAGCTAAGAACTAGGAATCCTTTACATATTCCATGTGTATTAATCTTAATAGCTGTATCAGTTTCTGAGCTCTTGATAAAATACATTTCAGTAAGAAAAATTTTTTAAAGATGGCCCATTAATGCCAAAATCTATATTTGGTGTTCCTCTTTTCTTTAGATTGGTTACCAGCTAATGAAGCAGAGGATAGATAAGTGGACATTAAAGTATATTGGAAACTGGCTGAACTGTCATGCTTAAAGGCTTGTGATCAGAATCACAAAGACCAACTGGAGGCAAATCCTTTGTGGTGTACCCCAGAAATGGATAGTGGGGTCAATACTGCCTAACCTTTTCATTAATGATGTGGAAGATGGGGCAGAGTGCATCCTCTGTAAGTTCACTGATGATACAAAACTGGATGTGTTGTTGATAGGTGAGAAGGGGGTACTGTCATTGAGAGGGTTCAGGAATTGAATCTATACAGGCTCAGGAATTGGGATGACAGAAACCTCTTACAGTTCAGCAAAAGAAACACAAACCTGGGGAGGAGCAACCCAAACCTCAGGTCTTGGAGCCCAGATCAGGCTGCAGCCAACCAACTGGAAAGCAGCTTTGCCAAGAAGGATCTGAGAGTCCTGGTGGACAAGTGACCGTGAGACAGCAACTTTCTCTTGCAGCAAAGAAAGGCAGCATCCTACTGAGCTGCATTAGGAATGATGTTGCCTGCAGGTCAGTGGAGGTTATCCTTGCCCTCTATTCAGCCCTGATAAGGCCACATCTGGAGCACTGGCTCCCATTCAGGGTTCCCCAGTACAGAAGAAACATACACCAGAGTCCAGGGAAGGGGCCATGAAAATGGTGAAGCAATTGGAATCTCTCTCTTATGAGAAAAGGCATGGACAACCTAGAGAAGAAAAGGCTTCTTCTATTTTGGGGAATAAAGAATACTTTTATCAGTGATGTCCAGTGACAGAACAGGTTGCAATAAGCTGATTAGTACAAGAAATTCCACTTAAAACATGAAAAGAAACTTTCATACTGTGAGGTTGGCTGAACACAAGAATTTGTTGCCCACAAAGTCTTTGGAGTCTCCACATCCTTGGAGATATTCAGAATCCAACTGGACACAATACTGGACAACCTGCTTATTTATAATGACCCTATTTAAGCATAAGGTCAGACTTTATGATAAGGAGAGCTCCCTTCTAACCTCAGCCACTGTGTTACTGCGATTCCATTTTAACGCTCTAAACACTCACAGAGAGAATTTGGGTTTCAGGCCTGACATACCTGGTGAAGGTCAAACAGAGTATTATCATCTAGACATGTTTTTATTAATTGGAATCTATGATCAGTAAAAAAAATATGAATTATGATGTTTTTTAGCCTTCCTATGCTTGTTCTATGCTGTAAATGCACCCCTAAAATTTGACTCTACAAATGTTTACTTAAGAAAACATCCTTTTCAACAAAAGCAACTCTACAGATGAGCTGAATTCACACAGGGTCTCCTGACTAGGGCTTGAGTCAGGTGACCACCCTAGTTCAGCAACCATCTTGAAACAGGAAAGGTTTTCTGAAGCAGGCAGAATTAGGTGTCACATTTCTGCTTTTCTTGTTCTGATAGAAGTTGTCTATGTGAATAGAAGTAGCACTCCGTTTGACTCTGACTGTGAGTCAAGCCAATATATTCTGTAGGAAGGAAAAGTGGACAACAGTGTACTGAAGTTTTGCCTGGAACATATTAAGGCCCTGACTGCTTAAGAAATCATGGTGGGATAACTACTGGTGCTAACTATATTTGCAGTTCAAGGGGAAAAAAAAATAATAATGCAGATGTTGTATATTAAGTATTAATTTGGTATAAAAAGGAACAGTTCCAATTCTCCTTTGGAGCTAATCTGTTTATGTCAAACTAAGATTTGAATTTGCCTAAATTTTTCATTATCTGCAGATGTTTTGATTTCATTTAATTCTTAGCAGCATCATTTTTCTTAAAAAAAAATAAATAAATAAATAAAAATAATTTAGAAACTCAGCAAGAGTTAAATAACTATTTGCTCTAGGGTCTTATGGAAGGATATCTAGCTTTCACTAGTAGAATCAGTTCTCCAAGACAGATCTGCAAGTAAAATAAACCTTCAATTTCTGTAATTCCTGATGGTGAGTAGAACACATAATATCTTATGCTAAGTGCTATTCTTACCTCTATTCCTGAGTTTGACAGCTTTGCTAATATTTCTATTTTGGCATCTGGCCTTTTTATATATTGCTTCAGAACCTAATTAGTGCTGCTATAATAAAAACTTGTACAGGATTCTATTATGTGGTAAAACAGAACATGAAGAAACTTTTGATGGTAAAGGTGTTGTCCATTTTTCAAATATTCATTTTTTTCTTGCAGTTTGAAAATGTCCATCTGCCTTCCCAAACACCAACAAAACTACTCAGAGTGGCTAATCTGCTGTTCTTTGTAGAGATAAAGAATTGTGAGCATTTGACTGTCCCAGCTTTTATTTGTGTTAGGGTGAGCTTTAGAGCTTTGTAAAGCAGAGCTATGCAGTTTCAAAGATTTCTTTGGCAGTGAGCAAGTAAAAGAGATAGAAAGCATTGAGTCTCATATCTCCAGGAACAAAAAGAAAGCCAAAAGATGTGTTGATAAAGTTTCTACTGTGCCTTAACCCTAGGAGTCATGTATATATGGGAAGGAAAATGAGTTCCAGTCTACTAAAAAAGTAATTTTGCAGCTATATAAAAATTTGTGTAGATGATAGCAAAGCAGATGTAAATAAATGTGCCCCGTGCACTACACTAGTCTAATTCATTATGCATATGCAGGATGTAAAGTTTGGAAAGTGAGAAAAACAAGTAGGAGAGAAAGAGTTACTATTCAGAAGATTTCTAGAAGTGAAAAAAAAAAAAAAAAAAAAAAAAAAGGAATTTACCAATTCTAAAAAATAAAAATAAAAATAAAAAATAGAATAAAAAATCCCAGATCAGATTTGTAATGTTTTTGAAATTAGTTTTTTTCAGAAGGAAATCATTATCTATGTCCAAGTAGCTTTCCCCACAAGGGAGGAATTTAGCTTCTGCAAGTGGTGTTTGTAATACAGTTCATAATTGAACATAACAGTCAAAAATATCAGAAACAGTAAATCTGAAAGATAGGAATGTGAAATATTATAAAAGAAAAGAGTCAAGACCCTTTTTGATATTGGGGAAATTTTCTACATTTAAGGAAGTTCTGCTAGAAGTTAATCATGTATTCACAATTTTCTTTCTCTAGTGTCTGAAAACTGAAACACTGGCTTTTTGCTTCCAGACCAAAACCCCAAGTCCAAAGATGACAGTTCAGGTATAGTCAGTATGAACAGAATAATGTCTATGTTCTGTTTGTGTATTGATCTTTTTATGTCTGTTTCTTCTTTTCCTTGAGAAGTTAGTTTTCAGAGCACAAGCCTCTGATTCACTGCTATAATGAAGACAGAAAGACTGCTCAAGTCCAGCCTCCCCCCCCCCCAAAAAAAAAAAAAAAAGGAAGCAAATGAAACTGAGATGATCGATGATCTGACTTCAGTAGCTGTTATAAATTAAGTCTCAACTCAATCTGAATTTAGTAATGTTTATAAAAGGAATATTTATAAAAGGTATAAAAGGCAAGTAAACAGTGCTGGGTGTGCGAGGAGTCTACACTCCACCAACATGCACACATGAACATCAAACATTCTAAATATACAGAACATTGCTTTTACATACTAAACCCAAGTATGCCTATACATATGTATAATCAGAAAAGTTAACAAACAATAAGGTTACCAGGACAGTCTTTGTTTCTAAGGACATATGATTCCCCATAATGTGCAACTGCTTACCAGTGAGGGGCAGTTGTATGCGCGGGTATCTTTCTCTAAGCTTGAGCTTCTTTCCAGCTCTGGTGCGCCCATTTCCAGTGACATTCTGTAGGACCGTCTTTGAGCAGTTTCCTGAGTTTGGCCAAACTTATCTTCATGAGGCAATCAATGTGCCTGTTCCCATCCTGGCCTCCATTCTGCTAGCCTGTTCCTTTTCATTCCTACCTTCTGCTTCTTTATTGATGACATAACTTCATCATGTTCCTTTTTTTTTTATCTTGAGGGCAGGCTACCCTCTTATACCCTTCACTCCACAGCAGTTCTTTTCAAAACAACTTTTCATTAGTCAAATAACTTGGTTTATAATAACAACAGCAAACACGCAGCAACTTCCACGCCTTAATGGCTGGAGAAGAAGCAACCCGAGACTGCACGGCATCTCCTCAATGACCCTTCTTTATTCCCTCTAAACTCTTTTACATTCCTGATGGCCTCATCTTTAAGAGTCTGATGTTGCCACCAACCATGGGGCTTGCCGACCCCCATGGCCACACTCCCCCATCCCCCCCTTCTTTATTAATATCAACCATCTTCTTGACACGAATTACTACGCCATATATCATCACAGTGGCATCCCTGGCCATGGCAGGGCGAGTGGAACTAGATGATCCTTAAGGTCCCTTCCAGCCTGAGCCACTCGGCGTTTCTATGGCTGTAGGATTGTGCGATTCTGCGAAGAAGACCAAGACACTGTCTGTGGCGGGGTCACAACTTTTTATTTGGATGACAAGCCCAGATGTGCCCTGCTAAAGGCGCAGGGGCCTCTTGCAGGGCTGGGGAGAGTCCGAGTTGCTGTCGGCCCTCCTCTTCGGGGGGCACCGGCACCCCCAGGTGAGCTGTCCCTGCCATGGCCAGGAGGAGAGGGTCCCTGGCTGCAGCCCGGCACCGCATCATGTTCTCCTTCCTCCTCTTCAGGCTCTCTGAAGGTCTCCTCCTGCTCCTCCTCAGGGATGGGTGCGGTGGGCGGGTGGCCAGGCCCCCCAGGCAGGGCGGCACTGGAGGTGCTGGGCAGCTCCTCCATGCCAGAACCCTCCGGGCTGCTGGAGGACAGCAGCATGCTGACAGGAGTGTCCCGGGGGGAGGCAGCAGGGCTGGGGATGGCCTCAGGGCTCTCTTCTGGCTCCCAGGTGTCTTGGGAGCTCTCGAGCTCTGGCTCCCGGGTGTCTTGGGAGCCCTCGATGTTTGGCTCCCAGGTGTCTTGGGAGCCCTCGAGGTCCGCCTCAGGGCCGTTGTCGAGCTGGCTGGCAGGACGCGGATCCAGGAATCCCAGGTGCTCGAGGTACTCCTCGCTGCATATCTGCAGCATGATGGAGATGAGCCGCTGCACAAAGCTCAGCGTGTGGCCCTGCAGCAACGGCCGCAGCTCCTGCACCAAGGCCTGCTCATCCAGCCCGCAGCGGCACGGCCAAGCGATGACGGTGGCCTCCAGCATGTCCTGGTCCCACCAGGCAGCGTTGAACAGCTCCCTGGCTTGCTGGCGCACCCAGGAGCGCAGCGGACCGAGGACTTCCAGGTGTTCCCTGAAGAGGGCCACCCATTCCTCAGGCAGGAGGCCTCCCACGGCAGGCTGGGGCACCGGCTCCGCAGCCCCCTGCTCGTCCTGCTGGCTGTCAGCTTGGGCCTCTGCGTCGGGGGCAAGCTGCACCTCCAGGAAGTCGTCTTCCGCCCAGATGGAGTAGCGGATGGAGGTGATGCGCTGCCTGCAGAGGGGGCAGGTGCTGCTTCTCTTGGCCCAGCGCATGATGCACCCGAAGCAGAAGCGGTGCAGACAGGGGAGTACGTAGCTGGGCTCCTTGGGGGCCCCCTGGCACACAGGGCAGGTGACGTCCTTGGCCTCACTGGCCATCGCGTCGGCTTGCTGCAGCGGGCTGGGGAGAGCTGCAGATGGGGAGCTGCTTCCCCTGGCTGGCGCCGCTGCCACAGGTGCTGTGTGCTGCAAGAAGGAGAGAGGCCAGGGTCAGTGGCTGTGCCGGAGCGGGCAGCGGCAGTGCCCCGGCCCCTCAGCAGGACAAAACCCCAACGCGACCCCCGGGGCACGTGTCCCCGCACAGCTCACCTGCACTGCTGCGAGCGCTCCCCACACAGCCCCGGCTTCCTGAGCCAGGCAGGGCCGGGGAAACGCAGGCACTGGCTGCGGGGACGGGCACTGAGAGCAGCTGCCGACGGCCCCACAGCACAGCTCCAACAACTCCTCTCAAGAAATCCTTGCTCGGCACTCCAAGCCTCGCACACACGCTCAGCGGGAGTCCAGGCACGAGCCAGGCTGGGCCAGGCTCTGACGGCGCCCCAAGATAAGCAGGGAGGCCTGTGAGGTCACAGCCCATCGCTAGGTGACCTCAGGGCCCATCTCTCTGGGTGACCCCCAAAAACCAAAGCACGTGTCTGAAAGCACTTCCTAGACGTTTTGTGAACTCCAGCAGTTCACAAAACTTGCTGCCATGACCACTTCACCGGGAGGCCTGTTTCAGTGCAAGCCCCATGTTGGTGAAAAATCTTTTGCTCACCTGCAGCCAGACCCTCCACTGTCCCATCTCCTTGCCATTCCCTCGAGTTTTGTCAGTGTCCCCAGAGAGCAGAGCTCAGCGCCGGCCCCTCTGCTCCCCTCGTGAGGAAGCTGCGGGCCGCCACGAGGCCTCTCCTCAGTCTCGTGCAGGCTGAACAAACACGGAGACCTCATGTGCTCCTCATCCATCTTACCCTCCAGATCCTTCACCACTTCAAAGCCCTCCTTTGGACACTCTGCAGGGAGTTTTATGTCCTTCTGTTAGTGTGGTGACCAGAAGTGCACACAGGACTCCAGGCGATGCTGAAAGAGCGCAGAGCAGAGCACAGCAATCCCTGCCCCCGACCGGTTGGCGATGCCATACTGGAGGCAGCCCAGGATGCGGTTCCCCTCCTGGCTGCCAGGGCCCGTGCTTGAATCACGTTCAACTTGCCATTGACCAAAACCCCCAGATCCCTCTCTGCAGGGCTGCGCTCCAGCCTCTCATCCCGCCGACTGTCCGTACCGCCAAGGTTGCCCCTTGCCAGGCGTGGAATCCCTCACTCGCTCTTGCTAAACCTCACCTGGTTGGGGATTGCCCAGCTCTCTGATTTGTCAAGATCTCTCTGCAAAGCCTTCCTCCCCTTGATGGAGTCAGCCACTCCTTCCTGTTCAGCATCATGCGTAAATGGACTCCATATGCCCTCAAGTCCCACAGGCAAAAACATGTATCAAAGCTGTGCTGAAATCCAAACAGGTGCCATCAGCTGGCTTCCCTTGGGCAACCAGATGGTTGACCACTTCATGAAAGGAAATCAATGGGGGTGGGTGAGTGATGGGGAGGGGCCATCGCCAGGGCAGCTGACCTAAACCAACCAAAGGGATATTCCAGAACACCTGATGTACACTCAGCAATAAAAAGGGGGGCTCCCGTGGGGGAGGGGGCTGTCCTCCTGAACAACCGCTACGCGTTTTGAGGCCCTGCTTCCCAGGACGTGGCCAAACGTGGCTCGTTGATGGGAAGTAGAGAATATTTCTTTTTCCTTCTCTCTGTGCTTCCGCGCAGCATTATTGTTTCTTTTGCTTCCTTTTCTCCCCGTTCCCCTTCCCTTTAATTAAACCATTCTCATCTCCAACCTCGAGCTCTTTCTGCTGTATTTTCTCCCCCAGTTTTAAAGCCACTCTTCTGTGTTCGCAAGAAGTGAAATAATTTTAATTCCTACCTTGCTTTTTAAATTATTTTAAAATAGCATCAGCAAGGTCTGCATATAACATATGTTGCATGTGACAACAACAGCAAACACGCAGCAACTTCCATGCCTTAATGGCTGGAGAAGAAGCAACCCGAGACTGCACGGCATCTCCTCAATGACCCTTCTTTATTCCCTCTAAACTCTTTTACATTCCTAATGGCCTCATCTTTAAGAGTCTGATGTTGCCACCAACCATGGGGCTTGCCGACCCCCATGGCCACACTCCCCCATCCCCCCCTTCTTTATTAATATCAACCATCTTCTTGACACGAATTACTACGCCATATATCATCACAGTGGCATCCCTGGCCATGGCAGGGCGAGTGGAACTAGATGATCCTTAAGGTCCCTTCCAGCCTGAGCCACTCGGCGTTTCTATGGCTGTAGGATTGTGCGATTCTGCGAAGAAGACCAAGACACTGTCTGTGGCGGGGTCACAACTTTTTATTTGGATGACAAGCCCAGATGTGCCCTGCTAAAGGCGCAGGGGCCTCTTGCAGGGCTGGGGAGAGTCCGAGTTGCTGTCGGCCCTCCTCTTCGGGGGGCGCCGGCGCCCCCCAGGTGAGCTGTCCCTGCCATGGCCAGGAGGAGAGGGTCCCTGGCTGCAGCCCGGCACCGCATCATGTTCTCCTTCCTCCTCTTCAGGCTCTCTGAAGGTCTCCTCCTGCTCCTCCTCAGGGATGGGTGCGGTGGGCGGGTGGCCAGGCCCCCCAGGCAGGGCGGCACTGGAGGTGCTGGGCAGCTCCTCCATGCCAGAACCCTCCGGGCTGCTGGAGGACAGCAGCATGCTGACAGGAGTGTCCCGGGGGGAGGCAGCAGGGCTGGGGATGGCCTCAGGGCTCTCTTCTGGCTCCCAGGTGTCTTGGGAGCTCTCGAGCTCTGGCTCCCAGGTGTCTTGGGAGCCCTCGATGTTTGGCTCCCAGGTGTCTTGGGAGCCCTCGAGGTCCGCCTCAGGGCCGTTGTCGAGCTGGCTGGCAGGACGCGGATCCAGGAATCCCAGGTGCTCGAGGTACTCCTTGCTGCATATCTGCAGCATGATGGAGATGAGCCGCTGCACAAAGCTCAGCGTGTGGCCCTGCAGCAACGGCCGCAGCTCCTGCACCAAAGCCTGCTCATCCAGCCCGCAGCGGCACAGCCAAGCGATGACGGTGGCCTCCAGCATGTCCTGGTCCCACCAGGCAGCGTTGAACAGCTCCCTGGCTTGCTGGCGCACCCAGGAGCGCAGCGGACCGAGGACTTCCAGGTGTTCCCTGAAGAGGGCCACCCATTCCTCAGGCAGGAGGCCTCCCACGGCAGGCTGGGGCACCGGCTCCGCAGCCCCCTGCTCGTCCTGCTGGCTGTCAGCTTGGGCCTCTGCGTCGGGGACAAGCTGCACCTCCAGGAAGTCGTCTTCCGCCCAGATGGAGTAGCAGATGGAGGTGATGCGCTGCCTGCAGAGGGGGCAGGTGCTGCTTCTCTTGGCCCAGCGCATGATGCACCCGAAGCAGAAGCGGTGCAGACAGGGGAGTACGTAGCTGGGCTCCTTGGGGGCCCCCTGGCACACAGGGCAGGTGACGTCCTTGGCCTCACTGGCCATGGCGTCAGCTTGCTGCAGCGGGCTGGGGAGAGCTGCAGATGGGGAGCTGCTTCCCCTGGCTGGCGCCGCTGCCACAGGTGCTGTGTGCTGCAAGAAGGAGAGAGGCCAGGGTCAGTGGCTGTGCCGGAGCGGGCAGCGGCAGTGCCCCGGCCCCTCAGCAGGACAAAACCCCAACGCGACCCCCGGGGCACGTGTCCCCGCACAGCTCACCTGCACTGCTGCGAGCGCTCCCCACACAGCCCCGGCTTCCTGAGCCAGGCAGGGCCGGGGAAACGCAGGCACTGGCTGCGGGGACGGGCACTGAGAGCAGCTGCCGACGGCCCCACAGCACAGCTCCAACAACTCCTCTCAAGAAATCCTTGCTCGGCACTCCAAGCCTCGCACACACGCTCAGCGGGAGTCCAGGCACGAGCCAGGCTGGGCCAGGCTCTGACGGCGCCCCAAGATAAGCAGGGAGGCCTGTGAGGTCACAGCCCATCGCTAGGTGACCTCAGGGCCCATCTCTCTGGGTGACCCCCAAAAACCAAAGCACGTGTCTGAAAGCACTTCCTAGACGTTTTGTGAACTCCAGCAGTTCACAAAACTTGCTGCCATGACCACTTCACCGGGAGGCCTGTTTCAGTGCAAGCCCCATGTTGGTGAAAAATCTTTTGCTCACCTGCAGCCAGACCCTCCACTGTCCCATCTCCTTGCCATTCCCTCGAGTTTTGTCAGTGTCCCCAGAGAGCAGAGCTCAGCGCCGGCCCCTCTGCTCCCCTCGTGAGGAAGCTGCGGGCCGCCACGAGGCCTCTCCTCAGTCTCGTGCAGGCTGAACAAACACGGAGACCTCATGTGCTCCTCATCCATCTTACCCTCCAGATCCTTCACCACTTCAAAGCCCTCCTTTGGACACTCTGCAGGGAGTTTTATGTCCTTCTGTTAGTGTGGTGACCAGAAGTGCACACAGGACTCCAGGCGATGCTGAAAGAGCGCAGAGCAGAGCACAGCAATCCCTGCCCCCGACCGGTTGGCGATGCCATACTGGAGGCAGCCCAGGATGCGGTTCCCCTCCTGGCTGCCAGGGCCCGTGCTTGAATCACGTTCAACTTGCCATTGACCAAAACCCCCAGATCCCTCTCTGCAGGGCTGCGCTCCAGCCTCTCATCCCGCCGACTGTCCGTACCGCCAAGGTTGCCCCTTGCCAGGCGTGGAATCCCTCACTCGCTCTTGCTAAACCTCACCTGGTTGGGGATTGCCCAGCTCTCTGATTTGTCAAGATCTCTCTGCAAAGCCTTCCTCCCCTTGATGGAGTCAGCCACTCCTTCCTGTTCAGCATCATGCGTAAATGGACTCCATATGCCCTCAAGTCCCACAGGCAAAAACATGTATCAAAGCTGTGCTGAAATCCAAACAGGTGCCATCAGCTGGCTTCCCTTGGGCAACCAGATGGTTGACCACTTCATGAAAGGAAATCAATGGGGGTGGGTGAGTGATGGGGAGGGGCCATCGCCAGGGCAGCTGACCTAAACCAACCAAAGGGATATTCCAGAACACCTGATGTACACTCAGCAATAAAAAGGGGGGCTCCCGTGGGGGAGGGGGCTGTCCTCCTGAACAACCGCTACGCGTTTTGAGGCCCTGCTTCCCAGGACGTGGCCAAACGTGGCTCGTTGATGGGAAGTAGAGAATATTTCTTTTTCCTTCTCTCTGTGCTTCCGCGCAGCATTATTGTTTCTTTTGCTTCCTTTTCTCCCCGTTCCCCTTCCCTTTAATTAAACCATTCTCATCTCCAACCTCGAGCTCTTTCTGCTGTATTTTCTCCCCCAGTTTTAAAGCCACTCTTCTGTGTTCGCAAGAAGTGAAATAATTTTAATTCCTACCTTGCTTTTTAAATTATTTTAAAATAGCATCAGCAAGGTCTGCATATAACATATGTTGCATGTGACAACAACAGCAAACACGCAGCAACTTCCATGCCTTAATGGCTGGAGAAGAAGCAACCCGAGACTGCACGGCATCTCCTCAATGACCCTTCTTTATTCCCTCTAAACTCTTTTACATTCCTAATGGCCTCATCTTTAAGAGTCTGATGTTGCCACCAACCATGGGGCTTGCCGACCCCCATGGCCACACTCCCCCATCCCCCCCTTCTTTATTAATATCAACCATCTTCTTGACACGAATTACTACGCCATATATCATCACAGTGGCATCCCTGGCCATGGCAGGGCGAGTGGAACTAGATGATCCTTAAGGTCCCTTCCAGCCTGAGCCACTCGGCGTTTCTATGGCTGTAGGATTGTGCGATTCTGCGAAGAAGACCAAGACACTGTCTGTGGCGGGGTCACAACTTTTTATTTGGATGACAAGCCCAGATGTGCCCTGCTAAAGGCGCAGGGGCCTCTTGCAGGGCTGGGGAGAGTCCGAGTTGCTGTCGGCCCTCCTCTTCGGGGGGCGCCGGCGCCCCCCAGGTGAGCTGTCCCTGCCATGGCCAGGAGGAGAGGGTCCCTGGCTGCAGCCCGGCACCGCATCATGTTCTCCTTCCTCCTCTTCAGGCTCTCTGAAGGTCTCCTCCTGCTCCTCCTCAGGGATGGGTGCGGTGGGCGGGTGGCCAGGCCCCCCAGGCAGGGCGGCACTGGAGGTGCTGGGCAGCTCCTCCATGCCAGAACCCTCCGGGCTGCTGGAGGACAGCAGCATGCTGACAGGAGTGTCCCGGGGGGAGGCAGCAGGGCTGGGGATGGCCTCAGGGCTCTCTTCTGGCTCCCAGGTGTCTTGGGAGCTCTCGAGCTCTGGCTCCCAGGTGTCTTGGGAGCCCTCGATGTTTGGCTCCCAGGTGTCTTGGGAGCCCTCGAGGTCCGCCTCAGGGCCGTTGTCGAGCTGGCTGGCAGGACGCGGATCCAGGAATCCCAGGTGCTCGAGGTACTCCTTGCTGCATATCTGCAGCATGATGGAGATGAGCCGCTGCACAAAGCTCAGCGTGTGGCCCTGCAGCAACGGCCGCAGCTCCTGCACCAAAGCCTGCTCATCCAGCCCGCAGCGGCACAGCCAAGCGATGACGGTGGCCTCCAGCATGTCCTGGTCCCACCAGGCAGCGTTGAACAGCTCCCTGGCTTGCTGGCGCACCCAGGAGCGCAGCGGACCGAGGACTTCCAGGTGTTCCCTGAAGAGGGCCGCCCATTCCTCAGGCAGGAGGCCTCCCACGGCAGGCTGGGGCACCGGCTCCGCAGCCCCCTGCTCGTCCTGCTGGCTGTCAGCTTGGGCCTCTGCGTCGGGGACAAGCTGCACCTCCAGGAAGTCGTCTTCCGCCCAGATGGAGTAGCAGATGGAGGTGATGCGCTGCCTGCAGAGGGGGCAGGTGCTGCTTCTCTTGGCCCAGCGCATGATGCACCCGAAGCAGAAGCGGTGCAGACAGGAGAGTACGTAGCTGGGCTCCTTGGGGGCCCCCTGGCACACAGGGCAGGTGACGTCCTTGGCCTCACTGGCCATGGCGTCAGCTTGCTGCAGCGGGCTGGGGAGAGCTGCAGATGGGGAGCTGCTTCCCCTGGCTGGCGCCGCTGCCACAGGTGCTGTGTGCTGCAAGAAGGAGAGAGGCCAGGGTCAGTGGCTGTGCCGGAGCGGGCAGCGGCAGTGCCCCGGCCCCTCAGCAGGACAAAACCCCAACGCGACCCCCGGGGCACGTGTCCCCGCACAGCTCACCTGCACTGCTGCGAGCGCTCCCCACACAGCCCCGGCTTCCTGAGCCAGGCAGGGCCGGGGAAACGCAGGCACTGGCTGCGGGGACGGGCACTGAGAGCAGCTGCCGACGGCCCCACAGCACAGCTCCAACAACTCCTCTCAAGAAATCCTTGCTCGGCACTCCAAGCCTCGCACACACGCTCAGCGGGAGTCCAGGCACGAGCCAGGCTGGGCCAGGCTCTGACGGCGCCCCAAGATAAGCAGGGAGGCCTGTGAGGTCACAGCCCATCGCTAGGTGACCTCAGGGCCCATCTCTCTGGGTGACCCCCAAAAACCAAAGCACGTGTCTGAAAGCACTTCCTAGACGTTTTGTGAACTCCAGCAGTTCACAAAACTTGCTGCCATGACCACTTCACCGGGAGGCCTGTTTCAGTGCAAGCCCCATGTTGGTGAAAAATCTTTTGCTCACCTGCAGCCAGACCCTCCACTGTCCCATCTCCTTGCCATTCCCTCGAGTTTTGTCAGTGTCCCCAGAGAGCAGAGCTCAGCGCCGGCCCCTCTGCTCCCCTCGTGAGGAAGCTGCGGGCCGCCACGAGGCCTCTCCTCAGTCTCGTGCAGGCTGAACAAACACGGAGACCTCATGTGCTCCTCATCCATCTTACCCTCCAGATCCTTCACCACTTCAAAGCCCTCCTTTGGACACTCTGCAGGGAGTTTTATGTCCTTCTGTTAGTGTGGTGACCAGAAGTGCACACAGGACTCCAGGCGATGCTGAAAGAGCGCAGAGCAGAGCACAGCAATCCCTGCCCCCGACCGGTTGGCGATGCCATACTGGAGGCAGCCCAGGATGCGGTTCCCCTCCTGGCTGCCAGGGCCCGTGCTTGAATCACGTTCAACTTGCCATTGACCAAAACCCCCAGATCCCTCTCTGCAGGGCTGCGCTCCAGCCTCTCATCCCGCCGACTGTCCGTACCGCCAAGGTTGCCCCTTGCCAGGCGTGGAATCCCTCACTCGCTCTTGCTAAACCTCACCTGGTTGGGGATTGCCCAGCTCTCTGATTTGTCAAGATCTCTCTGCAAAGCCTTCCTCCCCTTGATGGAGTCAGCCACTCCTTCCTGTTCAGCATCATGCGTAAATGGACTCCATATGCCCTCAAGTCCCACAGGCAAAAACATGTATCAAAGCTGTGCTGAAATCCAAACAGGTGCCATCAGCTGGCTTCCCTTGGGCAACCAGATGGTTGACCACTTCATGAAAGGAAATCAATGGGGGTGGGTGAGTGATGGGGAGGGGCCATCGCCAGGGCAGCTGACCTAAACCAACCAAAGGGATATTCCAGAACACCTGATGTACACTCAGCAATAAAAAGGGGGGCTCCCGTGGGGGAGGGGGCTGTCCTCCTGAACAACCGCTACGCGTTTTGAGGCCCTGCTTCCCAGGACGTGGCCAAACGTGGCTCGTTGATGGGAAGTAGAGAATATTTCTTTTTCCTTCTCTCTGTGCTTCCGCGCAGCATTATTGTTTCTTTTGCTTCCTTTTCTCCCCGTTCCCCTTCCCTTTAATTAAACCATTCTCATCTCCAACCTCGAGCTCTTTCTGCTGTATTTTCTCCCCCAGTTTTAAAGCCACTCTTCTGTGTTCGCAAGAAGTGAAATAATTTTAATTCCTACCTTGCTTTTTAAATTATTTTAAAATAGCATCAGCAAGGTCTGCATATAACATATGTTGCATGTGACAACAACAGCAAACACGCAGCAACTTCCATGCCTTAATGGCTGGAGAAGAAGCAACCCGAGACTGCACGGCATCTCCTCAATGACCCTTCTTTATTCCCTCTAAACTCTTTTACATTCCTAATGGCCTCATCTTTAAGAGTCTGATGTTGCCACCAACCATGGGGCTTGCCGACCCCCATGGCCACACTCCCCCATCCCCCCCTTCTTTATTAATATCAACCATCTTCTTGACACGAATTACTACGCCATATATCATCACAGTGGCATCCCTGGCCATGGCAGGGCGAGTGGAACTAGATGATCCTTAAGGTCCCTTCCAGCCTGAGCCACTCGGCGTTTCTATGGCTGTAGGATTGTGCGATTCTGCGAAGAAGACCAAGACACTGTCTGTGGCGGGGTCACAACTTTTTATTTGGATGACAAGCCCAGATGTGCCCTGCTAAAGGCGCAGGGGCCTCTTGCAGGGCTGGGGAGAGTCCGAGTTGCTGTCGGCCCTCCTCTTCGGGGGGCGCCGGCGCCCCCCAGGTGAGCTGTCCCTGCCATGGCCAGGAGGAGAGGGTCCCTGGCTGCAGCCCGGCACCGCATCATGTTCTCCTTCCTCCTCTTCAGGCTCTCTGAAGGTCTCCTCCTGCTCCTCCTCAGGGATGGGTGCGGTGGGCGGGTGGCCAGGCCCCCCAGGCAGGGCGGCACTGGAGGTGCTGGGCAGCTCCTCCATGCCAGAACCCTCCGGGCTGCTGGAGGACAGCAGCATGCTGACAGGAGTGTCCCGGGGGGAGGCAGCAGGGCTGGGGATGGCCTCAGGGCTCTCTTCTGGCTCCCAGGTGTCTTGGGAGCTCTCGAGCTCTGGCTCCCAGGTGTCTTGGGAGCCCTCGATGTTTGGCTCCCAGGTGTCTTGGGAGCCCTCGAGGTCCGCCTCAGGGCCGTTGTCGAGCTGGCTGGCAGGACGCGGATCCAGGAATCCCAGGTGCTCGAGGTACTCCTTGCTGCATATCTGCAGCATGATGGAGATGAGCCGCTGCACAAAGCTCAGCGTGTGGCCCTGCAGCAACGGCCGCAGCTCCTGCACCAAAGCCTGCTCATCCAGCCCGCAGCGGCACAGCCAAGCGATGACGGTGGCCTCCAGCATGTCCTGGTCCCACCAGGCAGCGTTGAACAGCTCCCTGGCTTGCTGGCGCACCCAGGAGCGCAGCGGACCGAGGACTTCCAGGTGTTCCCTGAAGAGGGCCGCCCATTCCTCAGGCAGGAGGCCTCCCACGGCAGGCTGGGGCACCGGCTCCGCAGCCCCCTGCTCGTCCTGCTGGCTGTCAGCTTGGGCCTCTGCGTCGGGGACAAGCTGCACCTCCAGGAAGTCGTCTTCCGCCCAGATGGAGTAGCAGATGGAGGTGATGCGCTGCCTGCAGAGGGGGCAGGTGCTGCTTCTCTTGGCCCAGCGCATGATGCACCCGAAGCAGAAGCGGTGCAGACAGGGGAGTACGTAGCTGGGCTCCTTGGGGGCCCCCTGGCACACAGGGCAGGTGACGTCCTTGGCCTCACTGGCCATGGCGTCAGCTTGCTGCAGCGGGCTGGGGAGAGCTGCAGATGGGGAGCTGCTTCCCCTGGCTGGCGCCGCTGCCACAGGTGCTGTGTGCTGCAAGAAGGAGAGAGGCCAGGGTCAGTGGCTGTGCCGGAGCGGGCAGCGGCAGTGCCCCGGCCCCTCAGCAGGACAAAACCCCAACGCGACCCCCGGGGCACGTGTCCCCGCACAGCTCACCTGCACTGCTGCGAGCGCTCCCCACACAGCCCCGGCTTCCTGAGCCAGGCAGGGCCGGGGAAACGCAGGCACTGGCTGCGGGGACGGGCACTGAGAGCAGCTGCCGACGGCCCCACAGCACAGCTCCAACAACTCCTCTCAAGAAATCCTTGCTCGGCACTCCAAGCCTCGCACACACGCTCAGCGGGAGTCCAGGCATGAGCCAGGCTGGGCCAGGCTCTGACGGCGCCCCAAGATAAGCAGGGAGGCCTGTGAGGTCACAGCCCATCGCTAGGTGACCTCAGGGCCCATCTCTCTGGGTGACCCCCAAAAACCAAAGCACGTGTCTGAAAGCACTTCCTAGACGTTTTGTGAACTCCAGCAGTTCACAAAACTTGCTGCCATGACCACTTCACCGGGAGGCCTGTTTCAGTGCAAGCCCCATGTTGGTGAAAAATCTTTTGCTCACCTGCAGCCAGACCCTCCACTGTCCCATCTCCTTGCCATTCCCTCGAGTTTTGTCAGTGTCCCCAGAGAGCAGAGCTCAGCGCCGGCCCCTCTGCTCCCCTCGTGAGGAAGCTGCGGGCCGCCACGAGGCCTCTCCTCAGTCTCGTGCAGGCTGAACAAACACGGAGACCTCATGTGCTCCTCATCCATCTTACCCTCCAGATCCTTCACCACTTCAAAGCCCTCCTTTGGACACTCTGCAGGGAGTTTTATGTCCTTCTGTTAGTGTGGTGACCAGAAGTGCACACAGGACTCCAGGCGATGCTGAAAGAGCGCAGAGCAGAGCACAGCAATCCCTGCCCCCGACCGGTTGGCGATGCCATACTGGAGGCAGCCCAGGATGCGGTTCCCCTCCTGGCTGCCAGGGCCCGTGCTTGAATCACGTTCAACTTGCCATTGACCAAAACCCCCAGATCCCTCTCTGCAGGGCTGCGCTCCAGCCTCTCATCCCGCCGACTGTCCGTACCGCCAAGGTTGCCCCTTGCCAGGCGTGGAATCCCTCACTCGCTCTTGCTAAACCTCACCTGGTTGGGGATTGCCCAGCTCTCTGATTTGTCAAGATCTCTCTGCAAAGCCTTCCTCCCCTTGATGGAGTCAGCCACTCCTTCCTGTTCAGCATCATGCGTAAATGGACTCCATATGCCCTCAAGTCCCACAGGCAAAAACATGTATCAAAGCTGTGCTGAAATCCAAACAGGTGCCATCAGCTGGCTTCCCTTGGGCAACCAGATGGTTGACCACTTCATGAAAGGAAATCAATGGGGGTGGGTGAGTGATGGGGAGGGGCCATCGCCAGGGCAGCTGACCTAAACCAACCAAAGGGATATTCCAGAACACCTGATGTACACTCAGCAATAAAAAGGGGGGCTCCCGTGGGGGAGGGGGCTGTCCTCCTGAACAACCGCTACGCGTTTTGAGGCCCTGCTTCCCAGGACGTGGCCAAACGTGGCTCGTTGATGGGAAGTAGAGAATATTTCTTTTTCCTTCTCTCTGTGCTTCCGCGCAGCATTATTGTTTCTTTTGCTTCCTTTTCTCCCCGTTCCCCTTCCCTTTAATTAAACCATTCTCATCTCCAACCTCGAGCTCTTTCTGCTGTATTTTCTCCCCCAGTTTTAAAGCCACTCTTCTGTGTTCGCAAGAAGTGAAATAATTTTAATTCCTACCTTGCTTTTTAAATTATTTTAAAATAGCATCAGCAAGGTCTGCATATAACATATGTTGCATGTGACAACAACAGCAAACACGCAGCAACTTCCATGCCTTAATGGCTGGAGAAGAAGCAACCCGAGACTGCACGGCATCTCCTCAATGACCCTTCTTTATTCCCTCTAAACTCTTTTACATTCCTAATGGCCTCATCTTTAAGAGTCTGATGTTGCCACCAACCATGGGGCTTGCCGACCCCCATGGCCACACTCCCCCATCCCCCCCTTCTTTATTAATATCAACCATCTTCTTGACACGAATTACTACGCCATATATCATCACAGTGGCATCCCTGGCCATGGCAGGGCGAGTGGAACTAGATGATCCTTAAGGTCCCTTCCAGCCTGAGCCACTCGGCGTTTCTATGGCTGTAGGATTGTGCGATTCTGCGAAGAAGACCAAGACACTGTCTGTGGCGGGGTCACAACTTTTTATTTGGATGACAAGCCCAGATGTGCCCTGCTAAAGGCGCAGGGGCCTCTTGCAGGGCTGGGGAGAGTCCGAGTTGCTGTCGGCCCTCCTCTTCGGGGGGCGCCGGCGCCCCCCAGGTGAGCTGTCCCTGCCATGGCCAGGAGGAGAGGGTCCCTGGCTGCAGCCCGGCACCGCATCATGTTCTCCTTCCTCCTCTTCAGGCTCTCTGAAGGTCTCCTCCTGCTCCTCCTCAGGGATGGGTGCGGTGGGCGGGTGGCCAGGCCCCCCAGGCAGGGCGGCACTGGAGGTGCTGGGCAGCTCCTCCATGCCAGAACCCTCCGGGCTGCTGGAGGACAGCAGCATGCTGACAGGAGTGTCCCGGGGGGAGGCAGCAGGGCTGGGGATGGCCTCAGGGCTCTCTTCTGGCTCCCAGGTGTCTTGGGAGCTCTCGAGCTCTGGCTCCCAGGTGTCTCGGGAGCCCTCGAGCTCTGGCTCCCGGGTGTCTTGGGAGCCCTCGATGTTTGGCTCCCAGGTGTCTTGGGAGCCCTCGAGGTCCGCCTCAGGGCCGTTGTCGAGCTGGCTGGCAGGACGCGGATCCAGGAATCCCAGGTGCTCGAGGTACTCCTCGCTGCATATCTGCAGCATGATGGAGATGAGCCGCTGCACAAAGCTCAGCGTGTGGCCCTGCAGCAACGGCCGCAGCTCCTGCACCAAAGCCTGCTCATCCAGCCCGCAGCGGCACAGCCAAGCGATGACGGTGGCCTCCAGCATGTCCTGGTCCCACCAGGCAGCGTTGAACAGCTCCCTGGCTTGCTGGCGCACCCAGGAGCGCAGCGGACCGAGGACTTCCAGGTGTTCCCTGAAGAGGGCCGCCCATTCCTCAGGCAGGAGGCCTCCCACGGCAGGCTGGGGCACCGGCTCCGCAGCCCCCTGCTCATCCTGCTGGCTGTCAGCTTGGGCCTCTGCGTCGGGGGCAAGCTGCACCTCCAGGAAGTCGTCTTCCGCCCAGATGGAGTAGCGGATGGAGGTGATGCGCTGCCTGCAGAGGGGGCAGGTGCTGCTTCTCTTGGCTCCTTGGGGGCCCCCTGGCACACAGGGCAGGTGACGTCCTTGGCCTCACTGGCCATGGCGTCGGCTCGCTGCAGCGGGCTGGGGAGAGCTGCAGATGGGGAGCTGCTTCCCCTGGCTGGCGCCGCTGCCACAGGTGCTGTGTGCTGCAAGAAGGAGAGAGGCCAGGGTCAGTGGCTGTGCCGGAGCGGGCAGCGGCAGTGCCCCGGCCCCTCAGCAGGACAAAACCCCAACGCGACCCCCGGGGCACGTGTCCCCGCACAGCTCACCTGCACTGCTGCGAGCGCTCCCCGCACAGCCCCGGCTGCCTGAGCCAGGCAGGGCTGGGGAAACGCAGGCACTGGCTGCGGGGACGGGCACTGAGAGCAGCTGCCGACGGCCCCACAGCACAGCTCCAACAACTCCTCTCAAGAAATCCTTGCTCGGCACTCCAAGCCTCGCACACACGCTCAGCGGGAGTCCAGGCACGAGCCAGGCTGGGCCAGGCTCTGACGACGCCCCAAGATAAGCAGGGAGGCCTGTGAGGTCACAGCCCGTTGCTGGGTGACCTCAGAGCCCATCGCTAGGTGACAACAACAGCAAACACGCAGGAACTTCCATGCCTTAATGGCTGGAGAAGAAGCAACCCGAGACTGCACAGCATCTCCTCAATCACCCTTCTTTATTCCCTCCAAACTCTTTTACATTCCTGATGGCCTCATCGTTAAGAGTCTTATGTTATTATCAACTATGGGGCTTGCCGACCCCCATGGCCACACTTCCAAATCTCCCCCCTCTTTATCAACCATTTTCTCAACACGAATTACTACTCCATATATAACAGCCATACCAGAACGCATGCTGTGTTTTAACCCAGGTGTCAGCAAAGCATCATATCATATTGTATGGAATATCCTTTCGGCCAGTTTGGGTTAGCAGTCCTGCTTCTGTCCCCTCCCAGCTCCTCATGCACCCCCAGCCTCCTCGCTGGCAGGGCAGTGTGAGAAGCTGAAAAGTCCTTGACTCAGTGTATGCATTACTCTTTGACAGTTAAAACATCAGTGTGTTATCAACGTTATGGTTGATGGTTGGACCAGATGATCTTGAACATCTTTTTCTATGATTCTATGATAAGTAGGCCCAATGGAGATCAACTCTCATCTAGGTAATCATTACTGGTACCACTGTGGAGCTCAAATACCCCAGTAAAATGTCACAACAATGAATCCTGTAGTCTTCAGAAGTTTGGAAATATTCTAAGCTGCCCTTTTGTTGTTGTTGTTGTCATTTTATTTTGTTTTGTTTTGTTTATAATTTTCTTTCACATAGTCCTTCTTTGTTATATTATTTATCTATTCTAATGTTGTTATTGATATAAGATTTCTGAAACCATTTTCATTCCCCTTTTAGAATTAGACTTTTTTCATGTCATGTCATGTCATACAATTTCTGTTCTATTCATTTTTATCTTAATTTCTCTTATCTTACATTTGCTTAGCATAAGCTTTAGTCTTGCAAGCTCCAGTTTGCAGACAAACCCTATATTTCGCACAAATGTGGCATGTTCATTGTTTTGGAGTTTTGAAACAAGACATGTACCAGTAAGAGGTCTAAAGTAAGCCAGTATATTGCAATTAGAAGTCTAAGCACTACTTGCCAAACTGAGAAACTAAGGAAGATACAAAGGGAAATAGGTGTTCCACATTTTACCAAAATTGATTACTACATTTTCTTTCTGTTCAATATGCCTGTACACAAAGGCAAGATAAATGCTGTAACTGCTGTCTTTGCTGAAAAATAAGGAATCCTATCTAAACTGATTGTGACAAAGAAAAAAAAAATACAGATAATAAGCAAGGAGAATTATAACTTATGCACAAGATATCATCCTTCCTTATTTGTTCCGATGCACTTTAATTTTCTGCAACTCACATAAGAATCACGGGAATACTTCTACATTTTCTATGTCTGTAATACTGGGAAAGGATTGGGTTCACAAGGGGGAGTTTAGTAATTTACATGACTGCTTTCTGAAATTAGAATAATGGCCTCTGTTCAGGACACTGTGGTGACAATGAGATCATAGCAAACATCACTTATGATCTTATGTACATAGGAACTTAACAGTAGATAATGTATTATTCCTTTTTTTTTTTTTTTCTTTTCCATCCATAAAACTCTCTAGCACTTATATTTTTGGCAAGATTATGTTCAATCCCTGCAGATCCAGGGAGAAGACAATATTTTATTACATCCAGTCCACTATCCTGTAGCAATTTTTTCATCATATTCCCTGATGAAATGTTTGAAGACCAAATTTTCAACTTCTATGCCTTTGTTTATGTTCTTACACAGACACACAGACCTTTTTTTTCCTTTTTTTTTTTTTTTGTTTTCTTTCTTCTCATAACAATTGCAATAAACTCACCTTTGTTTTCTCCACTGCTAGCAGTTATTCAGCAGTTGGATCCTCTGGGACATGGTTCTGAGGGTACCTAGTTCAGATTCCTGTTTCAAAGCAAAATGCTTTTTTGAGATTTAGACAATGCAAATGAATGCAGCATAACCACTTCTGCCATTTACTCCAGGTTCTAGGAGAGCAATGCTATGTTTTTGCAGGTGGAAGGCCAAAACATAGCATTGTTTTGTGGACATCTCATAATGATTACATGTTTTTCTTATTGGAAGAGGAGGTTTGAGTAAGTGCCAGGATACCAAGCACCAGGAGATCTGGACAACCACTTCACAACATAATCTACAAAATCTGAAGTGAAAGATTAATTCATTCATTTTGCCCCTTTCTTACTCTATAAAGCTGGGCTACACTTGCAACTTCCCATGTGTATAGCTTTTATCACTAAACATAGAAAGAAACAAAATTGTGATTATTTTAATGCAAATTATTTGCCTGTCAGCGATAAAGGAAAAAAAAAATAAAGTGTCTGGATCTGTTTTGTTTTGTTCTTAAGCTTTGACAAAACCATATTTGTTTTAATCATCCTGGCTCTGAAACAATAAATAAATAAATAAATAAATCCCAAATCATGATGTGTTGTGCTCCTCCGCAGTCTGATTATCCTCATATGGAACCAGGTACAAAAAGGCTATGAGAAGCCACAGGTCTAAACTCTGTCAAAACAGAAGAGCAAAACATACAAGACAAGAGAAAAGGAAGAAAATTACAGCAAACTGAGAGCAGCCTGAACACAGAACTTTGACTGCAGATGACTATTCAATAGAATGGGGCCTGGTAAGAGCTTAGAATTGTACTTAGTCTTGCAAGTGTGATACTCAAAACCATGGAAAGAAGAAACAAAATTGACAGAAATATCAAAAAGTTGTTCAATATGTACAGGGCCAAGAAATACTGCAGCAAGCAAGAATTAAACCTTGAATTTTCCTAAAAGGATTAAATAAGGAAGCATTAAAATTTTTGCCTATTTATTATTCTACCAACCACTTCATAATGTAATGTACAAAACTTGAAGTGAAAAATGAATTTATCCACTTTGTACTACATTACCTGGTAGTCACCAATTCTATTATAAATCTGAGGGTCTTACATAGCACTTTAGCTTCTTACATGGATTTCTAGTATGCTGTTCATCAGGAATGACCTGAGAGGAAAAATAGGATGACTGATACATAGATGAGTAATCCAGAAAGCAGTATGGCAGGCACCACCTCTACCTCTGTGGACAATTTCAAGACATTTATGAATGTAGAATTCTCAATTTGAAAGAAGGGGGGAATAATTATGTAGACCATGTTGACCTTTTGAAAATTGGCTGCATTTCAAAAGTCAGCATTGAAAATGCTGATTTTCAAACGTAGATATGAATATTTCTTAATCACCCTGGCTAACAGTGAGGAACAGCGAAAGAATTTTCCCTGGGATGTCCCTGGAAAGCATTTCAAATTGCCTTCTACATTCCTGTAAAAATATTTTTCTGTGCAATTTCACAAATGAGTCAACAACTGCTGAATGACTGATAGGGTGTAGAATTAAACAAATTATTCAATTTTTCTGCTTTTTTGCAAATCTGTATGGGAACATCCTATCACTTATTTTCATAAATTTAAGTCTCATTGGGGCTCTTCTGTATTGTGTTCATATTTTTAATTATAACTGTTATAATCAAACATTAGGATTGTCATTCCCCTAGTTGGTCTGAGATCTTAGAGAAAAGGTTTTATTTATTTATTTATTTATTTATTTGTTAGTTTGTTTTTTGAGGGCAAGGCAGGAGAAGAACAAATGGTAATACTGTATGAAACTTTAGAGTTTATTTTAAAAAAATGTACAAAATAAAGTTATATAATAAGACATACACTGTCATTGATTAGATTAATATAAATTTCTGAAATTTATAATACAATAAAAAAAAAAAAAAAAGATATTCCAAAAGTTATTGATATGGTTTTAGTTCTTAAAGTAGAGAGTTAGTCTTGAGCTTATGAACACAGTTTTTTGCCTGCTGTGTAGCATGTTGAATGTCACTTTTTATTAAAGCTTAGTGTCCACCTACTGAATTCAAAATTACAGTCGTCTTCAGATGCAGGTGTGCCTACATTTGCTGCTTCTGGTGGGTTGACACTGGCAAACAGCTAAGCTCCTAACCAGTTACTCACTCACTCACTCCCCTGTAATTGGATGGGGGACAGAATTATAAGAGCAAAAGCTTGTGGGTCAAGATAAAGATGATTTAATAAGTGAAAGAAAATTGTGCATGCAAGCAGAACAAAATAAGAAATTCATTCACTGCTTCTCATCAGAAGACAGATTTCCAGCCACTTCTTAGAAAACTCATAATTACTCACTCATAATTCGTAATGATCACTTGGGAAGGCAATTCCATAACCTGAAATTTCAGTCCTTCCTTTTTTAAAGCTTTCATTTCTGATCGTGACACCATATGGTATGGGACATCCCTTTGACTAAGTTGGGTCAGCTGTCCTGGCTGTGTCACCCTCCAGCCTCTTGTGGGCACCTAACCTAACCCCATCTCTATGAGGGCAGAGTGGAAAAGAACAAACCCTTGAGATTGTGCCAGCACTATTCAGCAATAGTCAAAAAGTTGGTGTGTTACCAGCACTGTTTTAGTCAAAGACCCAAAACACAGCATCATGCATGCTGCTATGAAGAAAACTAACTAAGAAAACTAACTCCAATCCAGACAATACATTGCTGCCAATAAAATAAAATAAAATAAAAAGCTTAGAATGAAAACTTCACATGATTTTATTGTACTGTAATATACCTGAGACCCCACAACCATATCAAGGTTCCCCTGACATTTACAGACTGAAGTAAGAGTTAATTTTGCTAGTTCTGCTATAAGCCTTATTGCCATGAGTTGCTCTTAGCAACCATATGCCTTATAGGTCCTCATCTCTACAACGCAGTATAAAGGAAAATCAGTACAACAAAGTCATGGCTGCATAAAAATGAAAGATAGCCACTAAATTTAAGTTATAGACTTGCAATGAGTTTCTTTCTACTATAGTGCTATTCTGCCATTCCTTACATCATTAAAATAAATAAAACACCTGGCACCAAAAAGACTTCAGTCCTAAATATATTATTTTTTTGCTAAAAATGGCAGCAAAGATTATTAATTTAAAATTGGTAATGTAGTTTTCATCTTGTTTCATCTCCTTCCTTCATCCCCAGGTAGAATACATCTCTTGCCTTGTGAAATTTTCTCTCTCCCTGGTGAGAAACAACAGCCTCACTCCTTTCAGTAGGTACTATGCCAATTACGATAAGTGTTTTGTGGCATCAGGTCTAGGACAGAATTAAAAATATCAGGAGTTACCATAATATCTGTTTTTGTTTTGTTGTTGTTTGTTTGTTTTTCCTTTAGATGTTATTTTTGTTTTTGTTTTTCCTGTTGACAAAGGGGTAACTACCAAAGGACCGACATTAATTTTATAAAGCTAATCTTATAGCATTTTTTCTTGATAGAGCCAACCTGAAAAAAATAAAATAAAATAAATCTCTGTAGAAGAAAAAAAAATCAGAGTATTGAACATAGTCCTATTTTCATATATTATAGTTTAGCTGACACTTATATTGTCAGCCTTTCAGGGTTTGTTATGGCAGATGTTTGGAGCTGGATAAACATAACAAATTCCTTCAATCAATAATGTCATCAATAATGGTGCAGACAAAGGTCTGTGATTAAACTCATAGACGGAACTAACTGCAGGCTGAAAAGTCCATCCAGAGTCTAACCCTGGTAGGCACAAACATAGGTCTACTTCTCCATATTCATTTCAAAATCATTGCATAATTTCATACAAAAGAGAAATTGTACAATGCTAAGTATTTTATTTTTTTAATATATATAATATTTCTGACCAGAGGGATCAAAGCCTTGATCCATGTAAATCCAGGGGTGCTTTCATGGTTAAGAAGCTCTAGGTTGCATAAATTTTAAACCAGTAACTCAAACCTGAACAAAGTAATGTCAAAGAACTTACATATGAAAAGCTTGTTTTGAACAATGTAGTACGTTGGCAAGACAACATAATGCAAAAATAAAAAAGAGTAATTTAGAGTTACAGAATGATTAGATAAGATCCAGACCTGAGTATTAATTATAAATACTCAGCTTAGCACTTTATGTGTTTTTCTTCTTTCAAGTATATTCATATGCTCTGTCCCTATAGTACCTATGAAATACTTGTTTCTCATTAACAATAGAAAAAGAAACATTTCTGACATTGGATTTTATTTTTTGTCTTGTATTTGCATTTGTGCTTGAGAAGAATGATGATGTCACCTACTGTTTGTACATGTGGGTAAAGTCCAGTTGTAGCTGCAGCCACAGCTTTCCAGAATAGCTGTTCATTGAGGTACACTGTTAGTACAGTTTGGAATACAATGACGGTCTCAAGCCCTAACTCAGAAACAAACTTTCAGAATCTGCAGTTACAAATCTCAGTTACCAAATATATGTATATATATATATTTCAAAAATACATAAGCTTGAACAGATGCAGGTAATAGGAAAAATCTCGGTACATACACATAAATGTTCAATATGGCAGCAGCACATAATAAGGTCATTATAAACATAAAGATGCAGAACGATATAGAAAATATATGATGAGTGTGAACAAAACAAAGAAAACTTGGACAACTTAGATTTTATGATTTTTTTTTTTGTTTACCACTACAAGGTGAAAAAGTTCACCTTGTAATTCACAAGATTATGGAATGATGCATTTGCATAGTAATCAGATTATTACATCACAGTTAACTACAATAGCACAGCATCTTTGATCACTTTTAATTCTGAATTTGAGTAGAACCATTATTTATTAAATACATGTATATGTTTTTCACAGGAAAAGGAAATAGCTCAAATGGTTATCCTGTTATATAAAAAAAATAATGTTATCACTTAACAAAACTGTAATTTTGATTCCCAGTGCAACCTCTCTTTTTCTGTAGATTTTTCCTTAAAAATAATAAATAAATAAATAAATAGATTGCATTTCCTTCCAAGGTAACCCAAGAGTTTTAAAAGTATGAAACAGTATCTGGTTTTGAAGACTGATCTAAAAATATCAGGATATATTCTAATAGCCAAAATTCTTGGCTATCAGTAAAAAACAGTTGTTGCCAAACATGTTGCCACCCGAGGGTACTGAGAGAACTGGCAGAGGAGCTGGCCAAGCCCCTATCCATCATTTATCAGCAGTCCTGGCTATCGGGGGAGGTCCCAGCTGACTGGCGACTAGCAAATGTGACGCCCATCTACAAGAAGGGCCGGAGGGCAGACCCGGGGAACTACAGGCCGGTCAGTTTGACCTCAGTACCAGGGAAGCTCATGGAGCAGATCCTCTTGGGAGTCATCATGCGGCACTTGAAGGGCAAGCAGGCGATCAGGCCCAGCCAGCATGGGTTTATGGAAGGCAGGTCCTGCTTGACGAACCTGATCTCCTTCTACGACAAAGTGACGCGCTGGGTGGACGAGGGAAAGGCTGTGGATGTGGTCTACCTTGACTTCAGCAAGGCTTTTGACACCGTCTCCCACAGCATTCTCCTCAAGAAACTGGCTGCTCTTGGCTTGGACTGGCGCACGCTTCGTTGGGTTAGAAACTGGCTGGATAGCCGGGCCCAAAGAGTTGTGGTAAATGGAGCCAAGTCCAGTTGGAGGCCAGTCACTAGTGGCGTCCCCCAGGGCTCGGTGCTGGGGCCGGTCCTCTTTAACATCTTCATCAATGATCTGGATGACGGCATTGAGTGCACCCTCAGTAAGTTCGCAGATGACACCAAGCTAGGTGCGTGTGTCGATCTGCTCGAGGGTAGGAAGGCTCTGCAGGAGGATCTGGATAGGCTGCACCGATGGGCTGAGGTCAACTGCATGAAGTTCAACAAGGCCAAGTGCCGGGTCCTGCACCTGGGGCGCAATAACCCCAAGCAGAACTACAGGCTGGGAGAGGAATGGTTGGAGAGCTGCCAGGCAGAGAAGGACCTGGGAGTGATGGTGGACAGTCGGCTGAATATGAGCCAGCAGTGTGCTCAGGTGGCCAAGAAGGCCAACGGCATCCTGGCTTGTATCAGAAACACTGTGACCAGCAGGGCTAGGGAGGTGATCATCCCCCTGTACTCGGCTCTGGTGAGGCCGCACCTCGAGTACTGTGTTCAGTTTTGGGCCCCTCGCTACAAGAAGGACATCGAGGTGCTTGAGCGGGTCCAAAGAAGGGCGACGAAGCTGGTGAGGGGCCTGGAGAGCAAGTCCTATGAGGAGCGGCTGAAGGAGCTGGGCTTGTTCAGCCTAGAGAAGAGGAGGCTCAGGGGTGACCTTATTGCTCTGTATAAGTACATTAAAGGAGGCTGTAGAGAGGTGGGGGTTGGCCTGTTCTCCCATGTGCCTGGTGACAGGACGAGGGGGAATGGGCTAAAGTTACGCCAGGGGAGTTTTAGGTTAGATGTTAGGAAGAATTTCTTTACTGAAAGGGTTGTGAGGCACTGGAACGGGCTGCCCAGGGAGGTGGTGGAGTCACCATCCCTGGAAGTCTTCAAAAGACGTTTAGATGTAGAGCTTAGGGATATGGTTTAGTGGGGACTGTTAGTGTTAGGTTAGAGGTTGGACTCGATGATCTTGAGGTCTCTTCCAACCTAGAAATTCTGTGATTCTGTGATATCTCTACTGAAGAACCTGATATTCTTTTTGTACATGAATCTGTGTATTACCTATAGCCAAAACAAACTCTATTTGACTTTAAGCATAACATCTCAATCTTGCTCCAAATAAATATCACATTCAAAATTCCTTATAGTTTAGTGTGATGGTTTTACTCAGGTGGGCGGCCAACCTCCACCACAACCACTCTCTCACTCCCCCTCCTCAAAGATAAATGGGAAGAAAATATGATGAAAAAGGCTCAAGGGTTGAGATAAGGACAAGGAGATCGCACAGTAATTATTGTGATGGGCAAAACAGACTCGGCATAGGGAGATAGTAAGATTTATTGCTAATTACTAACAAGCTAGAGAAATGAGAAACAAAGGAAAGAAACCAAAAGCAACTCCTCCCCCTGAGTGGCGCATGGGAACTGGGGAATAGAGGTTATAATAGTGGCTCCAGGAAACTACAGGCCAGTCAGTCTCACCTCTGTCCCTGGAAAGGTATTGGATTAGCTTGTTCTGGATGCCATCTCCAAGCAATTGGAAGAGAAGAAGGTTATGAGGAGTAGTCAGCATGGATTCACCAAGGGGAAGTCAGCATGGATTCACCAACCTCATTGCCTTCTATGATGGCATCACCAGCTGGGTAGAGAGGGGGAGAGTGGTGGATGTCATCTACCTTGACTTTAGCAAGGCTGTCGTTACTGTCTCCCATGACATCTTACTAGCAAAGCTAAGAAAGTGTGTGATAGAGGAGTGGACAGTAAGGTGGGTTGAGAACTGACTGACTGGCCAAGCTCAGAGGGTGGTGATCGGTGGAGCAGAGTCTGGCTGGAGGCCTGTGACTAGCAGTGTTCCCCAGGGGTCAGTGCTGGGTCTGGTCTCGTTCAACATCTTCATTGAGGACCTTGATGAGGGAATAGTGTCTGCCCTCAGCAAGTACACTGATGACACAAAGCTGGGAGGAGTGGCTGACACGCTAGAAGGCTGTGCTGCCATTCAGGGAGACCTGGACTGGCTGGAGAGATGGGCAGGAAGAAACCAAATGAGATTTAATAAGAGCAAGTGTAGAGCAGTGCAGGTCCACCATCTCCACCGTGGTCTCCTCCACGGGCTGGAGTGTGGAACCCTGCTCCACTGTGGTACTCTATGGGCTTCAGAGGTACAGCCTGCTTCACCATGGTCCTTACCACAGGCTGCAGGGGACTTCTGCTCTGGCACCTGGAGCACCTCTTCCCCTTCTTCACTGACCATGGCGCCTGCAAGGCTGTTTCTCACTCCTCTTACTCTCCCAGCTGCTATGTGACGCAGCATTTTTTTTCCCCATCTTAAATATGCTCTTACAGAGGCACAAAACAACATTGCTTATTGGCTCGACTCTGCTCAGCAGTGGGGCTCTTACCAAACATGTGGCAGCTTCTAGATCCTTCTCACAGAAGCCACCCCTATGGCGCCCTGCTACCAAAACCTTGCCATGTAAACCCACTACATTCCACTCCTCGCCTCTGTTAAAAGCATATTTAAGAATAATCACAATATGCTCTTACTTTACAATTGTCACAATCTTCACAGAATTCACTTACATCAAAAAGAAAAAGAATTCCCCACACCAAAATAAACATAACATCATCACAGCACCGATGAGGCGAACAATTTACACAAACACCACCCCTCGTCCCTTCACCACACTAACATGAAACATATTCCTCAGTTACTGCTTTCTTAAATTCTTTACAACTTGTACATTCACAGAATCACAGAATTTTCTAGGTTGGAAGAGACCTCAAGATCATCGAGTCCAACCTCTGACAATCATCCAGTCCATATTTTGCCCATTATTTCTCTCAGTTATCATCCTTATCTCAAATTCCTCGAGCCCCACAGTGGGCACCAGAAAGGACTGTGGTGGTTTCATTTGAGTGGACAGCTGAGCTCCACCACAACTGCTCTCTCACTCCCCCACCTCCTCAAAGAGGAAGGAGGAGAAAATACAACACAAAGAGCTCAAGGTTTGAGAGATGAGAATGATTTAATTAAAGGGAAAGGGAATGGGGAGAAAAACAAAACAAAACAAAATAAATAAAAAAAAAATAAAAAAAGGCCGTGCAGAAGCACAGAGAGAAAGGAAAAAAAAAAGTTATTCTCTACTTCCCATCAATGAGCGATATTTGGCCACGTCCTGGGAAGCAGGGCCTCAAAACGCGTAGCGGTTGTTCAGGAGGACAGCCCCCTCCCCCACGGGAGCCCCCCTTTTTATTGCTGAGTGTACATCAGGTGTTCTGGAATATCCCTTTGGTTGGTTTAGGTCAGCTGCCCTGGCAATGTCCCCTCCCCATCACTTGCCCACCCCCAGTCTACTGGCTCTTGGGGGCTTGAAGGGAGTCGTGATGCTGTGCCAGCACTACACAGCAATAGACACAACACTGGAGTGATACCAGTGCTGATCCATCTATGAGTGCAGAGTACAGCACTGTGTGGGCTGCTGCAGGGAAAGGTGACTCCATCCCAGACAGACCCAACACATTTAGTTATTCAATAACTGAAATATCTGTCATCAAACAGAGGAAGTCCTATGTTTAGGTTTGTAAGACACTGAACGTCTTATAGACAAGGCATCATCTCAGAACAACTGAAGTATTGAATTAAGCATGCATATTCTGGAAACTTAATTAACCCTTGTTTTCACCATAGAAAAGTGCTGCTAAACGAGACCGTTTGTTTAAATGCTGTTTAGAAAACTTGAATGTTACAATTAAGATATAAAGATGGGAGAATCTGCTTAACAAGATGACACACTCATCTAAAAATATTGCTAAACCGTGTGAGATCTATAGAAATTTAGATACCATTTATTATATGGAAAGAGATTTCAGCAGTTAAGCACACTGCTAGTAGACGGAAGGACTAGAATGACATGGACTAACATGACACATCTCAGATTCATTGTTAAAGCTGAAATAAAATAGGAAGTTTCTTAAGCAGGATAATTTAGTTAATGAATCTTTCATGGTGGGGTGGAAGAAATAGCATTAGAATATGATTAGGCTGAGTCAAAAACATTCTTCATGTTCAAAATTTAGATGATGCCTGAACCTTCTGATTCATGACCATCTGTGAGTGCAAATCTGATTGAAGACCATTGAATATAAAAATGGTATTTGGGCACAGCCCAGAGCCAACTGAACACACCTTCCAGTGACTGCAGAAAGGCTTAGGACTTTGTTTCACTGGCAACAGAAGATGTGGTAGTTAGTCAATACTCTTGTTTGATTCAGTCTCAGTTAAAACAAAGTAGTGTTTTTATGATTGTGATGTGTAGCAAAAATTAGCTGTCTTTCTTGAATTCAGTTGAACAGACAAAAATTTAGAGTCATTTCCCAAGAGATAAATAAGTTTTTATTTTTGTTCCTAGTGCAGAAAAGAAGGTTGGAAGAGCATTTGTCACAGTGGAATGAAATCACTTGTATGCCCATGTGTTCATAGCTATGCAAAGCATAATTTAAAAATAAACAGTAAAGACATTTATCTAATTCACTGTCTACACTAACACCATAAGCATATGTCACATCCTCCCTATAAAATGTCATCGTGATTTGGGAAAACAGGTGGTGTAAATCTCTCAGAGGGTTAAGCTATCTAATATCTATCACAAAAGCTGTTACTCAGTGAGTAATGTATAAAGTTAGGTACATAGGCCTAGCTTGTAATGCAAAAGTGAAAACTTTAGAAGAAAGAGAATTTAATGTAGAAAGTATTCACACAAAAGATTTAATAATGTCTTAAAATGTAAAATGCACAATTTTATCTAAATTGCACTGTTTAATATGTATAACACTCTTCTGTGTTCTGCAAGTGCATAAAGAGCTACTGTCTCATCTATCCTTTGTTTCAGTTATGGTAACCACTGTTTCAAACTTCCATTCTGAGTATGAAGAACTACAAAATACCCTCAATTTTTTTCATCAAAATTTTGCCATATTAAAAGTAAATTACAGAATCATACAATGGTTGAATTTGGAAGGAACCTCTGGAGGTCATCTGGTCCAACCCCCTGCTCAAGCAGATACAAGTAGAGCTGCATGCTCAGGAGCATTACCAAGTGCCTTTTGACTATCTCCAAGGAGAGGGGCTCCACAGCCTCTCCAGGCACCTAGCGCCAGTTTTACATGATGTGAACAGTAAGGAAGTACTTCACGATGTTCAGCAGGAACTTTCTGTGTTCCAGTTCATGCACAGTAGCTCCTGTCACTGGGCATCAATGAAAAAGCCTGGTTTCATCTTTGCAACCTCTCTTCAGATATTATAGACATTGATATATATAGATAGATATTTATAGGTTCTCCAGGTGTTAAGGTTCACCAGTGCTAACTAAAGGGCAAGGATCCACTTTTGATAATACTCTGCCTTTATCACAGGATACCATTAGCCTTTTCTTGTGGTAATAGCGTATTACTGGCTCATGTGCTCATGTGTTGATGGATGAGTATCTACATCACTTCATGTTATTATCAACCTGCAAAAAATATGATAATTTTTCAAGTGTTTAATATTGTTCTAAAATATTTCTTATATATTTAAAGCCTCATGACTTTCATGACTTAAGAAAGGAATGTTAGTTTTGTTTAAAGGATGCTATTAAAAAAAAAAACAAAACAAAAAAAAAAAAAGATTCCAACTCCTAGATTTCATATATGTTCTGTTTTTCTCTGCAGGTATAAGAAATGCAAGGTGGACAACTAATTATGCTTACACATGGATGGAAACAATGGTGATCACTTGCTGCAGAAGAAATGATCATGCTGCAGAAAAATGTGAAAAACCAACAGATGAAGAAATAAAGCAAAATCCCTAACTATCCAAAAATTTCCTGCTAACTTTGGTCACATCTTTCACTGTCAACATATGAACATATGATCAAGCACTCAAGTAAGACACAACATAGTCAAGTGCAAGCACCCAGTCAGGGAAATTCAGAGTCTAAACATTGCTTTCCTCTCTCAGTTCATATAGTTGTGTCCATTTCAGTGATATTTTTGTGCCATAAATAACTTGTATGCTTAAAAGCAGAGACATTTAGTGTCTTAGGGTTTAGTGAAGTTTTGCGTATCTTCTGTAATGGCATTTTTTACAGCCTCAATGAATTTATTAAAATGACAACCTAAATTATTATTAATCCAAACTAAAATAATCTGACATGTTTCAGACAAAGACTGAATGGAAATTCTGAGAATTCTGAGGTTGCTTAGTGCTTTAAGTTGATTCTGTAACCAGAAAGTTAACTGAAATTGTGGAAGATCTCTAGCCTAAATACTTTCCCCCCCACCCAAAAAAAAAAACAAAAACAAAAAAACTGTCATACTAATTTCCACTGGATTTTTTTTTCCATTATTTTGTACATACTGATTTGAGTTGTAATTTAAGAATAATATACAAATATTTTTTAAGCAAACATAGACTTATATTGCTATAAAGCAGAGAAGTTATTTTAACAGTCAGGAGAATAAGTAGACTCCTACGAGACCATTGAGTAGTCTAAAATAAATACTCACACTTTTATGTGGGAGAAAAAGAAGTGATTGCAAGACTTTTGCAATGCATATATTTTTACTTCGCCTTCTCTGATATGTATAGGTGTGTGTGTATATATATATATATATATATATATATATAATTGAGGAGCATTGTCCTAAGCACAGTCCCATTGACACTTTGCTTTTTATTACTCAGTTACCGAGTATCTGTCTCAGATTTCTATTGGCATTTTCAATTACTTTCTTGTGCTGACTTTTTATATTAAAAATAGAGGGAATTGCAGGTGTTGATCATAATACCTAACTTCAGAGTAATGCATGTGGTTTTTTTTGGCTCTGTAGAGGTTACAGAACAGATGCTAAAAGTTGTTATGTCAGTCTGGGTACTTTGTTAATTATTGTTTAATAGAAAAGAGGAACTACTTTAAAATATTCTCCTGTTTCTTTAGGGAATACTCCTCTCTCAACACAGGTATATCTTCTTAGTGAGAGACACACATATACTTACTGGAGACGTGGAACTCCAAATAGTTTCAATAAGGAAAAGGATGCTTTTTACAGGGCAAAAACCTACTACTACCAAAAAAAAAAAAAAAAAAAAAAAAAAAAAAAAAAGCGCTACTACTAGTACTTTTTTTTCTGTTATTGTGCAATCCAATGGGCTACTATTAATTCCTTCCTGGACACACCTGTTATACTACTTCTATCACACTCTACTATTGGCCAAACACCTTGCAATTTGTTGCTGTAATGATATAGACATATGCTGAATATTTGCAATCCCCCCAAAATTATCACATATGAGCATAATGCTCTGAAAAACATTTTTAAATGTACACTAATTTGTCTTTCCACTGCCCAAAGCCAACAAAAACAACAACAAAATTCGTGCTGTAATGCATCAAGAAAAATGAAGTGGACAGAGTTTTACAAAAAGGTACAAGAGAACCAGGCATTTGAGTTATGATCAAAACTTTGCTACAAATTAAACAAATCTGTAGCTCCTGAGGAGATGAGACTCATATTAAGCTACTTTTCTTCTCTGGAGCGGCTGAGGCAGCGACAGAGCTGCTTATCCACCTGCAGTCTTTGTCATCCTGGCAGGCTTCAAAAAGCTTCTCTAAAAGAATCTAGGGAAATCTGAAGGCTCTAGAATGGTGCACAAAGTTAATGCGTTATCCCCATAAAATAAGTGGAATATACATTTCTGTCACTGAAAGGACCATGGACCATGTATTTAATTTCTACACTTGACCTTTTTTATCACTCACTCTCCAGAGACTAGGAAAAGAATGTTGGGGGTGAGGGGTTGAGGGAAGAGGAAGGAGGGTCTGGGGAAGGGGTGTCAAGAGGGTTTACATACAGCAGCAATTCTTGTGCTTTCAGGAGAGATAGTGTCAACAACAGAGTCTAAAGCAATCCAGTGGGAAGTCGTGCCCACCAATGCTACGTGACCACAGATGTCTTGTGCTTTTTTTTAGTATAAAAACCTTCACAACATATAGGACAGTAAGGGCTCAGCATCTGGCTGATCAGAAGTCCAAGGTTATCTAAAATAATGGCCCTCAGAGGACCATGGTTCTGTCATGACAGAGAGAAAACATTGGCATGTTTGAGCTTTTTAATCACCTCTTTTCTAATTTACTACTGAACTCATCAAATGGCATTTGCTGTTGTACATTAAAAAATGCTTACCTCACACTATCAGACAAAAGCTTTGAAATGCATCCTACAGGCACCGCAAAAAATTGATTCTGTTTCTAGACCTAATTTATATAATAGTTCTCTATGCCATAACCTTGAGAAATTAGTTCTTCAATAAATAACATAGTTCATTAATATTTGATAGATCATCTATCTCTGGAAAATAAATGATTTTTAAGGGAGTTTTCATTAAATCCCCAAGCTGTTTTCCTTCCTGGGAGTTGCTGACCCATGTGTTCCTCATAAGCAACTCTCCCAGCCCAAGCACTTATGCAAAGGAATTAAAAAAACAATATATTGCTTTTTTAACCAGGATTAAAATATATCATAACACATTGTAGGAATTAAGTGACGCACAGATTATGTTTCTTACAATCATAGGTGTCACTTTAAAAGTAAAGGTTCTTAGGCATAACAATTAAAATGAAGATTTTTCTTCTCTCTACATCGTGCATTTTTAAATGTAGTCTTCTCATATTGCAACCCTTTTAATACTGAATTAAGACACATATAGGCACACATACATAGTAATATTCAGCACAGCACACACTCTCTCTCAGTCTAAAGTATAGTCAAAATAGAAATATAAGCATGAAATTCTGCTGAATGTAGCAGCCAAGTAAAAGATGTGTTTAGCCTCAAGGCTGGGTACAAAATATTGCATAGTGCTGTGTCTGAGAGGACAATTTCTTATGTCAGATAGAATATAAATTCTTCAATCTGAGAGAGAAAGAATACAAAATTTCTGAATTTCCTATTTAAATTGTTATCAGGAGAAAAACAGATGACTAAGGAAACTGATGACAGTAAAAGTCCTTACATGTATGGGTCATTATCCCTTAAAATCCACAGTGTGTAAAAGCCATTAGTAACTGGGCTTGTCTATATGACTCTCAATGTAGAGAAGAAATCAACCCAGCACATGCAGTAATTGCATGACTGGCAGCAAAGCAAGCGCTTAGTCTGAAGGAGTATTCAGGAACATATATAATATTGGAGCAGCTGGGAAGTTTTTTTGGTGATTTTGTTTGTTTGGTTGGTTGGTTTCAGTCTTGTTTAATGGGGGAGATTTTTATGCCAGTATATATATATTTTTTTTTCATTTCTGCTGTCCAGACTAAAACTTCAGCAAAATTCTAAAAAGCACTAAAGCAAGTCCAAATGCTTTAGCTCTATATAGTTGATGAATCAGAAGGTGGAGTTGGGAGCTTAAAACTCATAGAAACAAACTGTTCTTGTCATGAATGGAAAAAAGAATAACATTTATTTTATGATAAAAAAATAAGTTATGCTTTGCAATCTATCTTAAGACTTAATTCCATATTTGCTTTAGTGCCTAAAGCTCATTTTAGGTTCCCATCTGTACCAAAGATAAGTTTGTATGTGTAAGTTGTAATAACTTAAATACAGTAAAATCAGCTTAACTATGAAGTGTTTATAACTAAAATCTGACAATCAATAGGAAGCCAAGAACCAAATTTTTCTAGAAGTTTTCCAGCCTTAATTTGGGAATTAATTTGAGAGTACAAGTAATATCAATGCCTTTGAAGAGGCTTGACTTTAGCTTTGACTGTAAAAAAGACACCCTCACACCTTTGTCCTTTATACTTCCTGTAACTGACAGGAAAAAGATTTCTAATTGTGACATAAAAATAGATTGTTTTTAAAAAAAGAATTAACATTGTTTAAATTTAAGGCAGGTGGGTTTTAGTTTTTTTGTTTTTTTGTTTTTTTTTTTTCCTTTGAAGAAAGACTGATATGGCACCTGATATTGTTATCCTAGTAGAATAGAGAAAAGCTGTTGAGAAGCATCCCAGCCAATTTTCCAAGTGAAAGAGAAAGACACATTGCTGCTTCCCAAGACTGGCACATTTTGTTAAGAGAGAAAACAAATTCTATAGTTTATTGGACTAGATGAATTTTAAGGTCCCTTCCAACCAAAATAATTTTATGATTCTATAATTCCAGTGTTTGTCTATCTTCCATACTGTTTTCCTGACCATATAATATTCCCTCTCTCCATCTCTGTGAAGAGTGATTTACTGCTCTTCTTACCACAAAAAGAGTAAAGAAGAAAAAACAAACAAACAAACTCCTATTGAATCAGTTTCACTGGTGCAGCAAAGAATATTGGTTTCTTGGGATGGGGACACATTTCAGCATAAGTATGACTCAGTGATTCAGAAAGGGAGAGTCCTACATTCTGCTCTTTGTTGACACAGTTGACAAAAAATCATCATAAGAAACAAAAGAACTGGGAAAAGAAATGTTTTCCCTGAACCTTGCAGTTTAAGTAAAGATAATTTTAAATGCGGCATAGAATTTGAAAATGAGAGTATTAAGAATTATACCATGCTGCTAATGAATCCTACTGTAATATCTAGGAGATTGGCTGATGATCTGGGGGAAAAATAAATAAATAAATAAATAAAGACTGTTGCAGTCTTCTTGTTCAAAAATGGTACGATTATTTTCATGACAGTTGGCATAAAGCTCCAAAAAAAACAATAGTGCCAGATGAAGATTTCTTCTGTCAGACTGAAAGGGAAAAAAGGGAAAAGTGAAAACGGAGAAGGGAAAGGGAAAAGAAAAGGGAAAGGGAAAGGGAAAAGAAAAGGGAAAGGGAAAGGGAAAGGGCAACAGGACAACATGAACATTCTTCCCAAGAAACTGTCTGCTCATGGCTTGGACTGATATATGCTTCGTTGGGTTAAAAACTGGCTGGATAGCCAGGCCCAAAGAGTTGTGGTGAATGGAGTCAAATCCAGTTGGAGGCTGGTCACTAGTGGCGTTCCCCAGGGCTCGGTACTTGGGCTGGTCCTCTTTAATATCTTCATCAATGATCTGGACGAGGGCATTGAGTGCACCCTCAGTAAATTTGCAGATGACACCAAGTTATGTGCGTGTGTCGATCTGCTCGAGGGTAGGAAGGCTCTGCAGGAGGATCTGGATAGGCTGCACCGATGGGCTGAGGTCAACTGCATGAAGTTCAACAAGGCCAAGTGCCGGGTCCTCCACCTGGGGCGCAATAACCCCAAGCAGAGCTACAGGCTGGGAGATGAGTGGTTGGAAAGCTGCCAGGCGGAGAAGGACCTGGGAGTATTGGTGGATAGTCAACATATGAGCCAGCAGTGTGCTCAGGTGGCCAAAAAGGCCAACAGCATCCTGGCTTGCATAAGAAGCAGGGTGGCCAGCAGGTCTAGAGAAGTGATTGTCCCCCTGTACATGGCTCTGGTGAGGCCACACCTCGAGTACTATGTTCAGTTTTGGGCCCCTCACTATAGGAAGTAGTGAGGTGCTCGAGCAAGTCCAGAGAAGGGCAACAAAGCTGGTGAGGGGTTTGGAGAACAAGAAGCGGCTGAGGGAGCTGGGGTTGTTCAGCCCAGAGAAAAGGAGACTCGAGATGACCTTGTTGCTCTTTATAAGTACATTAAAGGAGGCTGTAACGAGGTGAGGGTTAGTCCATTCTCCCTTGTGCATGGTGACAGGACAAGGGGGAATGGGCTAAAGTTACATCAGGGGTGTTTTAAGTTGGATATTAGGAAGAACTTCTTTACTGAGAGGGTTGTTAGGCATTGGAATGGGCTGCCCAGGGAAGTGGTGGAGTCACCATCCCTGGAAGTCTTTAAAAGATGTTTAGATATTGAGCTTAGCGATATGGTTTAGTGGAGGACTTGTTAGTGTTAGGTCAGAGGTTGGACTCGATGATCTTGAGGTCTCTTCCAACCTAGATAATTCTATGATTTTTGATTCTGTGAACAACACGTAGGGGAAGAGGCAGGATAAAGAACAAAGCTGAATATTTTTCCTTTTTAACCAGATAACAAAATATAAATAATCCCAGAATAAATTATCTTAAAATATTTTTATGTTTCAATATTTAGACTAGCAGTATTCAGATATCAACAAAAACTGGGGGTTCTTAGGATCCAAAGTTGATTTTAAATTTCTTAAATACAACATTTAAGAAGAGACCTTCACAAAAGACTTAACTAAAGTTAAGTATATTGTAATATATTGTAATATATTTAATTGAATATATTCAATTTGTAATATATTTCATTGAGCTGTCCTATACATGGAATGAAATTTGACACGTAATAAACAGGAGGAGTAGAACATGTCGTTTGTGAAAGGAACATTCATAAAAAAATGACTCTGTAGTCTTTTTCATGGAGAATATTTCACTGTTCAAGATGTATTTGTTCCTGTACATATAATCTCCCCAAGAATTACTAGCTTCTAGTTTTGTAGGGGAACATTTCAAACAACTACATGTTCTGCAGGAAATAAATGGGGAAAAAATAGTGACATAGACACTCATGAAATACTATCAATAGATCCATCAGTCAAATGGAGATTGATCCAAACCTCAACCAGTGATGTGGATATACTATCAGACGGCAGGCAATTTTTGGAAAATTTCCTGGGACATTGGCTTAGGTTTTCAAACTGAAGTCATCCGTGTGATTCTATTGTTTGTAACCAAGCCTGCATACACCTACAGTTCAGAGCCCTTACTCCCATCTTCACAAAGGGAGTGCCAGAACACTGACAAAGCTCATAATCATAGACTTCTTTCTCTCATAACAAAAGCTGTTTTGCAGTCTCCAACAGCAGTAGTAATACTGATCATTTTCAGAGTCTTTGAAATATTTTGAATATTTTTAATGACTGTCTATGGATAAATATTAAATAAATGCTTTCCTTTATCCTGATGTTAAAACTCCATCATAATACTCATGGACCTGATCTGATCCTAGTAGAAGCAGAGATTGGGACACATTTACTGTGGAAACTTGTGGCTATAAACCTACACCTGTACTGATTTCTGAAAGCCAGAAGGTTTGTATTTCTTATAGAGCAACAGGACTTTTCAGAATTAACTGCTAAGTCTGATGTGTTTTTCTCTCATGCAGTGTGCTAGGACTATTCTAATTCATCTCAATTTATCATCCTGAGAGAATAAAATTTTGCTTTGGTATCCAGTCAGGTTTAAAGCAAATAATTCTACAACAAATCGCTGCACCTTGGTATAGCACAATCAGTTGTAAAGTACATGGGGGCGAAGCAAAGTTTTTACTCCTTTTATTGAACTGAGGTCTGCCATGACCTACTCTGAAGGAAGCAACCTGTCTTAAGAGGGTAAGCTCTAGTCAAGAGCTAAAAGAAATGGTGGATACAAAGAGTTACAAAAGGAAGAGTGTAGTGTTTTAACCCAGCAAGCAACTGAGCACCACTCAGCAGTTCTCTCACACACACTCTGCCCCCCTGAGGGATGGGGGGAGAGAATCAAAAAAAATAAATAAAAATTAAAGCCTGTGGGTTGAGATAGAGACAATTTACTAGGGCAGAAAATAAATGAAAATACTGCTAATAATGATAATAGTACTACAACTAATAATGTGTACAAACAAGTGATGCACAATGCAATTGCTCACCGCCTGCTGACCAATGCCCAGCCTATCCTCGAGCAGTCCAGTCCCCCCACCGTGGCTAGCCACCCCTATATATTGTTTTCAGCAAGATCAGACGGTGTGGAATACCCCTTTGGCTGGTTTGGGTCAGCTGTCTTGGGTCTGTTCCCTCCCAGCTCCTCATGCACCTCCAGCCTTCTTGCTTGCAGGGTGGTGTGAGAAGCTGAAAAGTCCTTGGTTTAGCACTGCTCTGCAACAATTAAAACATCAGCATGGTGTCAACGTTATTCTCATCCTAAATCCAAAATACAGCACCATGCCAGCTACTAGGAGGACAATTAACTCTCTTAATCAAAACCAAGACAAGGGGTTACAGTTATTTCTAATTCAACCTTTTTTTTTTTTTTTTTTTTTTTTAATTTAATGTAAGAAGGTGGCAGGTTTCTGCTGTTAGGATCAGATGATGTTGACTGCATATGTACATATGGAAATAGTAATTATTATCATTATTATCATCGTTATTATTATCATCAATATATTATTATTAAATACTTAATACAATAATTCAATATAATAATTTATTAATTTATTTTAATAATTCAATGTTAATTATTAATGTATTAATAATAATATAAACAATATTATTATTAATAATAATATTTTAGTATAATAATGATGATGATGATGATGATGATAATAGAAGAAAAAATACCTAGTGACCCAGGTTAGTGATGTGCTTTTCAAAAAGCTCAACTCTGCATCCACAAAGTTCCCAAGATTTTGTCTCTAAATTCAGATGCAAGTCTGGGCCTGAATTTTTCATTTATTAGATATCTTCAGTTGTTAGAACATTTAAAAATGAATACACAATAATCATATGAAGAAGAAAAAAGAAAAGAAAAATGCAGATGGAGAAAAAATACATTATGCATTGAAATTATTAATATAAATCAGAACCTTACACAAAAAGACTTATACCAGTTACAAATAACAAATATGTGAGCATGCCTCTTACCATTCCCAAGAAAGCTTGGAAACTAGGGTAGAATCAAATGAATGTACAACATAATATTAACATAGATTGGGAAAGATCTCTGCAGTTCTTCTTGCTCATAAGCCCTGCTCCAACCAACATCAGTTAATAGATTACTCAATTCTTTGTCCAGTCAGGTTTTGCATACTTCTATGAATGGAGACCCAAGCGTTTTTCTGAGCAGCTAGATTTTGAACTCCCTCTTGGTAAATATATTTTTCCTTGTGTATAATGAGAATTTATTTGCCCTATTATTATATATTTCTGCAAAGGTATTCATCCAAAATGCAGGATGAGAAAACAAGTGTAATTGCAAAGCTGCTTACCATAATCTCTCTACACAGAAATAGTCGTACAGGTTTTCTTTGACATTTCATGTGCATGATATTTGGACTTCATCAGAAAGATAAAGAATACACAGGGAAAAACATACAAAAAAAAATAATGAAAAGCTTGAGTTTTTGGTGGCTAGAAAGATATTTAATATGAATTAAATCTTTACTGGAAGATGGTGGTCGTGCTACAAGTACTGTAATAAGACAAAGTCAGTTAAGTGGCTGTTATAACATAGGTATCCTGGTTCTAAAAAGAGTATTAGGATGACCTGCAACTGTAAAGTAAGTCAAATGCTATTATTCCACTTTTATTAAATTGATCCTAAAGTCCTCAGCTCAGTCAGATATTCTAAAAGGCTAAATATAAATGCATGACTTTTTTAATGGATACTGTCAAAACATAAGTAGTTTAAAGAACAATTGCCATGCACTCATAAAGAATAGTATGTGAGATACTTTTAATCATAAAATACTTTTTGAATATATGTATCCTGAACTATTCTTTAAAATACAATTACATATATACATTGAAAAAATGACTTTTACATCAGAAATCCAAAGAAAATGTAATATTTTAAATATAAACCACATGTCCATATGTTACATATATAATGCAGAAACATATAGCTACTTAAACATGTTTATATACAGAACAATCTGAAACATTTTTTTTTTAACTAACAGAATTACTTTTACTTCTTTTGACATTTTCCTGTTGTTAGATCACTATATAGCATCACTGATGCTATTTGTGGAAATTCTAATCCTATAGGGAAAACAAACCCAGATCCTTTATAGATTCACTGCAAACCTTAATCATGAGCACAATGCTTTTGATCCCCTTTTATGACTCTGATTTGTAGATTTGAGAGTGCCTTGCAAGTCTTCATCTCAGATTGCTCTGCTGGTGTCTTTACTGTTACAAAAAGTTCTGTGACATGTCACACTACCGTCACGTACCTCTGTCTAGCAGGTCTTAAACACAGACATTTCCATGGCATATTAACAAAAATACCCAGCAATGTGTTATATCTTGGGAAGATATTTGAGAAGAGATGTTTTGATTTTTAAAGGGCTCCACCACTTTGCAGATGTTTAGCTCAGTTTAAGTCATCAGCTATTTCTGAAGCCAGAAGACTGTATTATTGAAGTATACAAGTGAGATTTTTTATTATCCATCCCACTGTCAAGCACGAGTTAATCAAAAGAGTTATCTTAAACCAAAAGAGGATAGATTTAGACTAGACTTTAGGAGGAAAGTCTTAATTGTAAGTGTAGTGAGGCACTGTGAGTGTAGTGAGTGTTGCCAAGACAAGCTGTGGATGTCCCTGGAGGTGTTCGGGGCCAAGCTGGATGGGGCCTTGGCCAACCTGATCTAGTGGGTGGCATCCCTGCCTATGGCACAGGGGTTGGAGTTGGATTTTTAAGTCTCTTCCAACCCAAGCCATTATATGATTCTATGAAAAGAAGTGTCAATCCTTTATTCCTTTGCTCCTCTCTCTTTATTAAGATTTCCTGATGAAGTGTGCATTAGCTTTTTAACGGATGTGAACATGCTTCCCAATCTATGACTCCTTGAAATATAATATAGGTAAAATACTTCAAATTTCATATGACAGGTGATTTTCCAAAACCATTGATTTACTAATGACAGCTCCAGCTGGTACATCGATACTGCATGACAAATGTGGTGTGCCCTAGAAAACTGTTTCTGTATAGATATTCTGGACACACATTGATGTGTCCATGGATGAGAGAATTATCTCTGTACTTTACTTTCCTTGGAAATCTTAAAATAAAGAATTCATCCAAAGGATGAATTAAATAAAGAATAAATAAGGAAAAAAGGAATCTTAAAATAAAGAATTCATCCAAAATATCCTCTGTTTTGGATAGTGCAAGGAGCAGGGCTGAAGGATGGAAAACAGAACACACATTGTGCATAGAATGGGCATAGTTGCCAGCTTTCAACAGATGATATAACCAGATGGACCAGATCTACTTTACAAATAACATTAAATCAATTAAGTCACTTTTATTTACTAAAGTCCTGGACCTAAAAATCTAGGCTGGCTTTGAATGAATGATTAACACACTTTAACACACATTCTTTCCAGTTAACTACTACATCCTTCTTCCACACAAATTTAGTATTTAGATTCATACCCATGTATAAATTTAATGACTAGATGTCAACTCTCTAAAACAGCACTTTTCAGTCTCATGGAGGTCACCTAAAGGTCTCATGAATCAATTAATTACACCCCAAATGACTCATGAATCAGCTAGGAAGAAATGAAAATAGAAGAAAAACAAAACAAAACAAAACAAAACAAAACAGAAAACATACACATGGAAAGTTGACAAAATATAATAGTTTTTGCAGATGGATATATGGCCTATTTATGTATTTGTTTATTCATTTGATCTTGATCATGGGGAGTTTCAACTACAACATTCTTAATTATAACAGCATATTACAGTTTTGTGCAAAACAAGAGTTATAATATCTAAATGATAAATATACTATTAATTACCTTCCCTCTAGCTACTGAGCTATACTAGGGAGAAGATCCAGGGATTCTTTTTTAAAGGTGAAGTGGTTCTTCAGTAATAAAAGGTTGACTAACACTGTTCTAGATGAGCAGTTCTTAACCATGAGGGCTTTTGAGGGGACAGAAATGTTGACTGATGTCAGATTATTGTCAGTCTCCTCTATCCTAGGTATACAATTTGATAAAAGAGTTGAACATTTTTCTTGAAACTGGAGGACATTCTGAATTACATATTCATTTTCATTTAACCTGTATGATTAATGTATTTATTAAATTAATCTGAATTATAAATACTGAAGTGCAAAATTATATTAATTAAATATAATTAGAGTAATCTTATCTGCTATAATAGTTCTCACCCCTTTTCCCTTTATGTTTGCTTATTGAAAAACCTCTGTTGTAATATAATAAAGAGTTTGTAAGAGCTGGACTATATATATATAGATATATATGTTAACTTTTTCTGATGCAGCTCTGTTGATTTAATTGGAACACGTGTTTCTCTGTGCCTGGGAAGCTAGTGTGATACAACAGTGGTGACAGCTCTCAGTAAATGTTAAAGGCAGCCTTCATAAAGAAAATCTCAGCTGATCACAGCACATGACCTCACCAGCTGATGGACTGGTGTTTTTTTTTTCACGTCCCTTGGTAAATCTCACCAGTGACAGCTCCTATGTCCATGGTAGAACCCTCCAGAACCCTCCATCTCAGAACCTTCCATCCAACATAGCTTGTGGGGGCTTCACAGGGTAATGGCAACTGCATCCTCAGCTGAATTCTCACTGACTCTTTGGAAAGAGAACCAGTAGAGCTACTTGATGTAAGAGGAGGAGCAGAATCCAAAACCAGGGTATGAACAAGTGACATATTATGTCCAATATGGGATGCTGCTGCACTGACTTTTTGATTCCCTCCCCTCCAGATTTCTTCAGCAATGCTGAACAACTTATATCAACCAGTGGTTCACAGAGAGCATTGCATCTGAAATCCCAGTTTTCTAGTGCATAGTATGAAATAGTTGACAACTATTCTGAGGTTGAGCTAATCTCTCAATTTTGAATTGAAGTTCCATAGAAGTAAAAATGCTAAATAATGTGGGAATGCTGTGACAAAAGTAAAATAAAATAAATAAAATAAAATAAAATAAAATAAAATAAAATAAAATAAAATAAAATAAAATAAAATAAAATAAAATAAAATAAAATAAAATAAAATAAAATAATAAAATAAAATAATAAAATAAAATAAAATATCTATGCTCTCAAACAGAGTTCCTAAAACAACGGTAACACCATAACACCTCCAAGGACATTATGATGACAAATGGACTGTTCATCACTGAAGCACTCAGGTAGGTGGAAGAAATGAATGAATAAATTTGTTGTCAGGGGAACATCTGACAACTCATGGAAAATAAGACTAGGATCACACACTGAACAATGATGAAAAGAACAAACTTCAGAAAATCATCCCAGGGATTTTTATCACTGTTTGGAAACAATTAACAAGTTAAGGTAACACAAAGCTCTAGTTCGTATCATCTGTATTCATAATTTTCTTAATTTTTAAGAGTTTCATTTTGCTTCCAAAGTTTGATTTTACATGCTGACATTTTTCACTGCTTTCTTAAACATACTATATATAAAGTCATGTACTGCCAGTTTTCAGGTTCTGAAACATAGTTTTCTTCTGTAACAACCCAGGCTGTCCCAGATCCTAAGGCAACACAGAATCTGCTTAGAGCTCTCAGCGTCAGTAGAGCCACACTAATTTACATCTGTGACATATGTGACATTAAAAAACATGAGTTGTTTGGACTTTGATAACCATACATCAATTTGCAGTGAAAAAGAATTTGTTAGGTTTCAACTTTATCCCAAAATCCTCTTTACATCTCAGATAGCTATCCAGCTCCTTCAATTTGGTTACCTGGAATTAATCAAACTATTTGACACATGATTTAATTTTATTTATTTTTATTATCAAGTTTTCAGGGAGTGGGGCTTGAAGTAGAAATACTTTGCATAAAATTAATTTAGAATATGGAATCCTAAAAAGAGAGGCAAAACAGATTTAAGATAATTACATGTAGGCAAAAGCGGCATTATAGTTCTATAATGTGATATAAATGATTTGCTGTTTGTGATCATTTCAGTTCTGTAAAATGAAATTCTTCACTTTGGAGATAGAGAAGGTTACAAATAGTAGTTTGGAATATGTGATTATTTTTTTAAGTGCTTGTGTTGACCTTGGATAAGTATCTAGCTAAATAATTTATTCATATCCTTAATAAACTTAATGATATTTTCAATGTTTTTAATAACATCTGAGATCCACAGCTAAATATACTGAGCAAAGTCCTACTACTGCTGAGGAGCTCAGTTATATAAGTGGGGCCTTGTGTGCATGGGAGCTCCTACCAGGGTTTTTCTCTAGTTTAGTCAGCATCACAGAGACAGAGACCTAAAACATCTCTTTGTACAATCTGTGTCTGTACAGGAATTTTTGGCACAGGTTTTCATTTGTATCATCTATCATGAACCCATTGTCATCCAAAATAGCTTTCATTTTTTCTGCTTTATTTCCTAATAAGGAAAAAAAAATCCAGTTTACTCGTCATCCTACTCATTACCATCTAACTGCAGTTTGCCTCTCGTTTATTATATCAGTTTTACTTCCTACTGTGTGCTTCCGTGAGGATATTAACAATATTTCTTTTTGCTTTGTTAGCATTTTTGCTTTATTACTGTGCACAAACTGGTATCTCCTTTAGAAACTGCAGCCTGAATGTCAGTAACTGCATCTCTCTCCTGGAAAAAGAGCAGACCTAACATTCTAAGGCAACATGTAGATCTTTTCTTTTCTTTGTTTTATCCCCTATGGTAAAGCTATAAAGGGTAGAGGCCCTATGGGAAAACAAAACAAACAAACAAAAAAACTATTTTTAAGAAACAGAATTAGCAATGAAACAAAGAAAGACTTTCTCAAGGTTCCAGACTGCATATAGCAAAACATCCTCTTACTTGAGCTAAACAATATTTTGCTTTGAGCAGTCTCATTCATACTTAAAAGAATTCTGTGCAAAGATACACCTCAACAGATAAGAAAATCTCCGTCCTGATGGAAAATACTTTAGTCTGACCCTTGATGTGATTACTTACATGTTCTTTACATTTGGAATTCAGTGTCTACACTCTTCTTGCACCTAGTATCTGTCATACCAGGTCTTCTTCTGCCATTCCTAGCTGTGCTTTCCGGTGTTCATTTGCACTGTGGGGAAATTCTCCAGCTCAGAAAAAGAATTCCTCTCGTGCTATTACAGCTTCTGATTTAAAAATAATAATAGCAATAATAATAAAATAAAATAAAAATAAAATAAAAAATAAAATGAAATTTAATGAACAACCAATGTAACTTTAAGCAGGTTATGACTAGTCAGGTTTCTAAAAATTTTACATTATTCAGTACTAATTTGAAAAACAATTAAAAAAAAAAAAAAAAAACACCTAAAACTCAGAAGTTTTAATCTGTCATATCTATCATGCCATTAAGTCTCTTTGTAAAAGCAATACTAATGAGATGCAGCAATTAATGAGAAACAGAGAGAAAGGCTTTTCTTCCCTTGTCATACAAATCCTTTTGGGAATACAAAATCAACACAGTATTTGTAAACTTACTATTGACTACAAGGAATAGTAGTGCTCCTTCAAATATTCAGAAGCAAACATGTAAACATTCTAACCAGTGTAGATGTCCAAACCCCTTCCCAAACTGCTAAAGATATATAAAATCTATACAAAGTCACAATATTAACTTACGTATGAAATAAGTCCCATGGCCCCAAAATTCACACCAAATACATAAATTATAAGTTTTGTTTACTTTAGAATTTATAAAATACACACAAGTAACCAATCAAAGTTTACAACAATGTATGATTCTTTGCTATTGTGGGAAAACACAGAGAATAGACAAGAATACAAAAATAACTGTCTATCTTTAACTTCTTCATTCTTGTTCCTATTTCTCATTGAAGCAAGTGTCATATTCATCTTGCCTTTGTGCAATATTATGTTTTGCTTTACTCTGGAGGCTGATGAATTATCCATGCCTAACCTGCAAGACAATAGACCATGTCTAACATGTCAGCTTCAAAAATTGGAAAGAAGCCACAGAACCCCAATGGGAACGTGTTGCTCACCTATGCCACAACAGAGACACAGAAGATAACAGCTAGTTGGCAGATGGGCATAAACTTAGAAAACTAAATTCCCTGGAAGTCCACACTTCATGGAATGATATACCCAAACACTCTTTCTGAGAGAGTTACTTTTCCAAATTGTTATTTCACTAGTATTTGTGGTTGCTAATTGCTGCGTACGTTTTCATGCTCTCTACTCATGGATGCACAACTTTATTCTCTGTTTCTATAGCTTTGTGTTTCAGTGAGTCTTGGTTTTCAACATCTCTTGCATTTCATAGCAAGAAATAGTTGAAACTGTCATTTGTCTACTTTGTGAAACTTTATAAGCAGCAAATTCTGTACAAACCTCTATCAATAAACATAGAAAACTTTCTGCACTTCATTCAAATCCTATCAGAGCCCTCAAATCCCCAGCACTGTTTGAAAGCTCAGGTTCATTCAGATCTTCAATTCAATTCAATTCAATTCAATTCAATTTCTTCCTTGGAAACTACTTCCAGCCCTTGAAACCTCCATGTATAATTTCAGCAAATGTGGGGACAGGCAGCACAGTGGCTCAAGCCATGGAACATGAAGCTACATGGTAGTTTTGGCTTAAGACTCCCAGACTGGGATCTGCTTCATCTTCTCTCCTCACCTTGTGAAGCCCTGAAGGCAGGGATCCGCAGACACATCTGTGGAGCAAAGCAGGTCCCCATGTGTGGGTGGTAGGTGTTGCTATCTTATACATGATATGAGATGTCCGCCTCCTTCTCTCTGAGTAGGGCATAAGGAGCTATCTTTCTCCCACAGGAAAGGCAACATATGTTTAGCATTTTACAGTAGTGCACAGCCTTCTGTTATCTAAGAATCCAAATGATACATGTATATATTTTTTCCCCTGTACGTGCACTGTCTCAAGATAAGCTAAAGAAATGGATCTTTCATACTGACAGATTTTCTTCCATCAGTATTACAGGACATCACTCAGTCTTGAAGACAAATACAAAAAAAAAAAAAAAAAAGTGGAAGTAGAGCAGTGAAAATCTGAAAAGCTACAGCCATCTACTGTGAAATATAGTCTCAAAAAATGCTTAGAAATGATACAATTACTTTCCTTCCATTCCTTTTTACCAATACTACTTATTTTAAAGGGCAACCCAGGTCACTTGTAAAGTGCTATGTTCAAAAATCCCACATCCTCAATTGCAACTGGCCACTCAGAGAGGCATGTAATATTCAGAGTAGACCATCAAATCATAACACTTCAGTTGTATCATTCCCTGAAATGAATGATGGAAGTGTAGCTTGTGAGGAACTGTGTTTTTCAAATCAGGATGTATTGGCACAAGGGTCAGATGGAGACAGCTTCTCTTACCCAGGCTGCAGTATGGTACCATGCTATCATGTTTTGCAAGCAAACATACAACATTCAGGGAGAGGGATTAATTTAGATTGCTGTGATTTTTGTCAGTAATTTTCAATTTTATTCTGATATGTATCTTTTCAAGACTCCCTCACTGCATTTAAGCAGATATGTTTCCAAATGGCTCTCAAATCAAGAGTGTTTGAATCACTAGTCTGTAACACTGACCCTGGGGCAAGGGATAATGAGTCAGTCTGTTGCTTTCATTTCATGTCACACTAAAACTTAAGCTTCAAAAGTCTGTGGCTGGTGACAATGAACTTTAGCTCTCCCCCTAGAAATGTATTAGCACAGGGAAATATCGAGGTGCCGACACCCCACTATTAAGAAAGCAGAATGATGGTGTCAGAATGATTTATTTCTAATGGGTTTCTGACAGTTTCCTCTATGTTAAGACAGCTCTCACACAAGAGAACATGACAGTCATTTTGGCATATCCCTTATAATGTGTGTTATTAATAGAGCTCCAGTTTATTGATTTCTCAGATAGATAATCATTCCTGAGTGGCTGTATAATGCTGTCTGAGGTGAATAGTAGATGGCACTAAAAATTACTGGGCAAGATATAGCAAGCCAAAGGATGTGGCATAAAGAGACTCTGGCTGATGATATAAATGTATTCAGGAGGCTAAACCTGTCAAACCTGGAATATTGTATGATTAATTACTCTATTATATTTGCATGCAAAGAGAAAATAGAAAAGAAAACTTGGGGAGGAAAGGTGAGAAGAAACATCATAGTGCAAAGCCATTTACATACATTGTCCTCAGTCTTTGCATGAGTCATGGTTTATTCGAAGTTTAAACATGTTTTCATTAAAGCTGGATGTAGAGACAGCATCTGAACTCCTAAACACACTTTTCCAGGTACACAGTTATTGGAAATATATACCAACATAAAGAAACCTAAGATCTGACTTCTTATCTGTGTTTGCGGTTTTGCTACAGATGGCTTCAAGCTGATTCCTGAAGGACCAGAATATTTAGAACAGCATTCCAAGGAGTTGCACAGGATGTGTAGTTCTGTCATTGCAGAAGCTCAGTATTGTCTGGGAACACTGTGAGAAACATGAAGTTTACTTCATTTGATAGGTGACAGCAGAAGCAAGACTGGTATGCACAAGTAGTTCTTGAAAGCAGAGAATCTGAGAGATTGTTATTGCCGACATATAGCTACTAAATGCATGATAAAAAAAAAAAAAAAAAAAAATCTAAGTCTTTAAAAAGCCTTTTGTATATCTAAAGCGGCAAGCTGAAATTCTGGAATGAGTAATACTATACAAATTAACACAGGAGAGTGACATCTGCACCTCATCCTTTGGACAGTGAGGTGCTGACTGAATGGCATACTTATTTTTGTAGTACAGACACAGAGAAGAGGGAAGTAACTCACTTTGGAGGTTATCTTGACTGTGATACCAGTTTTATTTATTTATTTTTTTCTTCCTAGAGTGCATCATCCTGTGTTATTTTAAAGCCAGAACTTTATAAAATGTGATTCATCTTGACTTGAAAAAGTCTTTTGATCAAGCAAAAGCATACTAAAATTCAGGGAAAAAAATGGGTGATCCTGTTTTGCTACTTACATTTTTTAACATCACAACTTCAACTGAAGGCCAAGTAACTAACATTAGAAGTGCCTATCAACTGAGAGTAAAAACTGAATTATTGATGCCAAGCTAGCTCTTACACAGATATCTAATGCACAAGAAGGTACCATCAGGAGGGCTATATCTCAAGCTATCATAAATCAACCTAACTTTATTTTTAAGCCAGTACAGAAATGCTGATTAACACCAGGTGTAGGTCTGGACAGAAAAACTCTGAAGATGAATGAGAAATTAATGAAATTCCTCAAAGGACGGTCTTTGCATTGATGAAGATGTTTATGTTACTGCTGTCTTCTAGGTAGTCTTTGGACAAAGCCACCAGATCTCCAAGTTAGTTTGACTGGGAGCTCTGTGGCACAGGTGACAGTGGTGGGCCAGCTGTCCACTGCATGCTAACCACCTTAGCCTATTTTCTAAATAAGCTATGAGAAGGTCAAAAGATTCAGGTTTTCAGCACAGATGAAAATAAATAATGAAAATAAAAACAGCTGATTTGTTTCCAGCTTTTCCAAGTAGCTTCAAATTTTTATTTATTGTTTTTAATCCTCCATTTAGACAAGCATGGGTACGTTTTCCAGAAGATCAAAAAAGGGACTCATAAGCACTCTTTATACTCAAGAATCAAAGCCACTTGTTCACTAATTCCTGTTTTAACCTTGCAGTCTTTAGGATGCAAGCATCCCACTGCACAGCAAGTTTAAATGTCAAAACTGATTTCATGCAGTTTGCATAGTCTTATGCAAATATCATATAACTCCTAGGGGATAGGACTCACAGAGAGAGGCAACGTTAGGCTACAACACCTTTTCAAAATTAGCTAAAGCTTTAGGGTTGCTCCAGAACTTTTCATTTGAATCTGTTTTCTATTTCTCCCAAAAGTACATGTAATACACAGCATTTCACTCTACTGAGTTCTTAATAAATTTTGATTTCTAACTGTGAGAGAAATGAGTCTAACAGAAATCTAAGGGTCCCTGAGATACATTTCACTGCATAATCAGAAAGAATATGACAGAAAATATAATATAAACTTTCCTTAAGAGAAATACACTAGAGTTAATCATATCTGTTAGAAATACCACCAGATCCTAATCAATCTATGTAGATGCAAGTATTTTTTGAAACTGAATCTGTTAGCTGTGCTAATCTGCTTAGCTTCAGTGAATCTATCTATTTTAATTATTTGATGTTCCCCCAGTCAGATGTGCAAGGGACACATCACCAGGTTTTTGTAAAATGTGATATCCTAGTTCTCTGCTTTAAAATATTTTATACTCACCTTGAAAAGAGAAGATTACTTGAATGATGAATAATTACCCGTGACTTAGCACACATTAGCAGTTACTCACCATTTGAGTACATCTACAGTCTTACTCTCCTAACAGTACTTAAAAAGATGCCAAACTTAGCACTATAATCATAGTAATTTACACTAGACAGTGTATTCTACTTAAATTAATGAAATATAAATGAAAATCCGTTCCTGTATTTTTGCCATAAACTACTGAAATCCCTGTAGCAAACACACACACACACACAAAGTAAGAATTTTGGGGTTTTCTTTAAAGCATTATTGTGTCTACTATTTCCCAAGTAATTTTTATATTGCTATAGAGTATCGGGGTATAGTAATATAATGGTGTGTTTGTAAAAAGGTAAGTTTAAAATAAAGCAACTGTTTCAGCAGTTTTGAGGGAACAAGCTCTGCATCAAATGAAATGAAAAAGACTTTCTGTTATTTCATCAGTCCTTCTGCCCTTGCAGTTGCTAACATTAGGTACCTCTCCAGAAAACCTTTACTGGAGATGTATTACAGAGCCCTGCCTGCAGTAACTGCTAATGACTTTCTATTGTCACTCAGCAATGGCTGGGTTGTTCTAATTATTCAAGGTATCCTTGAAATCAGGCAACTACGTCTATTTAAGGAGCGAGGATTATTTTCTCCCTCTGACTTCGTAATTCAGGAGGCCTGAAATTCACTCTCTGAGAAGAGTCACCAAATGCTTCATCTAACTGTGTGACACTGCACAATGCAAGTACATGCAAATAGATGTACTTTGTTACTATTGAAAAAAGTAGTGGAATAGATACAGAACTTGATCATGACTTAGGAACAAATAATTTTTCTTATCTCTGACCCAGCAATATTTCCCTGTTTACAGACTTCAGAGACATGAGTTTCCCAACTCTTTCATGGATGTTTGATAATCATAAGACCTTATAATTTCAATACAGCATTTAATTTATATCTGCCATTGTTTCTTGTGAAAATGGATCTGAGCAGCAGTCCAGATTTAAAATAAAGTTAGTTCTTATAATAAATGTAGAGAAATCTTAATTTAGGCATCAAGAAATACCTTCAGAAGTGATAGTTTACATCTTTAGTCCACTGAATACCTTTTTCTTTCCTCCAAGCACACCATGTGTTTTTGACCCTTTTGTCTAATTTTACCCCAGTGCAAGTATAAAAAAAAATAGGGTGTGCAAATTAAATTCCAAATGGTACTTAACAGATATCCTAGATTTTATTGATGAAATAATTGTAAATATGATAATCAATTTCAGATGTGTTTGAGAGGCATATTTTGTGGAGAACTATTCCAAACCACTTGAAGTCTTGCCTTTTGAGGTGTATATTTTGAAATGGCCACAGACATATTGAATGAAGTGAGAATCATTCTCACATTAAAGGTGGGAAAGCTATGCAGAGACTCAAAAACAAGTCTGGCCAAGGTGCCCCGTTCTCCCAGCTTGACTGGTGCACAACTACAGTGTTGCCAGTGGTACTGATCTTGTGCAATGGAAGAATTTGTTCCAAGATCTGCAAGTGAGAAAACAAGTGCTTTCAAAGACAAGGAATGCATGGCTCAGAGAAAAAGATGACCTAAGTACACACTCCCAGGAGGCTTTCTAGGTGACTTAGAACTCCATTAAGGCTACTCAGACTAAATGTGGAAGCAGTATGAAAAAGAAACAGTTTTTTTGTGAAGTTAATCAATTAATTACTTAATTACTTAAATATGCTAATTTTCTGTGCTGTGAAACCTGAAGAAAAATGAACAAAAAATCCCTCCTTGTGTGCATGAATCTTCTTTTTTTCCAAAAGGGTTAACAAAAATCAAGATTTTGAGTAATTTGCAGAGTTCTGGTTTCATTGTAGCTTTCAGGAACAGTTCAATTCCATTCATTCAGACACTTACAGAGACATTGTCAAAATTATACAGCACATTATAAAACTTGTCACTTTTACAGAAGGTGTCTATTTCACTTGACTCTCATTGATGTTGCAATTAAATAAAATAAGAATAATCTATTTACAGTAGATTGGCTGTCCTGGAGTATTTGAAATGTATTATTTGACTGTTTAATTATCCCAGAACATACCTGGACATAAATAAATTTCCTAATGTGTATCTCTCCTGTTGTGGTTTCTGTTTTCCTTCTTTTTGTTTGTTTGTCATTTGCCTGTTCCTCTTGCCCTTATCATAATCATGTCCCATAAATCTTAAAAATAAATTAATTAATATATAAATAAAAGACTAAACAAAACAGTAGTACAGAGATTTTTAACAGAGGATATTCCACTCCAGGAAGTGTTCTATTTAACTCTATATAAGTTTTCTATTCTTGATGTCTTTTTGTGAACTTGAGCATATAGCTGAGACTTACTCTGATTGTACTCCATACTCAAATGAGGTAGTGTAATGTTTCTACTGCCTACAGTGACTTTTATATTTGGTGATGCTAACTGACCTTCATATTCATAGGATCACAGAAGGGCTCTACTGAATATCATCTAGTTCATCCCCCTGGTCAGAGAATGGTCACTACAACAGGTTGCCCAAAATCATGTCTAGCTGGATTTTGAACTTCTCCAAGGTGGGAGACTCTATAAAATATTTCTGGGCAGCCTATACCAGTGTGTGATGTATACAGTAATTTATTTTTTTCTTGTGTACAGATGGAATTTTGAGTTTTAATTTGTAATCTTTGTCACTGGACACCACAGAAAAGAGCCTGGCTCTGTCTTTTCACAGCTTCCATTCAGGTATTTCTATACACTGTTAAGAACCCACGTGAGCCATCTCTTCTCCAGAATGAACAGTCCAAGTTCTTTCTGCCTTTGCTCATTGGAGAGGTGATCCAGTGCATTCATCATCTTTGTGGTTCTCTGAATTCTCTCAAGTGTGTCAATATTTCTCTTGTAATGAGGAGCCCAGAACTGTACCCAACATTCCAGGTTGGGTACACCAGAACTGAGTAAAGGTCAGTGATCACCTCCCTCCACAGCAATGCTTCTCCTAATTCAGACAAGAGATTGAGTTGCCTGGTTTGTATTGAGGTGTTGCATTATGCTTCATATGTGAGTCTCCAGATGGTGTACTTTCCTATCTGAGCAGACATTGTTGCAAAAATAGTTGCATAAATGGCTGTTATCTGTCCATGAAAGTAAAAAGGATATTAGTAGCAGAAACATGTTAGCAAAAAAAATACCACTGTTAGGTAATGATTTTTTATTCCATTTGGATTTTAGCCAGATCACATTTGTATACCTGGCCAAATATTCGGGGCATTGGGACTCTGGAAGTAATGTAGGTAGAGCTTCCTATTGTTTCCCCCATGTACTGCCCTCTCAGTCACAAATAAATGAACACAACAGAAGAGAAACTTCTTTCTGCAGTACACATTATTGAAGGAAGTAACTGATTTACCATCTTGTACATCTGAAAAAAAGCTATGAAAATCAAGCTCCAGATGAATACATAAAAAAAAAGAAATAATGTGTGCATCAAATTTAACAGCCTAATACCAACTGTATCTGTTGTAGATTCCTCCTGGGAAAAGATGAGTTTGTTTAAACATGTGCTATTCATTTATGTAGCTGCACCTATTCTTTTCTTCCTTTCAGCTCATTTAAAAATCAAATGGGAATGTGTCTATTTTTATTATGCAAAATGTTGTAATTCCGTACAACAGTGAATGGGATAGAGTTGTTCAGAATGATGCTGTAAAACTAGATTAAAGCTTCATAAATAATTTGAAAAATTATCTTTTCCCGTCTTAGAAATCTACAGAAGTAAATCCCAAGAGTATCTTAAAACCTTTATTCTGGAAACAGCTTTGCTTTCTTTCTACAGTCATTATTTGCCACAGGTATATACAGTCCCCGTTTTTCTAGGAGTATTTGTAAACAAATATATTCCCTTAACCTTTAGACCTGAAGTAGAAGTCTATTTTGTGTTGTGTTCAGATATAGCTCAAAGCACCTGCAATGCATCTTCCCTTCACAATGCACCATTTTTCCCCAGTCTGTGGAATCAGAAAGAATCACAATGAAGAATACAGATCATTCAATGACCAATGAACTTTGCTGAAGTTATCAAAAAACCCTGATGTACAATATTGGTACAATTAAAAATAAATGAATAAATAATAATAATAATTAAAACAAAACAAAACAAAACAAACTCTCCCCTTCTCAAATTTGCAGAAAATTTAATTGCACTGAATTACATAGCCTTCTTCCCCCACTCCAGTACCTAAAACCGAACTGGGGCCTCCAAGAAAGCACAAGATGGACTCTTCATCAGGGAGTATATTAGGACAATGAGTATTGGGTTAAAACTAAAATAGGTTAGATTTAGATTAGATATCTGGAAGAAATTCTTTACTCTGAGGGTGGTGAGGCACTGGAAGAGGATGCCCAGAGAAACCGTGGATGCCCAATCCCTGGAAGGGTTCAATACCATATTGCACAAAGGGCTTTGAGCAAACCAGTCTAGTGAGAGGTATCCCCACTCATGGTTGGGGACTGGAATTAGACATCTTTAAGGTCCTTTCCAAGATGAACCATTTTATGATTCTATGATAATAAACGATGCTTCCATTTCCTACTTGTTTTAATCGCTTTACTTGCTTTGCATCTCATTTGGAGTATAATGTTTATTCTCACCTGAAATATAGGGGTTTCTTGTTCTTTAATGAGCAATATTAATTGAAGATTCTTGCTGTCTTGATCTCATACGACCTGTAGTACTGAAAGTTGTGTAGTTTGGAAGTAGAGACTGTCAAGCAATGATAGAAACCATGCCCTGAGCAGTGTCTGAGTACAGAGCTATAGCAAGTATGCTTCCATTGTTACGTAATGGAGAGAAATGTCTCAGAGGAGGAATATATCTGGATACAGGTTCACATAAGCAACAGGAGGGTTTTTAGTGACTATGGGATGGAGCAACACAACTATTAGAGTAGGATCTGACATTCTGAGACTGAACTACTGAGACTGAGACTGAAGTGCTGAAAAAAACCAGAATACTACAAAGACTAAAAGGAATATATAACAGAAGTGTGTCTAAAAGAAGCTCATATAAAAACTGGAGAGGAGAAAAAATGCATGGAATTTAAATAAGAAAAAAAATACTAACAAATAAAATTGTCTGGCACAAACCACAACACAACTGTGATTCCCATACAGAATGAACAGGCTGCACTTTACTTGCTGGCTGAGCCTGTAAGAGGACAATTTTTGCTTTACAAAGATAGCAACATCATAATACCAGTGGCACGCACAGTAACACAAACCTCACAAAGCTCAGAAATGATAAACTTTTGTATGCTTAGGTCACAAGTGGTGTCTTCCAGAGCTTAGTACTGGGGCACGTTCTCTTCAATATCAATGATCTGGATGAGAGGATCAAGTGCTACCTTGTTCACGGACAACACCAAGTTAGGTATGAGTGTTGATCTGCTCGAGCACAGGAAGGCTCTGAAGAGGGATCTGGATAGGCTGGACTGATGGTCTGAGGCAAAATGTAAGTTCAACAAGGCCAAGTGCTAAGTCCTGCTACTGGAGCACAACAACTCCATGCAACACTACAGGCTAGGGGAAGAGTGGCTGGAAATCTGTCAAATGGAAAGGGACCTGGGGGTATTGGCAGATAGACAACTGAATGTGCACCAGCAGTGTACTCAGGTGGACAAGAAAGCCAACAGCATCCTAGCTTGTATTAGAAATAGCATGGCCAGCAGGACTAGGGAAATGATTGTCCCTCTGTACTCAGCTCTGGTGAGGCTGCACCTTGAGTACTGTGTTCAGTTTTGGGCCCCTCACCACAAGAAGGACGTTGAGGTGGTGTAGCAAGTCCAGAGAAGGGCAACAAAGCTGGTGAAAGGTCTAGAGAACAAGTCTTACAAGACTGGTTGATGGAACTGTGGTTGTTTAGCCTAGAGAAAAGGAGGCTTTGGGAAGATCTTATCACTCGCTATAACTACCTCAAAGGAGGTTGTGTCAGGGTGTGGGTCAGCCTCTCTCCCATGCAACAAGCAAGAGAACAAGAGGAAATGGCCTCAAGTTGCACCAAGGGAGGTTTATGTTGGATGTTAGGAAAGATTTCTTCACTAAAAGGGCTGTGAGACATTAGAGCAGGCTGCATAGGGAAGTATTTGAGTCACCATTCCTTCAGATACTCAAAAGACTTGTAGATGTGGTAGATGCAGTGCTTAGGGATATGGTGTAGTGGTAGACTTGACAGGTTAACCTTGCTAGGTTAATGGTTGGCCTTGATGATCTTAGAGGGTCTTTTCCAACCTAAGTGGTTCTACAATTCTTTGTTTTTATCTCCTATACATTACATGGAAAGCAGGAGCTATAGTAGTAGTTGTCCAAAAAATATCTAAGTCAGGTGTTCATTTTCTTAAAAACACTCAAAGAGCAGCTATCAGTTGTTTGAAGTCATGAAGTCAAAGACTAGTTAAAGGTAAGAGTTTAGAAGTGACTTAAAAGGTATCCTAAGGTAATTTTCAGTACTATCACAGATTTAACTGCAAGTAAGGAGTGAAGAATTAGAACATTTGAGATGAGGCAGCACAGAAATTGCAAAATAATCCCAACATGAGGTCACTCAACTGCTCATCAAAACTACAAAATATTGAAGGTGGAGATATGGTTGCAGTCTCCAGGTTAGCAATAAATAGGAAAAAAAATATTTCTCCTCACTGTAGAAATATGTTCATTTGCCTGCTTCACAGACCAATTTAAATGTGTTCCTGGTCAATGAGGGACATTCTACATGATTTGTGCCAGCTGGTTTTTGCAAGAGGATTCCTAACACTTTGATTTATAAAAGACTGAATTTTTCAAGACAGATCTCATCCATGACTCAGATATGCTCAAACAATGTGTATGGAAATCCACATGAGCAATGCAGTTTTCACCAGCTGGGAAGTAAGAATTTAGTTTGGTAAACCACTAGGTAAAGTGTTATCACTCTAATCCCTTGAAGATGAGGGAAATTATTATTATTATTATTATTATTATTTTAAGTATATTTTTTATTATCATTATACTTTTTATTATCATTATTCCTAAATAAATATTTCTAAGCTTTTACAGAGGAATATTTTAATGAATCCGTTTAACTCCCTAACTTGCTTTTATATTTCATCATCTGGTTCAAAAGTAGCTGTAAACAAACAAACAAACAAACAAATAACTTTCCATCAAGGTTTATATGATGGTCATGAATGGCGTTTACTCTCACAATCATGATTAACAAAGGAATTAACCCCATTCTCCTGTAGGCTGTATGGTCTGTGGGGCAGAGTTTATTCACCTTTATAGAACCTTAATTCAGAGGAACTGTGTGGATGTTAGATTTAGCTGCTACTTTTATGGAAAGTTTGCATTAGTCCTTATTTATACAAGGGATGATACATTTCATTTCTTTTTGCAAAATTCAGAGTTGGTTCTCTGATAGTTGAATAATGTGATATTGCTATATGTTTTAAGAGGTTATGGTGAATTTCTGCAATACTGAAAAAGCTGTAGAAATATCAGCTTTTACACATGGTGTGAGTATCTCATTGTCACTCAACAAATTATGTTGTTTCTCATTAAAAATAGTGATGTTTCAGTCAACTCAAAATAAACAGCTAACATTACCTTTAATAGCTCTACAGCTTAAAGTGACATCTCCAAATGTTTTCCAAAAAGCACAATTTAGTTACTTTATTAGAACTTACTGAAGCATTTCATGAAATCAGACAGCTTACTGTAGCCAAGAGAGTGACTATCTATCCAGGGAAAGAAGGGAAAATGAAAGGCAATTCGTGTCTTTATTCTTTTAGTGTAAGGTGAAATAACAAACATTATGGAGATTAAGAAAGTTTAATTTAGACAAAATAATTACATAAAAGATATTGAAATATTCACCAGACAAGTGAGAACTGTAGTGGGTATTTTTGGGAAACTGGATTAAAAAAACTTAAGCACATCTACCAAAAGTTTAGGTTGATCTAATTGTAAACGTTTTTCTGAACTACTTTAGAGGTTTTTAATCTGACTTATGCAAAGAAAAAAATGTTTTCTGCTAGCGGAAATGTGAATTATATTTTTGTTCTCTTTGTAAGATTATTAATTGAATTGTTTACCTCCCTGAATAAACTGGTCTATGTTGTTTCGTCATGTATTTCCCAGTCCTGCACTGAGCTGTGGATAAATGGATACCAGTGAGCCCTTCCATCTCACCTCCTATATCAAGGCAGAGAGGGGCCTGTGTTCTGCACAAGCATCAGAATTGAAGCCCCCATCATTTTTTAATGCTGTGTACTATTACTCTCAGATTTGCTTTGAGCATGGTGTTAAACAACACCTATACAGCCTAGTGTGTAAAGTAGGTGTGTGCCAGCTATGCTAAATTAAATTAAATCTTTCTGCCCTTGTACTTTCAACCAGTCATCCTCTGTCCTCTGAAATAAAGAAAATCACTGTTTCTATTCATTTGCATTTCCACATGTAGATTTTACAGAGCTTCAACATCATCCCCTATGTATGTGTAAAGCCTTTAACAGAATGCTACAGTAGCAATACATTACAATAATACTAAAAGGCCTATAGTACTGTACAACATACCTGTGCCAGGGAGGTAGAACGGGAACTTGGCAAGAGGAGGAAAAAAGTGTACCCAAATTTTCTATGTCCAATATATTTTTTATACGAAAATAAAACAAAAGCATTCTGCAAAGGATGTTAGTTTAAAACAGATAGATAGATAGATAGATAGACAGACAGACAGATAGATAAAATTTATTCAGGTAATTTCAGAGATGATGAGATCAAGAATAAATTTAATTTTAAAGGTAAACATTGCCTGAGAGCAACTCCTATCACATGACTAGTGAGGAAAATCATCAGGATATCTCTGGCCAGCTTTATCCCTCTTCTAAGTCAACTAATATTTGTAGAGTAAAAGTAGAAATAATTTTGGTCATCTTGACAGTAGATAAATGACCTTTCCCATATAAATGAAGGGTAGTAATCCTGACGTATGTCACAGGAAAGTGATAGAAGTTGCAGTAGAAAGAGTTTGGATGGTGCCAGAGGAGCAACAGCCAAGATCCCAGGCTCTCCAGGTGCAGTGACCAATCTTACCAGAGCACTGTGCTGTTCCTTTTATTATATAGTATTTGGAGGAATCTATACCATGCACCCATAGCCAATGATATTTTCCCCTTCACTTCATCTCTTTCCTAACCCAGCAAAATTATGTTTGGTTCAGAATCTCTCTCACTTCACAGATCAGAAAAGCTCACTGCTTTCTTTCTTCTGTTTTGTTTTGATTTGATTTGATTTGCTTCGCTTTCTCTTAAAGATCATAACTCTCAGAGCTCAAGCCTAATAACAGTCATTCACTTCCTCCCATGTATAAGCATCCACCCACACTTTGGCTTTTATTTCCTGTTTCAACTTATTTATTAGGCCTTCTATATATGTATGGATTCCCTGGAAAACAGCCAGTCCTAGCCCTTTTTTTTTATTTGATGTTGATGAAGAGTATGTATTACAAAACCGCAGTAAGCATATCTGTAGAGGTGTGTCTCTAAATAGCATATAGTATGCATAAGACCAACAATGCATATACACACATACATATTTTTATATAATTACATTTACATTTGCATATAGAGTTTGCATCTATCTGTGAGATTCAAGTAAGGTTGGAAGCTATCCGAGACACTTTTGTTATCATTAGGCCTAAAGCGAATGTACACCAATGTTGTTCAGGCACTTAGCTGCACACGTACTACAGAAACTTTTCCTGTTGTTTTTGCATACCTCTACTTCAAGCAGTTTTTGACTACACAGGGCTGGCACAACACCTACAAGTTCACTGCCTCACTCCACCCTCTCCACATCTTTTAGGCCATTCCTTGACACTGTCACCTTTAATTAGGTTTCTCTAATTCAAATAAAAGTAAAAAGCTTCCTAACACAGAGGAATCAGAAATACAGTTTACAGTTTATCAGGAAGGCTAACATCACACAGTTGTTCACTCACTCAACCCATAGCTGCAGTGCGTTGGGGGAGAGAAACAGAAAAAAAAAAGGAGAGGTGGGGGAAGGAAAGGGAAGAGGAGGGTAAAAACTCACAGGTTGAGATAAAGGCAGTTTAATTGAACAAAAAAGGAAGAGATAATAGAATAATAATAGTAAAAGAATATATATACAAAGTAAATGATGCACAATGCAATTGTTCACCACCTGCTGCCCAGTCAGACCCCAAGCAGCAGCAGCCCCCCACTCCCTGGCTAAATCTCCCATTTTTATTGTTCAGCATGATGCCACATGGTATGGGACAGCCCTTTGGTCCATTTGGGTCAGCTGTTCTGGCTGTGTCCTCTCCCAGCTACTTGTGCCCCAGCCTCCTTGCTGACAGGACAATACAAGAAGCTGGAAAGTCCTTGGCTCTGTGCAAGCACTGCACTGCGACATCAAAAAACACTGGTGTGTTATCAACATCATTCTTGTCCTATGAATATACTCCCTGAAAAAATGTCCCTCCCCATCTTTCCTATAGGCCCCCTTTAGGTACTGGAAGGCCACTATATGGTCTCCTCAGAGCCTTCTCTTCTCCAGACTGAACAACCTCAATTTCCTCAGCCTATCTTCATAGGAGAGGTCCATATCTTTGATCATCCTCATGGCCTTCCTTGTCCTAATACTTCCATGTCCTTCTTTTGCTGGGGGCCCCAGAGCTGAAAGCAGTACTCCAGGCGGGGTCTCGTGAGAACAGAGCATAGAGAGAAAACCACCTCCCTTGATCTGCTGGCCACGCTTTTTTTGATGAAGCCTGGGGTACAGTTGGATTTATGGGTTGCAAATGCTCATTGCTGGCTCATGTTGAGTTTCTCACTAACCAACATCTCCAGGTCCTTCTCAGGGCTGCTCTCAACCCATTCTCCCCCCAGCCTGTATGTGTGTTTGGGATTGCCCCAACCCAGATGCAGGACCTTGCACTTGGCTGTGGTGAAATTCATGAGGTTCACACAGGCCCATCTCTCAAACCTGTCCAGGTTTGAGACATCCCTATGGATGGCATCCTGTCCCTCCAGCATATCAGCTGGACCACACAGACCACTGTAGTCAGTAAACTTGCTGAGGATGCACTCATTGTCACTGTTCTTGTCACTTTACATAGAAGTTAAACTGCATTGGTCCTAATATTGACCCTTTAGGTGTCGAACATTACTTGTCACTGATCTCCACTTGGACATTGAGCAATTAATCACAATTTTTTGAGATCAACCAGACAATTTCTTACCCACCAAGCAGTCCATCCATCAAAACAGAGACAGTGTCAAATCATAGAATCATTAAGGTTGGAAAAGACCTCCAAGATCATCTGGTCCAACCATCACCCTACCAGCAATATCACCCACTAAACCGTGTCCAACCACATCCAAACTTTTCTTAAACATCCACAGGGATGGTGACTCCATTGCCTCCCTGGGCAGCCCGTTCCAATGTCTGACTACTCTTTCTAAGAAATGTCTCCAAATTGAACCTCCAACCTGAATTCTTCTTGAATTCTTGAATTCTTCCATCCTGAACCTCCCCTGGTGCAATTTGAGGCCATTCCCTCTAGTCCTATCACTAGTTATCTGTGGGAAGTGGTCAACTTGCAGCTCCCCACAACTTCCTTTCAGGTAGCTGTAGAGAGCAATAAGGTCTCCCCTGAGCCTCCTCTTTGCCAGACAACAATCCTCAGCTGCTCCTCACAGGATTTTTGTTCCAGGCCCTTCACCGTCTTCGTAGCCCTTTTCACCATCTTCTGGACATACTCCAGGGTCTCAATGTCCTTCTTGTAGTGAGTGGCCCCGAGCTCAACAGAGTATTCCTGGTGCAGTCTCACCAGAGCAGAGTGCATGTGGATGATCACCTCCCTGATCCTGCTGCCTTCACCACTCCTGATACAAACCAGGATGCTGTTAGCCTTCTTGGCCACCTGGGCACATTTCTGGCTCATGTTCAAGCTAGCACCCCCAGATCCTTTTCCTCTGCACAGCTTCCAAACCACTTTGCCTCAAGCCTGTAGTGCTGCATGGGCGTGTTGTGGCCAAAATGCAGGACCCAGCACTTAGCTATGTTGAACCCATTGGCCTCTGCCCATTGACCCATCCTGTCCAGGTCCTTCTGCAGGGCCTTTCTACCCTCTGACACATCAGTACTTTCCCCCAGCTTGGTGTCATCTGCAAACTTACTGAAGGTGCATTCTATTCCCTCATCCAAATAATCAATAAAGATATTAAAGAGGGTGGGCCCCAACAGCAACCTCTGGGGAACACCACTCATGACTGGTTGCCAGCTGGATTTCACAGCCATTCTCTGGGCCCAGCTGTCAAGCCGGTTTTTAACCCAGCAAAGAGTGTACCTGTCACCATGAGCTGCCAGCTTCTTCAGGAGAATACTATGGGAGACTATGTCAAAGGCTTTGCTCTAGTCTAGGTAAGCTACATCAACAGGCTTTCCCTCACCCACCAGGCAGGTTACATGGTCATAGAACAAGATGAGGTTGGTCAGGCAGGGCTTGCTGACTGGGTCATGCTGACTTGTCCTACATATACTGTGTGATTCATTCAAGATGACCTGTTCCATCACCTCTCCTGGCACCAAGGTCAGGTTGACAGTCCTGTAGTTCCCCAGGTCCTCCTTAAGACCCTTCTTATAGAGGGGCGTCACATTAGCAAATCTCCAGTCATGCAGGACCTCTCTGGATAACCATGACTGCTGATAGATGATAGAAAGTGACTGCAATCACAATCACCAACTCCCTCAGCAACTTTAGGTGGATCCCATCTGGTCCCATGGACTTGTGACAGTCCGGGTGGAGCAGCAGGTCTTTAATTGTTTCCACCTGAAACATGAGGGGATTCTTCTGCTCCTCGTCCCAGACTTCCAGCTACAGACAGATGTAAAGAAGGCATTAAGAACCTCAGCTTTTTTCTTATCTTCTGTAGTCATGCTTCCCCCTTGACCACTAAAGGATGGAGATTCTCCTTGGCCCTCCTCTTGCCATGAATATATTTATAAAAACATATTTTGTTATCTTTAACAATAGTAACCAGGTTGAGCTCATACTAGGCTTTGGCCTTCCTGATTTTTAATCTGCATATGCTGGCGACTTCCTCAAAAAGGAGTCACCTACAACAATTACCCTTCTTTCCTTCTTGGTGGTGGAAGTCATGAGGTATGGCATTGACTTCCTTGCTCTAGACAACCTCCTGTGTGGACCTTCCTCCACATCTTCACCTTTTCTTAAGTCCTGGTAGATGATACCAGTTGCTCTTCCCCTATCCAACAGTGCTGTAACCCTGCATAGAAGGGCAACAGATTTCTCAGGCACAATCTGCCCTTCATGAAGAAAAGTTGGCTGTCACCAGTCACTTCCTTATTTTCTATGTGCCTTAGCATAGTTTCCAGGAGGATCTGCTCTATGATCTTGCCAGGCACAGAGGTGAGACTGATTGGCTTGTAGTTCTCTGTGTTTTCTTTTATTCTCTTTTATAAATGGGGGTTATGTTTTTCCCCTGACAGTAAGCTCTTACAGTAAGTAAGAGCTTCACTGTACTGCCATGACTTCCCGAATGTGATGTATAGTGGCTTAGCAACTTCACCCAAAATTTCTCTCAGAACCCGCAGATATATCGCATCAGGTCCCATGGACTTGTGCACCTTCAGGTTCCTTACCTGGTCTTGAACCTAATCTTATCATTCAGTGAGTGTTTCTTCATTCTCCTAGTCCCTGCCTTTGCTATCTGGGACCTGGGCTATGTGACTAGAGTTCTTGCCACAGAAGCAAGAGACTGCCTCTGGGAGAGACAAGAGAGGCAAGAGGCAAAAATGAGGCAAAAAAGTCATTGAATACCTCAGCTTTCTCCATATCCCTGGTAACCATGTCTTCTGTTTCCTCCTGGAGAGGTTCCATGATTTCTGTAGTCTTCCTTTTATCAGTGATGCACTTATAGAAGATTTTTTTGTTGACCTTGATGTTTCTGGACAAATTTAATTCTATCAGAGCTTTAGATTTCCTAACATGATCCCTGGCTGCTCAGTTTCTCTGTATTCCTCCCAGGTTATTTATTCTTGGACAGGATCTCCTTGTTCCTCCATGCAGGCCTCCTGGCATTTTTGCCTGACTTCCTCTTTGTTGAGATACATCACCCCTGAGTTTGGAGGAGGTGATCACTGAATATTAAGCAGCTTTCTTGGTCCCCTCTCCCCTCCAGGGCTTTGTCGCATGGTACTCTACTAAGCAGATCCCTGAAGAGGAGTCTGCTCTCCCAACGTCCAGGGTAGGGAACTTGCTGTGCTGCCTCCTTGCTGTCCTCTGGATCCTAGACTGTACCATTTCATGGTCACTGCAGCCAAGGCTGCCCTTGAGCTTCACATTCTCCACCAGCCCATCCTTGTTGGTGAGAACAAGGTCCAGCATAGCACCTCGTCTCAATGGTCCCTCTATCGCTTGGAGAAGGAAGTTATCATCAGTACATTTCAGGGACCTCCTGGACTGACTATGTCTATAGTCTCACTATTTAAAACAAAACAAAACTATACACCAAAAATCTCAAATAAGCTTTCACATTTAGGGAACAATTCAATCCCTATGTTTTTTATTTTGTACATTGGTACAGTGGTATCATCATGATCTAGTTCCACTTAAATCATATTTACAGTGTTTAGGCAGCACTAGTACCTGCTGGCCATTATAAAATATGTGGTTGTTTTATTCAATGTGAAAGGAAACTAATTCCAAAACTGAGACAGAAATACGAGTCATTTCAGGAAAACTATGAGGTACTGCATACAATGATTTGAATGGAGTGGCATGCAGAAGTTTAAAAGCCAAACTTCATTTTAGTTTAAGATCCTCTCTGACTCCTACTCCAAACCACAGATTAAAAGTCTGATTTTCTCTCTTCTGTTGATGGAAAGGAAATGAAAAAATGTAGCAAAGAGACCTTCCATGACAGCTGGAATGAAAACAAAGGCACGTATCTATAGGAACATTTGGGAAGTTTCTTGCAAATACAGATGATAAAATTGCAAAAATTTTACATGGGAAAAAAACTACTACAGCATGCCCATTTCACTTCCTACAGCCAATGTTTGGCTTTTTCTTTGTATTATTCCTAGTTTTTCTCTTTCTTAATAAGAAGAAACAGAAAAACAAAACAAAACAAAACAAACAAAAAGCACAGGATCATCTGAAAACTAATATCACAGAAACAAAAATCCAAATCAGAATGATGTCTAAATTCAAATTCTTCCCTGAAGATGTTGTCATGTGCTGTTATTAAGTTTAGTATGTAGTGCCAACAGTATTTGATAGGCATTTAATGTTAGCTGTTGACTTTTTCTGTGTGTGCAGACCTAAAAATAATGCAAAGCAACTTCTGTAAATTAAATCTTTAAAGCCTTTACCTTGTCAGAGAACTACATCCTATCTATCACAGATTTGTCAAAGCAAATGACATATTATCTAGGCAAAAATTGCCTTGGAGCAGAACATAAAGTCAAGAGCTTTGGTGTCACTGAACATAAATAATGTTCTGGTAGAGGCACTTAGGGGAGCTAAATGTATACTAATGGCTAAAAAATAAAAGACCCCAGGTGATGGTGTGAATTTAAAAGATATATGACATTTTTTTGTGAAAGGATATCATTAATGAGGATTTTTTTTTATTTTTTTTTTTAGCTTGAAAGCAATCCAATATATGTTTTTTAATCCTGTAGAGAAAATTAAATGTTTGCTCTGGTACAGCAGTGAGAGTACAACTAGCATTTTGTTTTGTGCCTCAGGGGACTGACTTACATGGGTCTCTGGAGACAGCATGGCTCCAGGAAGAGGAACATGTTACAGATGACAAGCAATTTAGCCATTAGGGAGAACAGCATTGCTGTCATACTGCTAATGCACTTATATTTTTTTTGGAAAAAAAAAAAAAAAAAAAAAAAAAAAAAAAAAAAAAAAAAAAAAAAAAACAGAAGATAGTGGGAGATGACAGCTGCCTAACTGGCTTCAAATTAAAAACAATAGATATCACAGTGGCAAAAATGCATGTTTGATGAACAAACTCAGGAAAAACACAGGCAGGCAATACAAATATTAGCACTGACACACAGAAAAAGTCTGAGACCTGTCTGGGTTTGTAGTTATGAACTCTGTCCCACAGCTCTTACCACTGCAGGTAACTGCACCAATTTTCCTCCCAGACTTTCTCTCCTGTGAAGGATGTGTCTCCTCCTCCTTCAGAAGTGGAGGCTGGTTGCAGCAGAGCACAGCTGGTCAGCCACAAGTCTTCTCTGAGGGTGGAAAGTTCCTGCTGCTCTTTTGTGGGGAGGAAACAGCATTTCATGAGCTAACACTCCTTCATGGGAGCACATGTGATAGGACAGGTCTGACAGAAAATACATTTAAAATTCCCACTCAGGTCTGTGAGACTTAGATGCAACTATACAGGCTAGTTTGCATTAGCTGCTTCTCCAAGGGCTCCTGTAACTTGATGCTGCAGGCTCGAAGCAAATGGTCGTCACATACCCTCACTATTTCATCAGATCAAATGTTTCATTTTCCATTGATGTAGCTGCTGTTCAAGTTAGAAAAGCTTCTTCTCCAAGTGATGTGGTCTGACCAAACACTTTCCAGGTCTTCCTCATAGTCACAAGACAAGTGACAACCTCCAATCATAACAGATGGTGCCTGCTTCAGTTAGGCATAACATTTTCTTGTGAAATGCTTTACAAAAAGCAGTTGAACAGCTCCTTTCCTAGACTTTTAATCAAATTAAATTAGATAGTATTGCATTAACTTAGAGCACGAGTATTGCAGAAAAACCTCCCATATGGAGAGATCTTGACAGCTATCCACTTCTCAAGTATATTGTGACTTCCTTTTGCTTTAAAACAATTTCACGACCTCATGAGTCTGCTTCCCTATGCCTGATACTTCTCATAATCATGTTCTCAGTCCCATATGGGTTCTCCTAACAGTCTCCTTCATGTTCTTATTTATTTTCTAGCAGTCAGAAATACAAAGAGTATCTGCTTTAGGAGCTTTATATCATAAACTTTAATAAAATTGTTTCAACAACAGAAGCAGATAAGAGAAAGAACTTCTGTTTTAATCTGTATATTTAAAAATCAAAATATAAAGAATAACAAATTAAGTGTAGGATTTTTTTTTTCACTGTAAAGCAAAAGCAGAGACTAGGCAAATCTCACAGCACCTGGGCAATGATAATATCAACAAAACACAGAGCTTTGTGTAAGTATTTTTATCACTTTCCCATCAAAATTAGAACTTTAAGCAAACAGCTGAACAACAAATGTAAACGTCTTAGAAAATGCATAGACTTTTACATATACAACGGTAGGAGGATTTTTTTAAAAAACTTCTCACATTTTTTCTATTCCATACTACTGATAGATAGTATGAGATCTGACCTGATATTGCAGATTAAAATTATCAAACTAAGTTTTCTGAATAAAGAAATCAAGAAGATTTCACTATCAACAGCGGCTGTTTTTTATGATGTTAGCATAAAGGGGGTCTGATCTAGATAGTGCATGTCAGATTTTTCAGATTTCAGGCCAAAGATACATCTGTTTATTTGTTTTAGAAAAATAAATAAAATAAAATAAAATAAAATAAAATAAAATAAAATAAAATAAAATAAAATAAAATAAAATAAAATAAAATAAAATAAAAATAAAATAAATAAAATAAAATAAAATAAAAATCTTGTTTAAAGTTTTTTATGTAATATAATTTAATCTTAAATTTACAAGAATTACCTTGATCTTTTACTATCCTACTTCCCCCATGTTCCTCCTCTAATCTGAACAAAAAGTATTTTAATATATACTGTTTAAACCTGTGGGTTTTTTTTTATGGGCATGCAAATGTCTTTATAAATTGAAAGATACTCTTGGTTTTGGAACCTCTAACATACAATTTTTTTAAAAAACTTTGGAAGTTTTGGAACTTCAATGAAGATAACAGCCTTCAGAACATAAAGACCACATTACCAGTACATTCTTAGTATCCTCCCTCCAAAATATTTTGAATTAAATTAAATATTTCTTTGAAGATTCAAAACTTTAAGTATATTTGATATAGATACAGAAAGCCTCATTTCTTTTACTGATATATGCTTGTCCAGTCTGCAAAAACTGCTTCTACAGTAAGCCCAAGGATTTTCATTTTCTTTATAATCAATATCAGAGTCTTTCAAACAGTGAACACTGCAGCAAAGGTCAGAAACATTTTTTTTAATAGCATTTAACATGGAGTTAGCTTTCAGTTCTGAATAGTTCTTAGGAGAAGAAAAAAGAATGTGAACATTTATTATGATATTTATATAGCAGCTGAGCTCTGAAAGCCTTGAACAGGTTGCATTTGATGTGTTTGAGGAAAAAGAAAAGAAAAAAAAAGAAAAGAGGTAAATGAAAAGAAACTTTCACACACCTTTCCTATTTCTTGAATCTAATCTCAGCTCTGGGTGCATTTTCCAACAGATAATGCTGAGTGATGCAGCAAGGAAGCCATTTAGCAACATTTAAGTGAAATGATCTTTTTGCGAGTTCCTGTGGTAAATAGTATCCACTGATCTGTCAGTCCATGATGTTTCATAAACATCCATTGTACCTAGGTCTCAGCTCATCAACAGGCTTTGAGAAGTCAAACTCTTCATCCTCCAGGCTAGTTATCTTAAGTACCATTTACAGAGTTTCTTCTGTATTACAGGATTCTTTACAAGATATTCTTGATACCAGTCTTCTTATCTCTTGTTACCTTCCTCCACATTTTAAATTAAATCACCACTCCTTCCCAATTCTTCTATTTTCTATTCTAGCCAGCATGTCAAATTCAGCTTGAAGCAAAGGTTACACATGCTTTTTTCCTCTAAGAAATTCCTCCATGGTCAGGAGATTTACCTTCTGCCGCTTCTCAACTGCTTAGGAGGCACAATAAGGAATTTTATGGTTAAAGTAGTTGTGTTATGCTGCCTTTAATAAAGAACCCTACTGATTTTTAAGCAGTATGTAAATTATAATAACTTAAAAGAGTGCAATAGAGCAATATTAGTAAGCAGAGAGGATATTTAGCTAGTAAGAGATAATGAAATTGTACGATACCTTCGAAGTAAAGGAATAGGCTCTGTTTTGCCCCCTGATTCTGGCTGATTCTTCCAAAATATGAATACTAAGTTAACATAAACTTTTTTTTTTTTTTTTTTTTTTTTTTAAGATTATATAGGTTCACACAAATCAAGTCTTGAAAGCAGACTGAAAAGTAGAAATGGGTTGTGGCAAAACAAGAACAATGATTCCACTTTTTGCAGTTCACAGAAAATCAGTCTTCAAAATATCTAATGTTATCACATGAATTACAAGTAGAAATGTTCACCAGCAGAACTAGTTGGGCTTCTTGAAAGGGATAGAATGCTGCTGAGTTGCTCAACAGTAATTTACAAGGGTAAGAGAGAAAGAGAGAGAGGAAATAAAAAATAAAAAGGAGAACAGAAAGAAAAAGAAAAAAAAAAAGGAGAGAGAAAAAAAAAAAAAGAAAAACAATAATGTCAGAGACATTTGTTCATTTTTGAAAACTGCAGAAATACTTTGTTTCTGAAGATAGTTGCTTCATACTGTGATTGCAATAGATCCTTGCATGACAAGCTTTTCTTTAAAAAGGTTAAGAGCACATTTGGTGCCTCCACTCCAACAAAAAATATTATGTGCTAAGTGCTAAAAAGAGTTTTTCTGGTAGGCCTCAACATGATATAGTATTAGTCAGTTAAGACGAGGAAATTCACAGGCTAGCAGAAATATATTCTATGAAAGACACTGTTATCTACACCAAACTCTTTTTAGAAATAGTTCAGTTGAAACGTAGTCAAACATCAGTTGAAATAGGTCTCTTCACATCTGCTTGAGCAAGGTATAGTGGTTTATTTAAAGTAACAGAAGAGATAAATGTAAATATCTATTTAATTCACGTAAAATTCCTTGTGTTTGACCTCTAGTCCTTACCAATTACATTGACATCACAGGGATTAAAACAAACATACCATTTTTATTTATTTATTTATTTATTTTCTTTAGGCAACCTTTCCTCCCTGTTTCACATTTTCATTTCAGGTCAGAGATATTATTACAGACATCATCCTTGGAGTCTATGCTAGAGAGAAAGTAGCAGCAGTAGGAAGAATATCTGTTCCGTGTCATGAGGGAAATCAATGAAGAGGAAAAACATTACAGCTCCACAAAGACAAATCTACCATCAACTCATCTAGCAACTAGATTTATGAACCTTTGGTGCAGCCTTTTGAGAAACACATTGCACTTTTTTTTTTTTTTTTTTCTAATATTGCTTGATGGTGTTTTCTTTACTGCGTTTTACACCTCCAAGAAATTCCACACTGTGGATAAATAAATAAATAAAACCAGGAGAAGAAATTATTTAACTATTTTATTTGTAGGCAAAATAAAGAGGAAATGAAAAGACCTAAGAGTAGGCTAGGGTAGGGTAGGGTAGGGTAGGGTAGGGTAGGGTAGGGTAGGGTAGGGTAGGGTAGGGTAGGGTAGGGTAGGGTAGGGTAGGGTAGGGTAGGGTAGGGTAGAATAGAATAGAATAGAATAGAATAGAATAGAATAGAATAGAATAGAATAGAATAGAATAGAATAGAATAGAATAGAATAGAATAGAATAGAATAGAATAGAATAGAATAGAATAGAATAGAATAGAATAGAATAGAATAGAATAGAATAGAATAGAATAGGAGTAGCAGTTCAGCTGGGAGAGACCTTTGGATCATCAAATCCAACTGTCTGATCACTTCAGGGCTAACCATCAGATAAAGCATGTTATCGAGGGCATTATCTAAATGTCCCTTGCACACTGGCAGGCTTGGGGCACCAATCACCCTCTAGCAAGCCTGTTCTAGACCACTCTCACATAACAGAAATGTTTCCTCGTGCCCTGTCTGACCCTCCCATAGTGCAGCTGTGTGCTGTTCTCTCATGTCCTGTCATTGCTTACCAGGATGCAGAGACGAGCACCTCCCTCGCTGCCTCCCCTCCTCAGGAAGCTGCAGAGGTCTCATTTGGTCTCATTTTCTCCAGACTAGACAAGCCAAGTGTCCTCAGCCTCATTAAAAATATTTTCTTCAAAAAAATCACATATTTTTCATGATTTTTGACAAATTCATATAATCAGGGCAAAAAGAAAATTACCGTTAATAATAAGATATGTATATTAAAAACAAAACAAAACAACAACAACAAAAAAAAGTGAATTTCTCTGTTCCACTTCAGTCAAAACTAGTATTACAAAAACGGGTTGTCAAGATTTTGACCTTTAAACTCTTTACTACATTCTTTACTACAACCAAGCGACCTCTTGAAAGGAACAAAAACTTTTATATGAAAAACATTTGCTTGTTTAGCCTATGTTCTATTTTTTCAAAACTTTTTTAAAAACAAACAAACAAACAAAAAGCTTGTTCCATTAACATTTACAAAATACATGTGATTTTTTCTTTCTCCAAAGAACTTCTTAGAAGAAAAAAAAATCTTAATTTCTAACTTATGCTGCAATGGATTTAATCGTATCATATGTAATAATATACGTATTTCATATATTTAGAATACTTAACTAGGCTGAATGAATGTAACAGTGAATTATAGTCATTATCATATTATCATGATAGATAGAAATTCTTGAGTGAAGCTCTAAAGTGCGTGGAGCAGATTCTCTCACGTGTAACAGCTCAGTTCAAGGGGTTACCCAACCATTTCCATCTCTGTTTTCTCTTTCATTTTACCAAGGTTTGAAAGTACTCATGAAGCTCTATACTCTTACAGCTTACAGGTTTTATTGGACACTGCACAGCAGAAAACTTCTGTAACAGTTGAAAGGTTTATCTCCTTTTTTTTTTTTTTTTTTTTTCCCCAGCAACAGGGAGAAGGGCAGTAGTGTAAGAGTCCAATTTCATCCCTTTTCTATTATCTGTAAGCCAGCTGACACTGCAGTTATACCACTGGTAATCCTGAAACAGAAAGGAATCACCCAGGCATGCTATTGCAAGACTGAAATCTATACAAGTCTGTCTTTTTCCTTCCTATACTTCCATGTAATGATCTTGCATTCCTTCAGAAGAGCAGCCAAATTACAGTTTTCTATTGCTATAGCCACTGCTTATGAGGAACACTGTTAGGTTCTAATCTATTCCTCCATGCTTGTGGTTTTGCTGAAGAACAAAGAAAGACCACATTAGGAACTCTTGTTAGTGCTATAATTTCAGAAATACTCATTCTTAACCCCATCAGTACCAGAAACAATAAGAGCAACCACAATTTATATTCAGCAATGAGATAGAGATACTTTTCTTGGATATGATGAAAACAATTTTGAAAGTTAACTAAGAGAAACTTCTACTTGTAATAGACTAAATGATTTACTCCTTCCTTTTTTCTGAGTTAGGGCTTTATTTTACAGATTTCACTGATGTATACCAGTGATGAGAGTGTCATACCTTGGGAAAATGTGCAAGTGTCTTACCAAGGAAGGATAAATTTTCAGTATAGTAAATGATACCATGGGTCACCTATCTTTCTATAAATTCCGGTTGCTATTTTTCCTTCTTTAAGTTGCTATTTTTCCTTCTTTTTTTTTCCTTCTTTGTCTTTCAGATATATGAAATGTGACCATAATCAGCAGGTTCCATTTTTCTAATAGGACCAGTTTATTAACTGGTTATATACTGTTCTCTTTGTATTGTACTTTTTAACACCTTCTCCTCCTCCCTCCCTCCCCCCCCCCATCTTCCTCAGAGTGCACCTGACAGTGACCTGAAGCATATCCTTGGCAGATCCCAGAGACATAAGCATATCTCAGACTTATAATCAATTTTTACATTGTGAGAAGGATCACTGAGAAAGTGTCCATAATAGAACTGCACAGGACAGAAAATGGAAAAATTTAGAGGTAAGACAGCAGCAACGTCAATTTCAAAACAATATCAATACAGGACTAGAAGGTGTTTTGAGCAAATTTGCTGATGACACCAAACTTGGAGGAGCTGTAGACACGGATAAGGGTGGAAAGGCCTTGCAGAGAGATCTGGACAGATTAGAGAGCTGGGCGATCACCAACCACATGAAGTTTAACAAAAGCAAGTGCCAGGTCCTGCACCTGGGATGGGGCATCCCTGGCTATACATACAGACTGGGCGACGAGGTGCTGGAGAGCAACCCTACAGAGTTGCAACCACAATCTGGAGGTTGTGGTTGACAGCAAGTTGAATATGAGACAGCAGTGTGCCCTGGCAGCCATGAAGGCTAACCGTACCCTGGGGTGAATCAAGCACGGCGTTGCTAGTCTGTCAAGGAAGGTGATTGTCCCACTCTACTCTGTGCTGGTGCGGCCTCACCTCGAGTACTGTGTGCAGTTCTGAGCACCACAGTACAAGAAGGACATTAAACTGTTGGAGAGTGTCCAGAGGAGGGCAACAAAGATGGTGAAGGGCCTAGAGAGGAAAACATATGAGGAGTGGCTGAGGGCACTGGGACTGTTCAGCCTGAAGAAGAGGAGGCTGAAGGGGGACCTCATCGCAGTCTACAACTTCCTTGAGAGGGCGAGTGGGGAGGCAGGTGACCTATTCTCCGTAATCACCAGTGACAGGACCCGCGGGAATGGTATTAAGCTGAGGCAGGGGACATCGGGAAGAGGTTCTTCACCAAGAGGATGGTCGCACGCTGGAACAGGCTCCCCAGGGAAGTAGGCACCTCACCAAGCCTGTCTGAATTTGAAAAGTGATTGGACTGTGCACTTAGTCACATGGTGTAAACTTTTGGGCAGCCCTGTGCGGTGTCAAGAGTTGGACTTGATGATCCTTATGGGTCCCTTCCAACTCAGGGTATTCTATGATTCTATGATTCTATGATTGCCTGTTGTGAAAAAGACAAATAAACAAACAAACAAAAAAAAGTGAGGGAGAAAATGTGTGTAATGCAGATACCTGAGGGTGACCCCATTGAGTTGTTGCAAGGAATGGAAGTAGGAAGCTGTGTAAGCTGTGTAATATTTAAAATCCCTTTTTCGTTTTCAAGTTAGATGTTTTGTTTGGTTTCATTAAACTGTAATTATTTATTTATTTTTTTAAAGCCCTGTACTACAGAGGAATTACTTGGAACAAACATAGAAATCTCCTGAATAAAATAATTCAATGTACATGGCAAAGTAGAAAAATTTTGCTTTTCTTTGTACTGCCTTTGTGTATTTAGTGTTCCTGTGGCAGAGAAACAGGAATCACACTGAAAGCAGAGGAAAATCATAGAATCATAGAATATCCTGAGTTGGAAGGGAGCCACAGTGATCAACCAAGTACACCTCCTGTCCCCACAAAGGGCCACCCAAGAATCAGACCCGACATGTAGGAGTGTTGTTCAAATGCTTTTTGAACTCTGGCAGCTTGGTGCTGTGCCAACTGCCCTGGGGAACCTGTCCCAGTGCCTGACCACCCTCTGAGTGCAGAACCTTTTCCTAACAACCAGCGTGACCCTCCCCTGTCCCAGCTCCATGCCTTTCCTTCGAGTTTTGTCGCTGTCTCTAGAGAGCAGAGCTCAGTGACTAACCCTGAGCTCCCCTTGTGAGGAAGCTGAAGGACGCCACGAGGTTTCCAGAATACATAATGTTGTGTATGCTTTCTGAATAAATGTGTATAAAATCACAGGCAAAAAGGGCACTGATACGCTCTTTGTCAAGACAACACAGATAAAGTAAACACAAAAAATAATACTGTAGGTCTAATTGAGAACCGGACGTGCTCCAACTTCTTAAAGTTGAGACACCAAAACACCAAAGTTTTCGGTGAATCATAGAATGGTTGGGTTTGGAAGGAACCTTAAAGATCATCTAGTTCCAACCCCCTGTGGTGGTTTTACCGTACTGGGCAGCTAAACCCCACAACCGCTCTCTCACTCCCCCTCCTTTAGATGAGGAGGGGGAGAAGTAAAGCAAAGAACAACTCACGGGTTGAGATAAGGATAATTTAATTAAAGGGAAATAATTATAATAATTAAATAAAGACTACCATGAACTAAACAATTTAACAAAGGGGAAATAAAAAGGGAAAGGGGAAAGGGAGGGGAAAAAAGGAAAATATAAAGAAGGGAGGAAAACAAACAAACAAAATAAATGAAGGCTATATGGAAGTGCAGAGGAAAGAAATTACTCTCTACTTCCCACAAATGAGCGATGATTGACCACATCCTTGAAGCAAGGCCTCAACGCACGCAGCCAGTGTTCGAGAGGAGGACCGACGTCTTCCAAACAAGAGCCCACCCCTCCCCTCTTCTTCCTATTTCCACCTTTTATTGCTGAGTGTGACATCACATGGTATGGAATATCCCTTTGATTGGTTTAGGTCAGCTGCCCTAGTGATGTTTCTCTCCTCACCTTTTGCCCACCCCCTAGGAGGGTTAGAGAAAGGCCTAATACTGTGCCACTGCTGCTCAGCAGTAGACACAACACTGGTGTGATAACACTGCTGTTCCAGCTACAAGTACAGAGTACGGCACTGTATGGGCTGCTGCCGGGAAAGTTAACATTCCAGCCAGACCCAGTACACCCCCCTGCCATGGGCAGGGACACCTTCCAGTAGATCAGGTTGCTCAAGATATCATCAAAACAGGCCTTGAACTTTCTAGGGGTGGGGCATCAACAACTTCTTTGGGCAAGCTCTTTCAGTGCCTAACCACCCTCAGAGTAAAAAATAAAAATAAAAATAAAAAAACCTTCCTGTGGACCTGTGGGGTCCTTCCCATTGGATGCTGTTCTTCCCGAACCGAACCTGTGGGGGCTGCCACAGGAAGAAGCTCTTCAAGCACTGTTCCCACACGGCTCCGTACCACAGGGTTCATCCATCCCCCAGGAGCAAACTGCTCCTGCACGGGTCCCCCACGGGTGGGTGGCAGCTCCCCCTAGACCCGCTGCTCCTATGTGGGCTCCTCTCCATGGGCTGCAGCTCAGGCCCGGGGCCTGCTCCTGTGGAGGCTCTCCATGGGCCGCAGCCTCCTCCAGGCCACATCCACCTGCTCCACCAGGGACTCTTCCATGGGCTGCAGTGTGGAGATCTGCTCCATGTGGGACCCATGGGCTGCAGTGGGGCAGCCTGCTCCACCAGAGGTATCTCCCTGAACACGCCTCCGGGGAACTGCGGCTGCGTGCCTGCAGCACCTCCTGCCCTCCTGCTGCGTCTCCTGCCCATGGGGCCTGCAGGGCTGGCTCTCACCCCTCTCTCCCAGCTGCTGTTGCCCAGCACTTCTTTCCCTTCTTTAGCTCTGCTCTCCCAGAGGCCCACCCAGCACTGCTCATGGCTCAGCTCTGGCCAGCAGCAGGCCCCTTTTGGAGCACCTGGAGCTGGTTCTGCTCTGGCATAGGGCAGCTGCTGGGCTCTGCTCACAGAGGACCCTCGTGCAGACCCCCTACTACCAAATCCTTGCCACACAAACCCAATACAAAACATTATGGTAAATACTGACAACATCAGAATTCAATTATTTGAAAACTTATGATTTCCTCTTGAAAATCTAGCTTTCTTAATAAAGTCAGGATGCTTCATACCAAGTGAAATTGGAAGTGTGGTAATTTAGGGTTGGAAAGTGAGGAGAAAAAAAAAAAAAAAAAAAAGGATAAATGGAAGGGAAAATCTTTCCAGTATATGATAAAATAAGCATTTCATTATGTAAATTTTGTGTGATAATATTAAATTTTATTGGTTTCTGAATGGTGTGATATGAAAAGTAACCCTCTTTTTAACTTTCTTAATTTTCCAATTAAATACAGTTATTTTAAATCAAATGGCCATTTAAAGACATTGAGAATGGAAACAATAGATGAAGACTGAAAAAGTACACTGCCTTTGGATTTCAGGTTTTCAACCAAAATTTTCATAGGGAGACGGTAAGAAGAATAAATATAACATGGTATTTCAACATCCGTGTTTCATGAATAAGCCTCTGGGAAGCTTTTCACTAGCAGTCTCAAAGAAGTCGTTTTAGGTGCTTTATTGCTTTCTCACTCTTTCCCTCCAAAAAAATGCAACTTTCTTATACATCTCCTGTATTCTGAGCTCCTCTGTCTTTTCAGTGAATCACCAAAACAGCTTCCTGACCAACAGAAAAGTGCATCTGATATTCTATGAGTCAGACCTCTCCAAACAGGAGAGGCCTCTCTCACACAGGAGTGAACTGGACGAAATAGTTGTGGGTCAGCATTTCTAGAAGACAGCTCAGGTAATGGGGGAAAAGCTCAAATGTTAGTACTGACCTTGCCTTCTTAATTGGTCCCTCTGGAACTGGAAAAAGCAGTTGCTGGAGGAGTGCTAAATAAAGAAATAACTGCCATTTTCCATCATAAGTATTTCAGTTTTCTTGAAAAAATAATTCATTACAATGTAGAAAAAAATAGTTGTTATTTTTTATGCTTTTTATTAATATTATTATTTTTTCTCTCTCTGAAAATTATACAGATTCTCATGTTGTTCATGTGAAATGGTCTTTTAAGGCAATGTAGTTGCATGCTACACTATAAAAGAGTAGGTAGGATGTAATTGCATGTTGCCTTATAAAGTAAGTAAGACTGTCGCTCAGAGTATATTTGGACTAAGCTACAGGGGCTCTTTTGACAGTGTGGTCTTGATAAAAAGATTATATTTCTTCTGGGAGAGTGATTCTATCTGTGAGTGAAGTTTGCAGTATGCCAGGGGAGTCTCAGAGATGACTTCATCACAGTAGCTGTGATCCAACTTTCTGGCAGCCTTTGAGACACAGGAAGGCTGCTGAACCATTTCTCCTGATATTTCCATTGTGACTTAACTTTTGCCTGCCTGAGACCACTTTCTAGTTTCATTCTTCTTCTAAAGCTGATAAATAAGACAGGAAAACTAGTGACAACTGACATGTAGAAGGTTAAGGTACTCAGTAATTTTTTGCCCTAGTTTTAACTGGTAATCACTTTTCCACATCTCTCAAAACCCTGAATCTTGACTGGGAGAATGAAGTCCTTATAGAAGATGATCAGTTCCAAGACTACCTGAGGAACTTGGACATACACAGGTCTTGACAAGGATTTGACAAGGACTCAGGGTCCTGAGGTGGCTGGGAGATATTGTTGCTAAGATGCTCTCTGTCATATTTGAAAAGTCATGGCAGTCAGGTGAAGTCCCCAGTGACTGAACAAAAAAGATTATCACACCCATTTTAGAAAGGTTAAAAGGAGGACCAAGGTAGTTATGAGCAGTTAGCCTCACCTCAGTGTCCAGTGAGATCATGGACCAGATCGTCCTAGAAGTTATATTAAAACACATGAAAGACAGGGAGGCCAAAGACAGCCAACGTTTCTGCTACAAGGGAAAACCATACCTGATTTATCCAGAGACCTTTTATGGTGGAGTGGCTGCATCAGTGGACAAGGTGAATTGTGCAGTTGACACTAGGGTGAAAGGATACTATCCAGAAGGATCTTGACTCCATGAACTTCATGAAGTTCAACAAGGCCAAATGCAAGATCCTGCACCCATGTTGGGGAAATTCTAAACACCAGTACAGGATGGGTGATGAATAGATAGAGAGCAGCCTTGTAGTGAAGAACTTAGGAATACCTGTGAATGAAAAACTTAAAATAAGTCAGAAACATGTTCTTGCATCCCTGAAAGCCAACTGTATCCTGCATATCAAAAGAAGCACAGCCAGAAGGTTGAGGGAGGTGGTTCTTCCCCTCTACTCTGACCCAACTTGGAGTACTGAATCCAGCTCTGGAGACGCCAGAACAAGAAAGACATGGACCAGATATGGTCCGGGCCTGGAACACCTTTCCTATGAAGAAAAGCTGAGAGAGCTGGGCTTGTATACCATAAAGAAGGCAAGGTTCCAGGGAGACCTTATTTTGGCCTTTCAATCTATAAAGGGGATTTAATGAGGAAAACTGAGAAAGTCATTTTAGCTGGGTCTGTACTGACAGGTCAAGGGAAAATAATTTAATAATTTTAAGCTAAAATGGAGAAGATTTAGGTTGGATACAAGGTTTATTTTATTATTATTATTATTATTATTATTATTATTATTATTACTACTACTATTGCTATTATTACTATTATTACTATTATTATTTATTATTTCTTCTTATTATTATTACTATCATTTATATGATCAGAGGTGAACCATTAGAATAGGTTGCCCAGAGAAGCTGTGGATGCCCCATCAATGAAGTTGTTGAAAGTCAGGTTGGACAGGGCTTTGGGGCATCTGATTTAGTAAGAGGTGCTCTTACTCCTTCCTCCCTGCTCTAGGCAGGAGCATTGGAACTAGATGATCACTGAGGATCCACTCCAAACCAGACTATGCAATGATTCTATGATCCTATGAAACCCATAGTATGAAATCTTGGGTTGAAGTTGTACTTGGTCTGGCTGGGATGGAGTTAACTTTCCCTACAACAGCCCATACAGTGCTGTGTTCTGCACCCAGAGCTAGAGCAGCATTGGTATCATGCTAGTGTTATATCTATTGCTGAGAAGTGCTGGCACAACAACAGAACTCACTCCAACCCCCTCCCCTCTCCCCAAGAGCCATCAGGCTGGGGGTGGGCAAGAGGTGGGGAGAGGACATCACCAGGGCACCTGACCTAAACTGATCAAAGTCATATGGTATATTCCATACCATATGATATCAAACTCAGCAATACAAGATGTGAAAGTGGGCGGGAGTGGAAGGGGGGGGAGAGGGGAAATCTCATTATGAAGATGTCTGTCCTTCCAAACAACTGCTAAGTGTATCAAGGCCCAGCTTCCTAGGACATGGCCAAATATTGCTCATTGATGGGAAGTAGAGAATAATTTATTTTCTCTCTCTGTGCTTCCACTTGGCCTTTGCTTCTTATTGTTTTGTTGTTGTTGTTGTTGTTATTTTTCCCCTCTTCCTTTTCCTGTTAATTAATTATATGATACTTATCTCAACCTATAAGTTATTATTTTCTTTCCAGCATACTTTCTTCACATCTTCTTGTTCTTCTGAGGGGGAATAAGAGAGCAGCTGTGGTAGAGTTCAGCTGCCCAGCAAGGTAAAACCACCACAGAGTACTGTTTTAAAGTTCTGTATCAAGGACTATTTTAACTGTTGACAGACAACCTACTCATTTGATTTTTTAAAAGTGTATAAAGAGTAAAATTGGGAAACACTGACTTTCATTCATACTTTTTGTCAACAGGGGAAACTAAACAATGACTTTAAAATTTGTGATGGCGGTAATAGTAGTTCTTATGTTACTGTTGTTATTATTACTTTTTTTTTTTTTTTCTTTTTAACCAAAGTCTTCTAATTTATGCCATTATACTACAGATCTGGAGGGTTTCTGAAGTACTACTGGCTTGATACATTTGCAGTGTTATGATCATGTGAGCAAAGCATTAGGCAAGGGCTTAGGAAATCCTAATGCCAAGGGGTATTTTATTAAAGGATACAAAAATGTACATTCTTCTTCTTGACCCATAATGTTCCTAACAAAATTTATACTATTGTTAATTACATTCTTTGTAAACAATTTTGCATCCATAAAGAAATTAGGAATGGAGGGTAAGAGATTCTTTTTGGAAGACCTTGCTATTGGTATTTAAATAAATAAATAAGGCTGCTACGATATTAAGATTAGTTATGTGAAACTAATATGAAAGTTATTTCAGCAGGTATATTTCTGTGCAGTTACTGTTTTAGTCAGCAGAAAACAAAACAAAACAAAACAAAAACCACTCTCCCGTTCACCCCTCAGAAATAGATTTGTGTGCCAAAACCTCAGTTACATTATGGATTTACCTGTACAGCTGTTATTCCTCTTGCCATTGCTTACATGAGTCGCAAAACCATATAGCTAAACTGAAAAAGCACTATACCCCAGCTATTTCTCATTATAATTTTTAGATCTCTATAACTTCCAAAAGAGTATTAGCCAGTCTAGATTCTAAATACTTCAGACCACCAAAATTCATGTGCATTTTGTTGAAGACTCAGTTTGGCTAAAATTACATAATAATCCCAACCGTAGCTTAATTCTGTTCTTTTGCTAGAATTCTGGAATTCTGATTTACTTTTCTTTACCCTTTGCTGTGGTGAAAGATGTTTTTTTAATTTACTGTGAAAAGAATTGGTTATACTTTCAGTCAAGCAGTTGTAAATTTTTGAGTTACTATTAGCTACTGTAAAGGACAAAAAGTGCTTAGGATTTATTAATTTTTTTTTTTTTTTTTTTTATTTTTTAATATTTTCAGTGCTTAAGATATGTCAGAAAACTGTTTTCCTATGTGAAAGGATTTGGACAAGAAGATTATTGTGGGTCCCTTCCAACTTAGGATATTCTATGATTTTCTGAAATGTCCTGGAAGCAGAAGGCATTGTATCCAGTATTTTCCCTGGTTCTTATATAGATACCTGCCTGAACTCTTCTTTGAAACTCTGCATGTTTATCATAAAACTCAGATGATGACTTTTTCAATAGGCAAGATGAACCATACCAGTAATTTTGTCGTTGCCAAATTGATGAATGAAAGATGAAAGTGGGTTGCTTTAAATATTATTCAATGATTAAAGTCTGTACTACACATCTAGGAAGGCTGATGCATTTATGACAAAAATTAGGATAATAGGAATTTATTGATTAGCTTACACATTTTGTATGCAATTTCAAATTATTATTATTTGCCTTTATCATTTATTTGTATTTCATGGCTAGCTAGTAAGCTTGGATCCTCAGTCCTTGATGGTGAAATAATTCAAATTTAGACAAAAATATCTTATGATAGGAATGAACAGCTTTATACAAACACAAGCACAAGATTTGATGCAAAGCTGGAAATGGTACCCAGTGTTTTTTTCCAAAGCAACAACAACAAAAATCCACAAGTTGGTGATTTTTCTTATTTCTAATTGTAAGCTTTGTGACTGTTGTCACAAGCCCAAAACTTTAACATTTTACTTTTAATGACAGGTGGAACAATAATGTTTAATTTTCTCTGCAAGTCTTTTCTTTCTATTCAACAGTTTCAGAGACTCATCTGTAAAGGGTTTTGACTATATTTGCAAGCAGAAAGAGGTCCAGTCACCTATGAGCACCATCACTATATATCTGCCAGAGCAAGGCACTACTAAAGCATGATCCTCATTCCTCACTGATTTGAACCACTTAAGCAATTCTGAAGTGAGCTCCTAACTTCTCTGCTAGAAAGAACTGAGAAAGATAGTGTGGATGTGCTATGCTCTCACACAACTTTGGAACTGCCTGATGTTAGTGGGCAACAATGATAGAGACACATGCAGCCCAGGACAGCAGTATAAAAAAAGAGATTGTGGCATGGTGATTAGTGCCTTCTGTGAACCTGTTTCTTACCTCAGTATTTTTATGCATTTCATAGAATCATAGAATACCCTGAGTTGGAAGGGACCCATAAGGATCATCAAGTCCAACTCTTGACACCGCACAGGGCTGCCCAAAAGTTTACACCATGTGACTAAGTGCACAGTCCAATCACTTTTCAAATTCAGACAGGCTTGGTGAGGTGCCTACTTCCCTGGGGAGCCTGTTCCAGCGTGCGACCATCCTCTTGGTGAAGAACCTCTTCCCGATGTCCCCTGCCTCAGCTTAATACCATTCCCGCGGGTCCTGTCACTGGTGATTACGGAGAATAGGTCACCTGCCTCCCCACTCGCCCTCTCAAGGAAGTTGTAGACTGCGATGAGGTCCCCCTTCAGCCTCCTCTTCTTCAGGCTGAACAGTCCCAGTGCCCTCAGCCACTCCTCATATGTTTTCCTCTCTAGGCCCTTCACCATCTTTGTTGCCCTCCTCTGGACACTCTCCAACAGTTTAATGTCCTTCTTGTACTGTGGTGCTCAGAACTGCACACAGTACTCGAGGTGAGGCCGCACCAGCACAGAGTAGAGTGGGACAATCACCTTCCTTGACAGACTAGCAACGCCGTGCTTGATTCACCCCAGGGTACGGTTAGCCTTCATGGCTGCCAGGGCACACTGCTGTCTCATATTCAACTTGCTGTCAACCACAACCTCCAGATTGTGGTTGCAACTCTGTAGGGTTGCTCTCCAGCACCTCGTCGCCCAGTCTGTATGTATAGCCAGGGATGCCCCATCCCAGGTGCAGGACCTGGCACTTGCTTTTGTTAAACTTCATGTGGTTGGTGATCGCCCAGCTCTCTAATCTGTCCAGATCTCTCTGCAAGGCCTTTCCACCCTTATCCGTGTCTTATGGTGTCATCAGCAAATTTGCTTAAAACACCTTCTAGTTCTACCTCCAAATCATTTATAAAGACATTGAAGAGCACTGGTGTGGTGGTTTTACTCAGGTGGTTAGCCGAGCTCCACCACAACTGCTCTCTCACTCCCCCTCTCCTCAAAGAGGAAGGGGGATAAAATTCAACACAGAGAACCCAAGGTTTGAGATGAGAAAGGTTTAATTAAAGGGAAAGGGAACGGGGAGGAAAAAAAGAAACAAAAGAAAAAATCAGTCCACACGGAAGCACAGAGAGAGGGAAAAAAATTATTCTCTACTTCCCATCAATGAGCAGTGTTCGGCCACGTTCTGGGAAGCAGGGCCTCGAAACGCGTAGTGGTTGTTCAGGAGGAACAGCCCCCTCCCCCACGAGAGCCCCCCTTTTTATTGCTGAGTGTGACATCAGGTGTTATGGAATATCCCTTTGGTTGGTTTAGGTCAGCTGCCCCGGCAATGTCCCCTCCCCATCACTTTCCCACCCCCAGCCTGCTGGCTCCTGGGGGCTTGGAAGGAGTCGTGATGCTGTGCCAGCACTATGCAGCAATAGACACAACACTGGAGTGATATCATTGCTGTTCCAGCTAGGAGTGCAGAGTACAGCACTGCATGGGCTGCTGCAGGGAAAAGGTGACTCCAGCTCAGACAGACCCAACACAACTGGCCCTAAAATGGAGCCTTGAGGGACCCCACTATTAACTATCCGCCAGCCAGATATGGCCCCAGTTACCACAACCCTTTGAGCCCTGCCCATCAGCCAATTGCTCACCCATTGTATGTTTTTTCTTTTGCATTACATTTATTTATTTATTTGTTTGTTTATATATTTATGTTTGTATTTTTTGTTTGTATTTTTTGCTTGTAGTGTATTTATTTATTTATTTTTGTGGCTGCAGATGGTTTAGGCCAGAAGGTCTATAGGAAGGTTATAGCTGAAAAGAAGTAGTAGTCATCAAACACTAATTTCTCATCATAACCACTGTGGAAATATATGCGTTCTCCACACATTATTCAATGGACAATCTAACAGAAGAATCACTTTTGGCTTTTAAGGAAAGCTTTGTTACAAACTTCAGAAATTCTAAGTAGTAAAGAGAACAGCCCATGATACCTATATAATATACAAAGGATGGCTCTTAATTTTCTCATGTTGCCTGTAAACTTTATTAATATAAAATATTTTGGTATATTTCATATGTGTAGAAAAAAAGGAAATAGGAAAAGGTTAAGTGTAACAAATTATGCAGAAGGTTATGCAAAAAAGAAAAGACTTTAAACTGCCTCACTTTTTAACAAAGTTGAATTATACTCTATAAAATGGCAACTTCTCTTAGACTGGCATTATAAGATAGTTGGCGTGCTGCTTGCCAATTTCTGTTTTGAGATGGTTCTATATTGGTAAATGAAGTAAAATTCATGTAGCATATACCAACATCATCTGAATTTATGATTTTCCCCTGGGAACATGCAAGTTTTTAGAATGGTACTTTAATGATATGGTTTAAAAGTTGCAACATGTACATCAGGATTTGAGTTTTTCTGTCCTTTAAAGGAATACTTTTGTCACAATGATTTCAATGATATCTGAGAACAAACCAAAATGTTTGCTAAATAATTCTGTATTTTGAGAACTGCTAATAAGCAGTGAAGCACCATCAGTTTTCAGAAAAAGAAAAAAATATATATTTCTGAGATTGAAAAGAAAAAAATAAAAGAATGCAAAATTAGAAAAAATATCTGTAATTTAAGGAACTGAATGGACAAGTTCTTTTGCAAGCAACAAAATAACTGACAATCATCTCCTCAGCAGTTTTAAAATGTTAAATTCAGCGTTGTTGTAACTGAATGAAAAACTATAATGTCAAGAAGGAAAAAACCTTTCAAAGCAAACAGAAAAAGTATAGTTAAGGAAAAAAAAAAAAAAAAAAAAAAAGCAGAGAATCACATGTTCAGAAATAATACTTATATTTAATGTGAAGACTTAAAAGTTTAACATCAGTCTAGTTCTGTTTGGTGACCATATTTAGGATCTTACTTTCTGTATTTCTTATGAAATTGTGTTTTATTTAGATAGTAGAACATTTCTCTATTTTGTACATAATGTCAATTTCCCATCCTACTATTTTCCTACTGTTTTATCTCCAGGTGATAATGTAAAATACAAATCATGGGGTGTGTTTCATACTCAGCACCCTGACATACCGAATTCATTAGAGACTAGGATACTATTGGTTACTTCTTCCTACATTCTTTCTACCATTTTTTGTCCATACATAGACAACTAATGACATTACTGGAATAGTGAACCCAAAACATACAACAGTATAAAACCTGACCTGCTGCTTAAAGCCAGAATCAATCTGTCTTCTGCTTAGTAGACATTCATGATCCAGCTTGCAAAATATCGCTAAACCTATAGCTGTCTGTGCCAAATGAATTGTTTAATTCATTGATGCTCTATTCTTGCAGCACAGAAATGGACAGGGCTGACAATGTAGACACACGTACTGGATCTTGAAATCTGTAGAAGTCAAACAACTAATAGATAAATATGAGGTGGATGTTAATTTTTGTCATTCACTTTCTTCATTGCACTTCCTTTTCCTCATACTTCTAGTGCCCTACATGGGTAAATGATGAGAAATACTCCTTTGATGAGCCCTTTTCCTGTCTACACACATGTATCAGCAGAAGCCAATAAAGTCTCTCTGCATATTGAGAAGTTATTATGCCACTTACTCAGGTGCTAATAGATTTAGAAGCAGGTATATTACATTAGTTCCCATTTCCAGAATTCATTAGCAGAGCCATCTTTGCTAAATCATTTGCTGTGTATGGTGTTAAGTCTTTGTTATATATGACTAGTTGTATTGATTTTATTTAAGATTGCTACAGAAATGATAGATGACCTAATATAACTGGAACACAATTATTGTAGATTAATATATTTATGGCATTGTTGTAATTTAACATTCTCCTCTCACATTCTTTTTGTTTATTTCTTTTAATCTTATAGAATTGGACAAAAGAAGGAACATGCAGGTTTTATGTAGCCACAGACACACGTATATATACAAACTCCATTAAATCTAAAAGCCTTCTCACTTTCAAAATGGAGAACAAGTTCCTAAAATGAAAGCACAATTCCAAAGCTTGTTTGTTCAGAAGAATACAAAAATATTGTTTCCCCACAGTGGTGTTTCTGTAAAAGTCAGGTTTTCTGCTGAAGGAAAACCAGCTGAGGACTGTGTCTAGAGGGGTAATGGGTATGCAAGGATCTAGGAGAGAGGGAATAGAAACAAACTGTGAAAAAGCAGAGCTTATATTTAATTCCCCAGTGTTTCCTTTGCAGAGCTGCATAAATTTGCTTTGTTGTTTAAGAGCCAGAAAAATGCTGCAAGATACATTTTTATGTTCCTTAATTGTGTTTGGTTGTGTGCCCATCATTTTGCCAGAAACCCAAATAAACCCTTTAAAGAGATGAAAGTCAGAAAATCCAGTGCTGCACTTGAATCTCCATGAATTTGGTATATAAATGGCACCTGAAAATGGAGTCTTGCAAATAGATGAGAAAATAAACTTATTTAAGTATATAAAGGGACAAAGCAAGATCATAGTGATTTTGTTGTGTACAGTAAAATTTGTCCCTTTACACTATAATTATCAATGTGATTTTTCTAATTTTTATCTTCTAAAAAAGTATTTAAGATATGACTGCTTTATCATCTAATGCTCTTTGTGATTTTAAACTTTATTGCTTTTGGTTTTCATATACCTCTCCCTAAATTGTAAGATTTTATTTCAACGGTAAATGAATCAAGCAAATGAATCCATATCAAGCAACGTCATGTATTTTGATATTCTATTTCTGTGACAATCACTGAAATTCAGATTCCACACCAAATTACTCATACAGCCTTAGAGAAGAATACTTTTTTTTTTGTTACAGTGGAAGCATTGGTTACCCATTATTATACTTTCAGCCTCATATTGGTTTATGAAATCGCCCCTTCAAGCTCCTCATTCTTCTTCCCCAGTTCTCCAAAGCACACTTAAACAGGCTGAGTACACATAATCAAAGTCAGGTTTGAGACATGACTGTTCCTTTTTTTATCTAAAGAAAAATACTTTCAAAACAACAGCAACAACAAAATTACGAAAAGAAAGTGTTGTGCAAATCTCAGTCCAATAGGTTAGGCAGGAAATGAGGTCAGGTAAGTACCAGTTAAATTTAAAAGAGCTATACTTCTACTCCCAAACATTTATGAGCTCTTCAGTGATAATTCATGTCTGCCCAGAACAGGACAAATAAAACAGGGCCATTTCTCCTATCCTGTGACAGCACTGCCAGGAGCAGCTGTCCAGGAGCTCTCAGAACAGGAGATCTGAGGGGAAGAAGCCCAAGGTCCACCCTCTTCCAGAGACCTCACAGTCAACTCCCCTGGGCCATGCCACTGCCCGGTAGGCATCAAACAGGGACAGCAGGCCCCAGTCAGCCCCACATCAGAGCTGGTACCCAGCACCATGGGTGCCTGCAGGGGCAGATGGCCCATGGTATCATCACTGAGGGCTGTGACCTTGCAGCACTCGCTGCTTATCTTGGGGCGCCAGCAGAGACCACGTCAGCCTAGCTCGTGGCTTGACTCCTGCTGAGCATGTGTGTGAGGCTTGGAGCACTGAGTGGGGATTTGGTGGAGCAGTGCTGTGGGGCCACTGGCAGCTGTCCTCAGTGGCTGTCCCCACAGTCATTGCCCGTATTTCCCCGGCCCTGTCTGGCTCAGGCAGCTGGGGCCCCATGGGGTGAGCTCACAGCAGTGCAGGTGAGCTGTGCAGGGACAAGTGCCCTGGGGGGCAGCCCATGGGAGGCACGGGACAGCCCAGCCATGGGGTTGGGTTTTTTTCTGCTGAGCTGCCAGGGGGCACTGCCTCTGCTCACCCTGGCACAGTGACTAACCTTCCCTCTCTCCCTTGTGCAGATTCAGATATCCTTTGGCAGCTGCAGCACTGGGGCAAGGGAGCAGCTTCTTCACCTCAGCTCTCCCCAGGCCACTGTAGAGCCCGGTGGTGATGGATGTGCCATCGGACTGGACCTGCCTGGCCTGTGGGGACAGTTGGGATGAGGTCGCCTATCTGAGCCCCTGTCTCCACCAGCTGTGCTATGGCTGTGCCCTGCGGTGGGCAAAGAAGAATCCAAGGTGCCCTTTCTGCAGGGAGACAATAAAGACTGTCAAATACTCGGTGAGGTCAGACAACGATTTCTTGGAGTGTGCTGTCCCACAGCCCACAGAGCACCTGGCAGAGGACAAGTAGGATCGGCAGGAGGCTGTGGAGCCAGTGCCCAGGGTTCCTGAGCTCAGCTTCCCACCCGAGGTCTGGGCAGCCTTCTTCCGTGAGCACCCAGAAAACATTGAGCCCCTGCTTCCATGGCTGCAGCAGAAGGTGGAGACAGTCAGTCTCCGGCTCCAAGTGGTGGGAGATGGCTGCAGGCCTGAGCACTGTGATCGGCTTCCTGCCTGTGCCTCTATGGGCTCAACAAGGAGGCCTTGGTGCAGGCGCTGCAGCCTTGCCTCAAAAGCCGGACCCTGCCTTTCGTGGTGCGGCTCATCACTGCCACTGTGGAGCTGTGCAGCACAGGGATCCGCCGGCAGCGTGACTGCCAGGACACCTATGCTGCAGGGGGCCAGGAGCACAGTCCCGCGGCTGCCCACAGCCACGCCACGTCTCTAGGAGGAACTTGTGCCCCTGCCACCACAGAAGAGGAGGAGGCACTGGAGGAGCCAGGGCAGGCGGCAGCAGGTCCCTCTGCCCAGGGCAGGGACTGCTTGCCTGGGGGGCACCAGCGTGCCCCAAAGAGGAGGGCCAGCAGCAACTTCCAGGACTCTCCCCAGCCCCACAAGAGGCCACCCCAACAGTGGCACTAGGTGGGCACCTCACAGCTGGCAGCATCACATCTGAAAATAAAGAAATGTTACTGAAAATCTCTGTATTACTGACAGTCCAGACTGCTGCTGTCCATACCCATATTGGTTTCACAGGATCACAGAATCACAGAAGTGTAGGGGTTGAAAGGGACCTCGAGAGGTCATCTGGTCCAACCCCCGTACCAAAGCAGGTTCCTCCCTGTGCAGCCTGTTCCAGTGCTCCATCACCCTCACCATGAAGAATTTCTGTCTCGTATTGGTGTGGAACTTCCTGTGCTCCATTTTGTGGATTGCATAAACCAATATGAGTTTGAAAGAATAATAATGGGTAACCAATGCTTCCACTGTAACAAAAAACAAGTATTCTTCTCTAAGGCTGTATGAATAATTTGGTGTGGAATCTGAATTTCAGTGATTGTCACAGAAATAGAATATCAAAATACATAATGTTGCTTTATACGGATTGATTCATTCACAGGCCAGCTCTCATTGATGTCACCATGGGCCGCATGACCCAATATGGCCTGTACCTCTTCGCCCCTGATGTTATAAAGACTGATGGGTTAGATTGGTGTTTTGTCTTTTTTCTTTATTATTTTTTTCATCTTGATTTACCATTATCTGGGTTGAATATTGGTTGAAAAATCATGCTAAGAGAGTGGGGATCAGACACAGGACATCTCTTTGGAGCCCAGTAACTAGTAGTGACATAGAAATGAAAGGAATGGCAAGTACTCCAGAAGGGTGACTTACCATCCAGTGGTTCTGGACTAGCTGTAAAAATGGGCTGACGGTAACCCTGTGTAATTCAAAAAGGAGATGATTCAAGCTCTTCACCGGGGGAGAAACAATCCCAGATTTTAGTACAGACTGGGGGCCATCTAGCTGTAAAATAGCTTGGATGAGAATGTCCTGAGCGTCCTGGTGGACACCAAGTCAAACATGAGCCAGCAATGTGTCCATGGCTAAACAAGGCTAATGGTATTCTGGCCACATTAGGGAAGGTATTGTCAGCAGTTTATTTGAGGTGATCCTTGCCCTCTGCTTAGCACTAAGGAGGCCACAACTAGAGTTCTGGGTTCACCTCTGGGCTCCTCAGTACAAGAGAGACATGGACATACCTCAGAGAGTCCAATGAAAAGCCATGAAGACGGTAAAGGGACATGAGCGTCTCCCATATGAGGAAAGTCTTAGAGAGCTGGGAGTGTTCACCCTAAGGAGAAGAAGGCTCAGGGGACATCTTATCAACATGTACACAGACTTGAAGTGACAGTGCGAAGATGATGGCACCAGGCTCTTTCTAGTTTTGCACAGTGAGAGGTTAAGAAGCAATAGGCATCAACTGAAGCACATGATGTTCCTGCTGAACATCAGGAAACACATCCTCACTGTGAGGGTCACACTGGCATGGGTTTCCCAGAGAGGCTGTGGAGTCTTCCACTGTGTACTCAAAAGCCATCTGCACATGGTTCTGGGCAACTTACTGGTGGTGTCCCTAACTGAGCAGAATGGGTGTACCAGATGATCTCCAGAGGTCCCTTCCAGCCTCAGCCATTTTGTGATTCCATTATGTGACTCTTTCATGGAAGATGATCCCACTGTAGTCTAACCAAAGCCTTTGACTGAGACCCTATTACATCTTAGCTAGCTTCCCTGATGAATCTCAGAGGAAGCTACTAGTTTTATACCACAAGCACACTATGGGAATACATATATACTATTGTGCCATGACAAATGAGAATCATAACCTCTCTCTCATCATCTATTATACTGGCAATTTCATTACAATAACTTTAAACCTCTGGAATTACATTTGCATGCTTCTTCCTATACAATAATGACATTCTTTTTCATTAGCACTTGCAAATGGTCTTTTGCCAAGAGCTGTCAATAACCCTAACATTAGACTGTTGGTACATTGCTGTTTTGTTTGTTTTTTAATCTGCTAGTAAAGATAAAGTTTTTACAGGGATTAGAATATTTTTGAAAAAAATAAATATTAAACCTTTATTTTTTCTGTAGCAATAGACCCTCAGATGCCAGATGAACTACAAGTGATCTCGTTCATCATTTAAGTGATTTTCTTGGAGACTTAATCACTAAACAGAGAGGAGGAAAAGTTAAGGCTCATTTCTTTTAATTATTATGTCATTTCTATAGCAAGAACAAGAAAGTAGTTTTTAATCACAGCAATAACTTGTCAAACTACAGTTCTTACTACCTTCTGATCAACATGAATGGAGACCTAAAACCCTTTGATATTATAGCTTTCAATCCACAAATGCTAGCAGCTACAAATCCAATCAATATCTTAAATTAACTTACTCTAATAAAATACTGAATTTTGTCTTTTGATTTACTCTTCAACTCCTTCCAGCTCCAAAAAAGAAAACTAGAAGACAACGTGTGAGATATATTCACTAGCTTTAATTCTGTTAGATCTTCAAAAACAGTATTTTCTCAAGTCAATTTTCAGTCCACAACAAACAAAAGCTCCAATTAACCTATAGCCCATCTGTGTCATTGTCCTGGTTTCAGTTAGCACAGAATTAATTTTCTTCCTAGTAGCTGGTGGAATGCTGTGTTTTGGCTTAGGATGAGAAGAGTGCTGATAACACCCCGATGCTTTAATTGTTGCAGAGCAGTGCTTATACTAAGCCAAGGACATCTCAGCCTTTTGCTCTGTCCTGCCAACGGGCAGGCTGGGGGTGCAGTAAGAGCTGGGAGGGGACAGACCCAGGACAGGTGACCCAAACTAGCCAAAGGGGTATTCCATACCATCTGACGTCATGCTAAACAATATATAGGGGTGGCTAGCTGGGGGGAGGGGGCCGGACTGCTCGGGGTTAGGCTGGGCATCAGTCAGCGGGTGGTGAGCAATTGCATTGTGCATCACTTGTTTGTACATACTATTACTTTCGTATTATCACCATTGTATCATTATTATTATTATTGTTATTATTATTTTGTTATTATTATTTTCCTGTCTTATTAAACTGTCTTTATCTCAACTCATGGGCTTCACTCTCCATTTCTCTCCCCCGTCCCAGAGAGGGAGGGGGGAGGGTGAGCGAACGGCTGCGTGGTGTTTAGCTGCCGGCCGGGTTAAACCACGACAGTCATACACAATTTTGTTTTTAGTGATGTTTTATTAGACATCAACACGTTTGTTGAAAGTAAACTAAAAGTAGGTAGATAGATACTAATTTTTGTTTTGAATATAATACAAATGTCATGTGAACAGATAGGCTAAGAAATCTGATGCATATTCAAATGTGTAAGGAGAAGAATCCCAGGAATCATCAATCCAGAACTAAAGAGGTAATTTACCTGCAGACATTGTGGCTTACAAACGAATTAATTGGTTATGTTGGTTGTGCCTACGTGGCCAAGACATCATTAATTTAGTTTACTTTACAGTAAATTTGTGCTTTTATTACCTTCTTCTATTGCCCCCTACTCACTTTCAAAATCGATTTCACTCAGTACAAAGGAAAGAGAGGTAAAGTAATTTGGTACAGAACACTGACATCTCATCTGCAGATTCCCAGAAATTCCATAAAAGTGAGGCAGCATCCTAGGAATTCATACAGGAATGGAAACTTAAAAAGAAGTTCCACAAGGAAAATGGCAGCTGTCACATTCCTATAAGAATCCAGATTTGACTTTCAGATAATATTAACAAACAAACAAAACAAACAACAAACAAACAAGAGCTAGAAATGTGATAATGAAAGAATTTAGACTTTCCTCATATTTCTTAGGAGAGAAGACCAGGAACAAAGACTCAAAACCACCTAATTGTTTTAATATCTTGTCCATACGCTCATGGACAAACAAACCTTTATCATCGTGACTATCAGACATATTCAGTATACGTTCTTAAAAACACATAAATGTTCCCTTATTGTACTGTATTTAGTATTTGGCACAGAGACTTTTTTTTTTTAAAAAAAAAAAAAAAAAAAGGAAAAAATATTGTTATAGTTACTTCAATTAAATTAAATATTGTCAGCTTGAAATAACATTTTTTTTTTTTTAAATCTTAATGTAGTAATGCCCCACAGATGCAACTGCAATAGTGTTATTTACTATGTAATTTTAAAATTTTAAGTGGGGTATGCAGATTGTGCAGTAAGGCAGGCTGTGTTCCTGCATTTAAAATGAATAATTTATCATCAGTTAGCACAAAGGTGTTTTGTCCACCTCTGAATGCACTACAGGTTGTTTAGGACTCACAACTATGAGAAAAGAATGCCATGTTGTAGACAATGACATCAGTCATTTCCCCTAGTAAACAGCACTGTCCAAGCACCAACACAAAGAGCACAGCATTTACTGAGGAATGATTTACCATACAAGGAGCAGATGGACTTATTTTATACATATCCATGCTACCTGGGAGTCCCTCCAGCATATTTGCACAACAAATATATGATCTATATCCATGTACCTGCACCAAGCTGGTTCCTAGAGAAAGGAACACAGCTTCTGCGAGACTATGGCTGGGAAATTAGTGTTGATGGCTTTTTGGGTCCCTTTCCACACCTGTTGTTAATTTATTCTCTTATATGGTTCTTTGTTGCAGCTGTGAAATGGGTATCAGTGACAACAACTAGGAAAACCACTGAGTTTACGAATACAAATTAGCATAACTAGGAAGCACAGGTTTTCAGTTGGCTAAGTGTGACCTTGCATACATCAGGGAAGATGGCATTTGAGAATCAGACTCCATCGTCTGCATTCATTCTGATAATCCACTGGATGGAGTTGGCTTGAAAATGGAAAAATAGTGCATCTGTTTAATTTAGGAGAAGCCCCATGACTGGTCACTTCTGTTCCAGGGAAATAAATATATCATGAATTGTACTCATTAAACTACATTGGCTAAACAGAAGAGGAGGGAAGGGGAGCAGAGAGAGGAGTGGAGGGCAGGAAAAATGAGAACCATTATGGGTAATGCTGGATGAAGTTTTAATTTATTATATTAACATAAAATGCATTTGCATATAATTCTCTGATTTTATTTTACTGACATCTTTTCAAAGGTGAAGTGGCATATGACTACATGTAGCATTTCTTTTGGTTTTAAAAACTGTTTACTTTTCTTGAAATACAAGGTTCTCAAATATTTTCCTTCTTGTGGGGTGGCAGGGGAGTGCTGAACCACATTTTAAATATTTGGAAAGTTATTTTTCATGAGTTTAAAACAGTGGACAGAGTTACTAAATGCTGCCCAGGAACAATGAAAACTGAAAAATAGGTAAATGAAAGCTAAGGCAGGTGAAGTTAACACATGTGCAAAGTATATTGTACATTTAATCTTCATTGATTGTTTTTCAATCCAACTCACATCCCAACAGCACTACAACATGTACATTTGTATTCATCTTTCCATAACTTAAGTCATAAGGAATTAATGCTGTATTGTTAAAAACTTATTCTTGAGACTGTAAAACAAGTATGTGTATGCAAGCTGGGTGCTGGTGAGCCATGTATGTCCTTTCAAAGAGCTTATGCTCCCTATAAAACTGTGTACACTCTCTTAGACCATCTTTTTCTCCTCTCTATGTTTGTTTGTGCTGTTTTGGATTTCTAATAATCTCTTCACATTTTTAGCCGTATATAGCTGATAACCCAGGTCCTAATAGTTATTTCTGCATAGTTTTTTAAAACACCTCACTTGTCTTTCTGCAGGCAAGCTTCCCTATATGGAGAATGTTCTCTCATCAACATGTCAGTCCACTATAAACACAGAAAGGATGTAATCTGTCGATAAAACTGAAGGATGTTGTCTTGATTACTCTCATATGGCACTTCAGCTGAGAAAATGCTTGCTAGCCTATGGAGTCTTAAAAAGATAAGGTAGAAGGTTTTCCTCTCATGCATTTTGAGTAAACATGCTGCTACATAGTACAGAAAGAAAAAGTACCAGCAAGACACCATCACTGAATACTTTTTTTCTGTTAAATGCAATATACGAAATTAGAAATTATTATCAGCCACAGCACATGACAGTAAAAGCTGTCACTTGTGAGAAACATCTCAAATAATTTTCTTCAGACAGGAACGTCTGTGAAGCTATTTTATTCATGAATGCAATGACAGGCATCCTGTCAATTAGGAGCACATTTTAGTAAACAAATCATAACCTTTTATTCCCTATTACCTGACGCCTGATCACCTCCCCTGTTTCCTCATTGGCTGAGTACTACAGGTTCACAAGCTACTCAATGGTCCTCTATACCATATATGTAACATATACCATATACCATACACCATAATATGTACCATATTTTTTTTAACCCTTTAATTTCTCCTTTCTTATATTTTGAGAACTTGTGATCTTAGTTTTACCATTCTCACAGCTTCTACCTTATTTTGGAACAGTGAGGCCTTCTACTGTCCACTTATCTACTTAGCATTTCTCCTTATTATGACTACACAACTACCTTGGAATACAGAAAATTACTTCTCTACTACAAAAACACAACTTAGTTTCTCACAATTGATCCTCCAACTGTCCCTTGCACTTACCATATGACAGGATTGATAGTAAGGGGAAACAAAGTGGGAAACCTTGGCAACATAGGTGACAACTACAGCATTTGTTAGGAAAAATAAAAAAAATCCTTTTGCAGTAAACACACTAATATGTGTTGTTCCATGAGAAAGCTGCTAACATTCTAAAGAAATGAGTTGCTTTATCTTCCACGTATTTTAAATTACAGTTACAGTCACTGTCCATTAAGTGTGGTAGCAAAAACTTACCACTTTGAAATGAGCCATCTCTTGCATTTGTTTCAGAGAGACTTCTACAACTAATGCACTTTCTCTGAGTTAGAAAAAAAAAAAAAAAGGAATACTGAAGTTAATTCTTTTGAAATGCATCACAGAAGGCCTGGAGGAATGAAATATTCACCTTTGTATAGCTTAACAGTAAGAATGGCATTTAGAGTCTTTCAATAAAGCTTCTCTTCTTCAAGAAAGATATTTTTAACAAAGAAAAATATTTGTCATTGCTCCTTCTCACACCTTTCACATGCAATGAATCCCATCTTAGGACCCATGAGGTTACTTTCAAGTGTATACCACAATGAGGGACAGATATGAAGTGTTCGTTCAAGAGCAGACCCAGATTGCTATACTCCTACAAATAACAGCATTTTCATAATAAGAGATTCATATTACAGGTATACAAATAGCATGACAATCCAAATACATTATGAAATTATAACTGTGTTCTTCATTAATTATTTTTTTTTCCCTCAGTTAGGCTAAGACAAAATTCACTATCTAAAATCAGAGTATTTTGTTTGTTTGTTTTGTTTTTTTTTTTTTGTTTTGTTTTTTTTTTCCATCTCATAATTAGCACAGAAGTTCACACAGTCTCTAGTTATGGTCTTGGTTTTACAAATCTACATTTAACTAATGAGCTTTGCAGTACCAAAACCATTAATGAAGGGTTCTGAGCTCTTTAATAGCATGAAGGGTTCTGAGCTCTTTAATAGCTCTAAAAGAGCTTTAATAGCTCTTTAATAGGGTAAAAGCAGAAAGTTAAGGTCACTGTTTTTTGCTTTTGGTTAGCATACTAAGGCATCTGACATCAGTCATTTGAACAAGGGAGCTACTGAAGCAAAAAGGTGAGATAACAGAAGGGCCCATTAGACTGTAGATCACTGGAACTCCCTTTCTGAGGTCAGGACATAGTTACCTGATAAATGACGTATGAAGTTTATTAGGCATTTCAGCTTAGCTAAGGCTCAGCTGTAGTCACAGAAATACAGAGAAATATGAAGCAAACGTTGTCCATAAACTTCTGCCTTTTTCTTGTAAAAACAGTCACAGACACTCTACCATCCATTTGGAAGTTTACGGGTAATAACATGACAAGATCAACATTGACTTGTTCTGAAATTATGCAAAAATTAATAACTGTTATATTTGGTTATTTGCATAGAGACAAATTGTAGTATTACAGTTTCTACATAAGTCTACATGCAAATGTATATCAGAAAAAAATAATACCTAATGCAGCTAAAATACTTCACACAGTGTTACTGTGGGTCCACTACAAATCCCTTCTAGCCACTTAAAAAAATAAATAAATAAAATTATATATTTATATATATTTATATATATAGCACTTGCTCTCCAACTACCAAAGGCATTAAAAAATAAAATAAAATTCAATATAGCTCCCAATAACAGCTGCATTTTGGAAAAGAAAGGCTCAAAAGCAGAGAAGTCAGGGATTTAGTTTCATAAACATTGGTTTAATGTCCCACTTCTCTCAGATGTACACACTGACGAGGAGATATGCATGCAGCTGGAACATAAGAAATTCTAGGAATATAAAGAAAACATTTTTCACCATGAAGATGGTCAATTTATGGAGCAAGCTGACTAGAGAGTTTGTGGGACTGCATCCTTGGAGATGTTCAAAGACCTGACTGGATAGAGCCCTGAGGAATGTGATGTAATTAGACATGTTTTGAGCATGAGATTGACCTTATGGTAATATCCAGAGGTCCAGCCTCAACTAATCAGTAGTTCTTTGATTCTGTAAAAACCCATTCTGTCTTCATTGTCTATAGAATCCTTCTGGAAAGTAAAGTACTGGAGATACTTTAAACATAACCAACAGGACCCGCGGGAACGGGGTTAAGCTGAGGCAGGGGAAGTTTAGGCTTGACATCAGGAGGGGGTTCTTCACAGAGAGAGTGGTTGCACACTGGAACAGGCTCCCCAGGGAAGTGGTCACTGCACCGAGCCTGACTGAATTTAAGAAGAGATTGGACTGTGCACTTAGTCACATGGTCTGAACTTTTGGGTAGACCTGTGCGGTGTCAAGAGTTGGACTTGATGATCCTTAAGGGTCCCTTCCAACTCAGGATATTCTATGATTCTATGATTCTATGATAAAAGAAATTAATTCCAGTTTTCTCAGTTAAAATTTATTAACAAAGATTTTCTTTCTGTAATTCAGAAGCCTGCAGTTTTACATAATCCTCTACAGTACATTAGTAATAATATGCACTTGTTATTTTGGTTGCTGATTTTTTCTAAATAGTACTCTTGCTGTAGGATCTAATTAAATTTTTTGGGCATAACATTATGAGATTTAGGATTATACAAGCTGAAGCATGTTTTTACATTTATGATTATGGTTTCCTGCTTGTTCTACTCTTCGGGGGAAAAAAAAAATGTATTAAATGGAAGCTTAAACAAACTGCTTAGAATGTGAGTAGTTCTGTTGATTTCAGCAGGATTACTCAAATGTTTCAGACTAAGCATGTGCCTGTATGTCTTCTGTAAAGAAAACAAAAAACAAACAAACAAAAAAGTTCTAGGTAGTTGTTTTGTATTAAAACTATAACCTTCATGCACTCACTCATTCAGGCAGGTTCAGATTACATCCAATCTTAAAGCAATTTGTCTGGATTTCCACTTTTGCTAAGCTACAGGTGTGTATGTACAGGTACATACACGTATGTTCTCCTTTGTTTACAGGTGTGTCGGTTAAAAAAGTCATTGCTGGTAGCTGTGAAGCAAACAACCTAAAACATCCCTGTTTCTGCCACTCAAGTGAGCTTTCTTTGGCCTTTTAAATTCAGGATTTCCCAAAGAGGCAGAATGTATGTAAAGTCTTACAGGGAGGATAAAACTAAGGGATGGAGATCAGGAAGAAGGCCTGGAGATCGGCTTCTCTGGTACATACAGCCACAACTCTTCAAAGTATTTCTGTCATTTTACTCAGATGAAATTCAAAGCTGTGGCCTCAGTGAACTAAACACCAGCATGAGCTGCTGTGAATTCCAGTTGACCACAATGTCTTCATCCAAGCTGAGGTGTATTAATTGCCTTGCACTGGCTTACTGTCCAAACATGAGCAGACAGACATACCATGCTATTAGTGGATCATTTTGATCCCTGACATTATATGATAGGAATGGGCAGATAGGTTCCTCCTGTTATTTTCAAGGTGAGTTTTTTCCTACCTTGGACAAGCAGTTTGCTCTCACTAAGTATTTGATTCTCCGAAGTGTCAGGTCATATATTTTTTTATTAGTCATGCAAACACTTTCACATCAGCATTAAGGATGCATGCAAAGCTCTTTTTTACTTTATAGTAAACAATGGAGTTAAACAAAACCTTGAAAGTAAGCAAAAGCTAGCTTTTAACAGCCAAAGTCTTGTCTGCTGGATAGTTTTTTAAATCTGCAAAACATTTACATGAAACATTGTCTCTCCAATTTGGGAATACTTTATGTTCATTTACACATATGTCAACAACTGCACAATATTTAAAATGTGCTCAGAATATTTCATATTCCTATCAGCACAGCTGCGAGGAACCTCTGATCATCTCTAACTTTTTGGAAAAGGAAATGCAGTAAAATTAAAGGAACTTGCCCTCCAAACAGCACAGCTGGCTCAATGCTCCCAGGAAAAATTAGGGAAAGGAGAAAAGGCTATCCCCCTGAATTTGACTTAGAAGAACATTTTTTGTTAATTGGATAATAAAACAATATAGTCCTGGATTACTTAATCTGTTGGGTTGAAACATTTTTTTAAATTGATATGAGAATTGTGTAATAGATGTAAAGTTGAGTAGCTTATCCACTGAGAATTTTAAAAGTCTATGTGTTGGATAATTGGAGCTTTAACGGCACAGCTAATATGGAAGTGATGTAAATGAACTGTCATTCTGACAGTGGTGCAAGTATCAAGTACACTGGGGGATACGTGGCCAAATGTACATTACCAGATAAGGTATTTTGGCACTTTTTCTAAAGCGTTACCTTAGACATCTGTCAGTAATTTTGTTCTGCTAAGCCAAACTAAACAGAAAGCCTATCAAGGAGACGGTATCACCAGCAAGGATTTGTTTTTGAACATTCTTTCTTGTATTTGACTAAATACATATTGTGAGGTTGCCTCTCAGGTTAAGTACAGGCCAAACAGCAGTAACAGAGTGTTTCTGAGCTTAAGCTACTCCTAGTATGAAATGATTTGGGCCCCTAAGGAAATCCCCTGTAACCATCTGTTGACTTGAAAGATCTGTATGTCCCTTTCAATTCCCTTCCCCTTGACTAGCAGGCCTGATGAAAAAACCACCTGCACTCCTGAGTCCCTGACTGCTGCTCCCAGAGCTCTATAATCCCTTTTCATACTCCTCAGACTGCTCCTGGCTGCATCACTGATGCCTAGCCAGAACAGCACAGCGGATAATACTCCTTAGGCTGTATGAGTCTTGTCAGCCTCTGGGTGACATCCCTGATATGAACCCCTGGTAAGCAACAGACTTTTCTCAAGAGGGGATCCAGTCATCAGATGGGCCTCCATACTTCTCAGAAGACAGTCTCCTACTACTATCACCTGTCACATTTTCTTAGTTGCACTGCTTGTTCCACACAGAACAGATCAGGCTGTCTTACTCAGCACCACCCCCCCTGCAACGGGTCTTTCCTTTCCAGACAGCAGAGGGGTGAAGCAGTTCTGTAAGGGCACTTGGGCTCTGAGGGTAGACTTCCTCTTGCTGACCTTCCTCCTGTTGGTCCTTGTTGTTGCCAGCTTCCACTCTCCTGTATCACTGGTCCCCTTCCCTTCTGTCAGTGACAGTGACAGAGTTTCAGGCTGTTTGGCCATGGCCTGTGGGTCCCCTGTAGACTATGCTGCGAGCCGCAGACTTTCCCCTGAGACAAGCACCCACCATTCATTCTGCCTTGAAGATCAGGTATGGAGAGCACTGATGTCCTGCACAGATTTGGGTGTAGGGTCAGGGTGTACTTGGTGCCTCCTACTTGGCCAGTGGAACGGCCCTCCCTCATGGGGTGCCCTCTCTCATGGGGCAACCTCCCTCATGGGTCCCCTTCTGTGCAAACCGCCATGCCAGGCCATTTGTCCTCCCTGTTCATGGCACTCACCGGGGGCTCCTTATGGGACAATGGGCAGTGGCTGCTGTTACTGCTGGCCCTGCCAACACTCTTCATCTGCTCTTTCACCAGAAGCAGACCCTTGGCAGTCTCTGCTCTCCTGGGGCTTCCCCAGTTCAGGAAGGTCCTGGTAGTAGGCTACAGTACCCAGCTCTGCTGTGGTCTGCACCTGCCCAGAGCTGATCTCTTTGGAAAAAATCAAAATATATGGTCTTATTACCTATTTTCCAGTACATACAAAGTAATTTGATGTACAGTGATTTCCAGTGCATTATTTTATCGTCAAAGTAAAAGGGACCTGAGTGTACTGTACACAGTAATTAAGAGGATTATTCTCTCTATCCAGTACTGAACTTGAAAATTGCATGTGATACTTCAGGAGGCCAGGCAAAAAGACATTTATAAAAAAAAAAAAAAAAAAAAAAAAAAAAAAAAAAAAAAGAAGATGATGATGAAGAAGAAGAAAAAGACTACCTTAATAGGTATAAGTTGAAATTTTTTGTTTTTGTTTTCCCAAAACTAATTTGTAAAATATACATAGGAGTTAAGTCAGTCTAAGAGAAATAATGAAGGATTTTTCACTTTTTGATTGACAGTATCATATTCTTTAAATGTTTTATTTCCATATTTTTCTAGGATTTCTTTCAGAGGAAGGAAATAATAATGCAGTTATTGCCTTGAGATTGTCAAGAAAAGTTCTTATGTTATCTTTTTTTTTTTTTTGGAACAAAGCAGAGGTTGATTTCCATGTGAAAAGTAAGTCTTCAAATGGATACAAGAATATGGGTTGATTTGCAAATGAAAGACTGTGACTTGAAACTAATCATGCTTAACCCAATTGTATATTTACTTGTTTAAGGTCAGGAATACAAGAGTTAAAACTCAATAACTCTATAGCAAATCAGAGACCCTAGCACCCACTTAAAAAGAGGTGGGGGGGGGAGGATGAGGGAAGGAAATTAAATTTAACAATAATGGCTCAATTCAGAAAAATATTAAAGAGGTTCTACAACTTTAAACAGGAACAGCCAACTTCTGAGATGTAAGGACACAAGTGCTATAATAAAGTAGGAATATTCTGATGATGAAGGGTATATTTATGAGCATAACTCATTCTAAATGTTATATCTGGTCCCGAAACAAGTGTCAATACTTCCTTTTAATCTGTGATGCAGTAAGGTAATTAAATTGGTGCTTAATGTCAAGGGAAAGTTTAAGCACGTTGTTAACCTGTGGCCATCAAAAAGAGTAGCGTACAAAAATTAAACAGATTGTTTTATCATCAACATCTTGATATTACAGTATTCATCACCAAAATGTAAAGGGACAAATCAAACAGGTATGTGTGTGATATTTGTGTAGTTAAAAATATTCAAATGGAAAGTTGGTTTTATGAGCTTCTACTGTTGACCTCATTGGCCTGTCATTCATCTTTCAAGGAAGTTTAAAGGTTGAGTAAGACTGCTGAAAATAAGTAACACCACTGAATACAGTAGAACCTATTTTGACTTATTCAAAAGTGGTAATTTTTACTTGGGATTCCATACTTAAATTATGGTCAATCCAATATCTACTAGAATACAGGTTAAAAAAATAGTGAAGATGAATCTAAAAGAACAAGTAATAAAACAGTTTGATTTATTATTCTTATTTGAAGACTACATTCCTTTGTTTCTTATTTGTTATACTATATACAGTAGTTGCCATGGACAAGTCATGTTTGGATATTTATTGTTGGCTTGGCTTGGCATAGAATCTGTGATTCTATGATTCTGTGATTGTTCTATTGAATTTTACTCTCAAAACTCTGATTTCATGATGAAATTTGGACAGTGTGAATTTATACAATTGTTTGGCATTTTTAAAATGTCAAGCACTTTTACAGCATAGTTAAGAGCAGCAAACATTAACAAATTTTATTAACAGTGTGATTCTATATAGCAGTTTCTTGTACCTCTTTATGTGTCTCCACATGATGTATCAGAGGGAGACAATATTTTGGGTAGTTTCACATACAATAGTAGTGGCTTAACAGAAGCTCAAGAAAGGTCATGAGGTAAAATGAACTGCCGTCTACAAGCCACATACCTGAAGCATTGCACTAACATAGTTTTTGTATATATGGATAGCGTAGATTTCTGCTACAGAAAGGGAACAGAGGTGCATGCTACTACTGCTATTCTCCCTACTGTCATCCAGGAGGAATGCAGGACCCTTTCTACAAGAGCCACTACTCAGCACATGGAGACTAGGTGAGTGCGAGACAGTAAAAAGAAAATGAATGGGAGAGTTATTCTGAAAAGTCACTCCATGTTTTTCCTACCTTTTTTTTTTTTTTTGGGGGGGGGGGGGGTGTTAAGTTTGGGTTGTACATAATAAATTCTGCTCATAATAAACTTTGCATCTTAGTGGAAAAGTGTAAGCAAATATCTGTCTATCTGTCTTCAGGCACTAGAATAATTTTCTGCAGTAAAGATATAAGCCTGCTCAAGCATTGGAAAAAAATAGCAACAAAGCCCTACCTTTACAGCAGATGGCACAAAGAGAGGGCAAAAGGATGAGGTCCACAGACAGCAGTCAAAATTAGATTCTAGGCTTGAAACATCATGATTAGGAACATATTTATTAGTAAGGCTAATACTAATTTTTTTGGGCTACCCAGCCCACCCAGTTGGATGACAGTGACAGGGAGCAGTATGAAGTCCCTATACTCCAATGGGAAACTCTATGTGACCTTCTACATCTTTTGAATGTTCATAAATCGAGGAGGTTGGGTAGGATTCATCCAAGGGTATTGAAAGAGCTGGTAGATTGGAGTCATGTTATTTAAAGTTCAGTCAGCTGGGACCTCCCTGGTTAGCCAGAACTGCTGGTAAACTATTGAAAATATCTTGGCAGGAAATTCCACCAGTTTAAGAAGAGATTGGACTGTGCACTTAGTCACATGGTCTGAACTTTTGGGTAGACCTGTGCGGTGTCAAGAGTTGGACTTGATGATCCTTAAGGGTCCCTTCCAACTCAGGATATTCTATGATTCTCTGATTCTATGAAACGAGTTCACCGAGTGAAGAACTATCCAGCTGTCTGAGCTCAAAGAGTGAGTGTATGTACCTCAATCTAGTTGACTGGTCACCAGTGGCATTCTTCAGGTCTCAATACAGGTGCCAGTTTTTTGTTTTTGTTTTGTTTTTTGTTTTTTTAATTTTTATCAACAATCATGGTGAGTGTGCTGAGTGCACTATCAGTAAGCTTGCATTTGACACCAAGTTAGCTGGGACTGTCAATCTACTTAAGTGTAGGAAGGCTTTGTGGACAGATCTTGGTAGGCTAGATAGCATTTAACAAAACTCAATGCTGGGTTGTGCACTTTTTTCATAACAACTCTATGCATTGACACAGGCTTGGTGAAGAGTAGCTGGAAAGTTGTCCAGCAGAAAAGGAGCTGGGGGTGCTGGTCAACAGATAGCTGACCGTGAGCTAGCTGTGTGTCCAGGTAGTGAAGAAGGCCAACAGCATCATGGCCTGCATCAGAAAGAGTGTGGCCAGCAGGACTAGGGAAGTGATTGTCCCCTTATATGCAACACTGGGGAGTCTGTATGTCAAATAAGAGAAGGATATTGAGTTTCTCAAGTGGATGCAGAGAAGAGAAATGAAGGAGTAAAAAGACTTGAACAGACTGGCTGAGGGAACTGGGGTTGTTTGGTGTGGGGAAGAGGAAGATGAGGGGAGACTTCTTTGCTCTCTGCAACTACCTGAAATGAGCAAGGAGGGTGCCAGTTTCATTTGTCAGGTGGCAAGTGATATGACATGAGCAAAGTGTCTCAAATAGGGAGACATTTAGATTGGACATTAGGAAGAATTTGTTTACGGAGAGGGTGGCCAAACATTGGAATGGGCCACCCAGAGAAGTGGTGGAGTCCCCATCTCTGGAGGTACTTAAGAAATAAGTGGGCATCGCAGTAAAGGACACAGTTTAGTGATGAGACTCCATAGATCAAGCTGATGGCTGGATCCTGACTGTTTCTTTCCAACCTAAATGATTCTATTATTCTATGATCTTGATTGTGCTGTACCACTCCAAGTTGCACATCTGGATGAAAAAACAACATTACAAAAAAATGTCAAGGCTAAGTTGTAGTCATGCTAAATGTCCATAAAGATGAAACAGTTCTAATAAACCCAGATAGAGGATTTAGACTATAAAGCTATTCCAAAAGAAATTCTCATATGCTTTCCAAGTTAGACATTGGTCAGAAAATTCTGTCTCAAACTCCTTTGCTAACAGGTCGTGACTGAAAAACACCACTGGAGGCTCTGAGAAAAATAACAGAAATATTGCTGCATGAACAGCAGCCCAGGAAGTGATTTCTAAAATATCCTTTGTAAAAACAAGAGCTAGAGATGGAAAATGACACAGCTCATCTGATAAATCACAGCTGGCTTACTAATGAATATGAAGCTAACTTTTCAGTTCCAATTGTTGCTCAATTTCAAAATATATATATATAAACAAAACAAAACAACACAAAAGCAATATAAAAGCCCTCATATGCCATTTAATCTATTAACAAGGAAGAATGATTAAGTTTGTTTATCTTGCTTACCTCTGCTAAAAATTAAATTCTTATGCAATCACATTTCAACTTATTTCCAGATTCAGGAGCACAAAAAAAAAAAAAAAAAAAAAAATTCCGCTGTAATCAGAATACCAAAACTGACATATTTTAAATATTCAAGAGTAATTCAACTTTTCAGCCCCCAGCTCTTATCTGTAATTGTAAATCCACATGCTTTCTATTCATGGGTCTTCAGGGAGTGTGCAGACAGTTCAAACATATGTTGACTCAAAGCCAGTCACTTAATTAATTAAAGTTATGTTACATAAATAATATATTTAAATTAAACCAACAAGATAATAACATTCTTATGCATATAGTAATCCCTCTGGATTAATGAAGGCTCACAACATACAATTCTGGGCTCAAAGCCACCTTAGGGATTGTTTTTTGTGGGGAGCTTCTTGGAGTATAGGAACCTGTATAGGACAAACTAACTATGGGTGAGTTAGTAAAATATTTCTACTACAGCTCAGCAAAGTTTATAAAGAGTGAAGTTTTTGACCACACATGCTTACTTTTACCATCACTCCTGCTACTACAGATTTCCAGAACCACTTATAACCACAAAATAAACTATGATTTCCTTTCTCTTTCTTAGCTGCTCGTCCTGATTTTAAGAGCTTCTTGTGAACAAAGATTGTGGGTTGACTCCACGTTTTGATAATTTATTCTCAGAAAAAAATATTTCCACACTAACAAAAGATGTTGTATATATATTTTATTTCTAAAAGGATCATCTCAGGGATTTGACTATAGCTCCTATGCCAGCCACAGTGTTTTTAAAAAGAACTGCATGCAAACAATCAAAGTTTGAATTATAGATACAGTGAAAACATACTGAAAGGATTTCATGGCTTATATTAGAAAAAAAAGCATAAATAAATTCAGATCATAACACTTCCTGTGATTTCTTTTCCAAGACTATTCAGTGGAATCAAATAAAAAAAAATAAAAAAAAAAAAAAAAAAAAAGCCAAAATTCTCACTTGTATGTATCAGAATAAAAAAACTGCACAGTACAGAGCATGTTTTAGAATATACATTCCAATAATAATAATACAAAAATCTCGGAGATATTACAAGAACTTTATAAAAGAAGGTGTCATTTTAATGTATGAAACATTAACTGGGAAACAGTTTATGTACTGTATAAGTTTTGGTTTGGAGAGTTATCTTACTATTCATGTTCAGTAAATGACCAAACAATTTCCTTTGCCGAATACCATAGTAAAGGCTATGCGAATCTGGAATTTAATTTACTAGAAAAGCCACTCATCATTTCATTAATGCAAGATATGGAAAGGTGGCAGAGCTCAAAAAACTTTAAGTTATTTTTTAAACAGTATAGGAATCACAGGGTTGAAGAATACGGAGTCATACTACCAATGCCAGTTCCAACATGTCAGAACTGTGATACTCAGACAAAAGATATAAATTCCTCTACTGAGACAGATGCTTTTAATCTCAATACCACTGAGAAGGAAGGACGGAAAAGTATTTAACAGAACTATTGTATGTATATTTCCAAAGTACAAAAATTACAAAAATAGAGCTGTACAGCTCTTACATTACAGTGAAAATTTCCTCATCTACAACAATCTGGAAATAGTTACATTTTCACAAGGGGAAGGTATCTACATTATAGTTCCTTTTTTTTTTTTTTTTTTTTTTTTTTTTTATTAACATTGCATGCATATACTACAATAAAATACTACGGCCTTTAAATCCCTATAGATTTGATGATTATTAAAGATTCAAAAATCTGTTAAAGAAATTAATACAAAGTGTTTCTCAACACTGTTGAGAAACTGATCTGATCTCCTTCCTGATCTCCTTCTATTACAAAGTGACGCACTGGGTGGATGAGGGAAAGGCTGTGGATGTGGTCTACCTTGACTTCAGCAAGGGTTTGACACGGTTTCCCACAGCACTCTCCTCAAGAAACTGGCTGCTCTTGGATTGGACTGGCGCACGCTTCATTGGGTTAGAAACTGGCTGGATAGCCAGGCCCAAAGAGTCATGGTAAATGGAGTCAAATCCAGTTGGAGGACAGTCACTACTGGCATTCCCCAGGGCTCAGTGCTGGGGCCGGTCCTCTTTAATATCTTCATCAATGATCTGGACGAGGGCATTGAGTTCACCCTCAGTAAGTTTGCAGATGACACCAAGCTAGGTGCGTGTGTCGATCTGCTCGAGGGTAGGAAGGCTGTGTAGGAGGATCTGGATAGGCTGGACCGATGGGCTGAGGCCAAGCGTATGAAGTTCAATAAGGCCAAGTGCTGGGTCCTCCACCTGGGGCGCAATAACCCCAAGCAGAGCTCCAGGCTGGGAGATGAGTGTTTGGAGAGCTGCCAGGCAGAGAAGGACCTGGGAGTGATGGTGGATAGTCGGCTGAATATGAGCCAGCAGTGTGCTCAGGTGGCCAAGAAGGCCAACGGCATCCTTACTTGCATAAGAAACACTGTGACCAGCAGGGCTAAGGAAGTGATCATCCCCCTGTACTCGGCTCTGGTGAGGCCGCACCTCGAGTACTGTGTTCAGTGTTGGGCCACTCGCTACAAGAAGGACATGGAGGTGCTTGAGCGAGTCCAGAGAAGGGCGACGAAGCTGGTGAGGGGCCTGGAGAACAAGTCCTACGAGGAGCGGCTGAAGGAGCTGGGCTTGTTCAGCCTGGAGAAGAGGAGGCTCAGGGGCGACCTTATCACTCTCTACAGATACCTTAAAGGAGGCTGTAGTGAGGTGGGGGTAAGTCTGTTCTCCCACGTGCCTGGTGACAGGACGAGGGGGAATGGGCTAAAGTTGCGCCAGAGGAGTTTTAGGTTGGATCTTAGGAAGAACTTCTTTACCGAAAGGGTTGTTAGGCATTGGAACGGGCTGCCCAGGGAAGTGGTGGAGTCACCATCCCTGGAAGTCTTTAAAAGTTGTTTAGATGTAGAGCTTAGGGATATGGTTTAGTGGAGGACTTATTAGTGTTAGGTCAGAGGTTGGACTCGATGATCTTGAAGGTCTCTTCCAACCTAGAAATTCTGTGATTCTGTGATTGTCTTTTAGGAGACTGATGTTTGCCGTATATTCCCACGTTACTACGCAGAAGTAGTTTGGCAAGGGACTCCTTGCCAAATCTAAATGAGTTATCCAGGTCACCTCAAAGAACCTATTGGCTAATAGAATCAAAGATTCATAGAATGCTTTGGGTTGAATGGGACCTTAAAGGTCATCTAATTCCATTCTCCCTGCCATAGAGAACACCTTCCACTAGACTAGGTTGCTCAAAGCCCCATCCAACCATGCCTTAAACACTTCCAGGTTATGCAAAAATCCTCTAGGTAACCTGTTGCAGTGCCTCACCACCCTCAATAAAAATAATTTATTCCTTACATTTAATGGAAATCTACTCCCTTTTAGTTTAAAAGCATTGAACCATTGACTGCAACTCTTCAAATGCAACCATCCAGCCAATTCCTTATCCACTGAGTGGTACATCTATCAAAACCATGTATCCAAGTTAGAGACAACGATATTGTACAGGAAAATGTCAAATATTTTGCACAAGTCCAGTTAGATGATGTCTGTTTCTCTTCCCCTATCCACCAATGCTGTTACCCCATTGTAGAAGGCCAGCAGATTGATCAGGCACGATTTGCCCTTGGTGAAGCCATGATGGCTGTTCTGGATAACCTCTTTGTCTTGTATGTGCCTTGCCATTGCTTCCAGGAGGATCTTTTCCATGATCTTGCCAGACACAGGCATGAGGCTCACTCCTCTGGAGTTCCCCAGATTCTTCTTTCTACCCTTTTTAAAAATGGGAGTCATGTTTCCCTTTTTCCAGTCACCAAGGTCTTCTCCTGACTGCCAGGACTTTTCAAATCTGATGGAGAGAGGCTTGGCAACTACATCAGACAATTTCTTTTGAACCCTGGGTTGCATATCATCAGGCCCCATAGACTTGTTCAGTTCCATCAGGTGGTCTTGAGCCTTCTCTTCACTTAGAGTGGGAGGAACTTTGCGCCTCCAGCCCTCATCTTCAGGTTCAGGGTCCCATTGCACACCAAGCTGAACATGAGTCAGTGATGTGTCCATGCTGCTAAGAAAGCTAATAGTATTCTTGACTACATTAGGCAAAGTATGGCTAGCAGGTCAAAGGAAGTGCACCTTGCACTCTCCTCAGTGCTGGTGAGCCTGTTCCTGGAGTGCTGGGTTCACTTCTGGGCTTCCCAGTACAGGAGAGACATGGACATACTGACCAACAAAGGGCCACCAAGATAATGAAGGCATCTCTTCTCTGAGGTAAGACTAAGAGAGCTGTGAGTGTTCACCCGAAGGAGGATGAGATTCAGGAATCATGGCAATGTACATAAATGCCTGAAGGGAGGAAGCAAACAGGATGGAGCCAGTGCTGTCCAGTGACAGGAAACGAGGCAACAGGCACAAATTGAAACATGGGTCCTTCTCTTTAAATATCATGATATACTTCTTTGCTGTGATAGTGACTGAGCACTGGAACAGATTGCCCAGAGAGGTCTCCCTTTCTGGAGGTAGTCAAAAGCCATCTGGACATGGTGCTGAGCACCTAGTTCTAGATTTGAGCTGGGGACTTGGACCACATGGCCTTCCAACCTCAACCATTCTGTGATTCTGTGAAGTTTTCTTCATTTAGAATATATCAGAAAGCATATTGATAAACCTTTTCTAGTCTGGAGGTCTTCTGCCTGTTTGTGGAGAGCTCACTAGAGGAAGAGAAGTCAATGTACTTCCACTTCACAGGTCTTGCCAGCTTTGGGTTTGGTCAATCCCTGTCCTTAAAATACTTGTGCATGTATCAGCTCTATCTTTTGCACACTCCAACATATATTCACAGAGTGGAACATCCAGTTCCCAAGCTTGAGTGAAGAAGAGGGCAGTCCCAACATGATCAGCTTGCATTTATTGGTTCTTTACTAATTATAAGATAAACATAGGAAATCTTTTCTCGAATTAACTTGTAGGAATTATAATTGTGTAATTAGTATGCATTTCTGATTTCCACAGACTTATCTTGCTTATTGATATCAATGAAAGAAAAATTGAACAAATTTAAATTCAAGCATCTTAGGCATCTTGGTTATGTGTAGTATTCTTGATAAATCTGAAAGCTGCTGGTGCTGTCAGCACTTCACAGATACTTCCAGAAGCTTTTTTTGTTTTTGTTTTTGGGTTTTTTTTTTGGTCATAGCGACATGATACTGCATTTTATGTCAAGGTGATGATAAACATAGGAGGTTGGGTTATGATTAAAAATTACTTTAAACCTTACTGAACTATGCTTTTTGGAAAACTAGCTCAACTCGTTTCATTGTTTTTATTTCATTTCTAATGTCTGTCTGACTGTTCTTTGACTCCTCCAATAACTCATTGACCAGTTTCAATAAAACTTGACAGTGAGATACAAATCTCGAAGATAAAAAGATTTTCTTATGTGAAAATAGCTGGCAAAATTGTGGACAGAGAATTGCAAGAGCCCCTGAAGTCTCTCCAATACTAGGAAAAAAGGCAATATGAATTCACACAGTTTAAATACAGGAAAAATCACACAGGAGAGAATCCACAAACACAGATAAAGCCTCAGTCAGAGCCAGTAATCATGAAACAGAAGTCTGTAGGAAAAAAAAAAAAAAAAACAAAAAACAAAAAAACAAAAACAAAAACAAAACTATATGTGTTTTGGTTCTCACAATTGCTTTTGGAGAACAAGATTGAGTCAAAATCCATCATTTTGCCCATTTTGCAAATAAATAAATAAATAAATAAATTACTGACCCTTTCTAATTTGGAAAACTGAAGACTTTTTTTTTTTTTAATAGAAATTTGGATTTTGGCAGTCAAAACTATGCATATTTGGTAATGATTGCAGCAAATTTGCTGCAGGAGCACAGGAAATATCAGGGTAGAAGACAGAAGAAGCTGAACTGGGAGACAAGGAGTCTAGACACACAACAGTGGAGATGGAGACAGTGAGATGGACCTACATCCCATGGAAATCACCAGGAGAGAAAAGATGAAGTATACATGTATAAAAGGTTAAAGTAGACGTGAGTCAAAGAGGACTTGGCAAAGGGACAAGGGTGGAATCGGTAAAGCTGAATCACAAAATCTTATTTTTCAGGTGTTTGACTTCTTCCGTTTCTTCATATTTTAATGTAACATTTGGGACTCTGGGAGATATGTTTGAGGCAAGGATGAGCAGAGGGCTAATTTGGTGTGTGTATGTAGTTCGTCGTATGGTCGTATATGTAAAAATAACACATTTCTAGAATGAAGTTTTAACCTGGCTACTAGAACAAGGAATTGAAATAGCATCACAGTGCTTTTTTTTTTTTTTTTGGAGGGGGGGAAGGAGTGGGGAGCACTAAAGGTGTTTCAGGACACTGTAACACATTTTGTATTTGTGTACTGAACCAAAACATATTATTGCTTTTTCTCTTTTAAAGTATAAAAATATTATTTTCTTTCAATGTGAAAAAGTTTCCCTTTAAAATACACCTTTTTATATTTTAAGTGCAAAAATGAACATGTTTATACCAAACTCAAACATTCTGGGTGCTCAAAGCAAGCATTTTTTTTTCATAAAAGATCAGAGGTAGTTTTTTTCAGAAAAAAAAAAAAAAAAGTCACAGAATCACACAGAATCACAGAATTTCTAGGTTGGAAGAGACCTCAAGATCATCGAGTCCAACCTCTGACCTAACACTAACAGTTCCCACTAAACCATATCCCTATTGAATTCCTTCACAATAATCAAAATTTGAAAAAAAAATAATTTTCTATCCAGTGTGAACCCTTTAAAGCAACATGGTTAAACATTAAATATATATATATATATATATATATATATTGAATTGTCACTGCATGATTACTTATCTTCAAAATATACTTCTTCAAAGTATATTAGGAAGTAAATTACATGTTCTGCTTACCTTGGAATGAAATATGTGTTAGCAAAGACTTGAGTCACTTTTTTGTATCACCTTAAAATGCGAGTAAGAGCTGATATATATATATATATTAATATAATTTTTTGAGGGGGTTAGGGGAGGTAGAAGGTGGTGGTAGGAGTGAGATATGCTGAAATAAGACCAGTGTTTCAAAAGCCAGAATTACATGCAGATCTAAGAAAAATAAACATGAAAAAAAAAAAAAAAAAAAAAAAGAGATGGGAAGACTTAGCAGCTTCCAGGTTTTCAGAGGTATGAGAATGGACTGCACATGACTTTCTGTTGGTTTATTCAATTGAAACATAAGTATTTGTTCCAAGATTGATGTTTTGGTGCGGATTCCATGTGGTAAAATGTTTTGTCATGATTTTTTTTTTTTGGTGTTGCAGAGAAGCTTTATTTTAACATTGCTTCACTTTTGGAACAGCAGTCAATAACCCAGAAACCTGTGTCCACTCAACCTACTTAGCACTGGCAGGACGATTTCATGTGAACACCTCAACTGTCATGTCTAATGAGTGCCTCCACACAGAAGGCCATGTACAAGTCAGACACAGCATCCTTTTTATTATTATTTTTTCTTGTTGTTGTAGTTTTCCTTTTATTTTTTTTATTATATTTTTTTATTTTTCATCATAAATCAGGGTTTTGTTTACACATTGAAAATAATAGCATAAAAGAATAATGTACAACACTAATATTCTTGCACCCTGCCAGTCCCAGTGAACTGAAGCAGGTCTTTTTTTTTTTTTTTACATTACTTCACTACTGTGGCAGAAAGATTTAGTCAAAACCATGAGGGATTTCTTTTTAAATATTAGTATTACTTTGTCAAGTCTGTTCTTCTGCTAACTTTTTTATGTTATCTTCCTCAGGCAATAAATATTAATGCTGTTTTAAACTATGATAAGAAAATCGATCCATGAGTTATTTTCTCAAGTGTTGCCTCCCAGGAGCTATTCAAAAAGTTAAAAGCTTTTTCTAGGACCTTTCTTTCTGGTGTGATTGACTAGAGAGATTAACGATTAACCAGATTGTTCAAGGCAAAACTCTGCAAGTGATGTCTTATTTATATATGTCCAGAAATATTTGATATACTGTTTTTACCACAAGCATATTAAATTGCAAGCATCATGAACAATTTAATTCAAAATTTCACTCATCTATAAAACTAAATCTTGCTACTTGCTATTTATAAACATTTCTCCTTCCTGATTTTTTTTTTCTGAAAACAATAATCATATTGCTGTATTACTGAATGATATTGATAATTAATTCAACTGATAATTGTTTTAAAAATGCTCTTAGTCCATGCTACAAGGATGATAATTCTGATTCTCTAACATATCCACCCTCAAAGACCATAAGCATAACAATCAAAAAATTGACCTGAAAGGTAGATCATGATGGTCATGCCACACCGGCCACAGCTGGTCTCTGGTGCTCTAGCTGCCAGGTAATCCTTGCAAGATATGCTCATTATGGCATCTCTGAACCTTCTCCTAAGGTGAGAAAGTATGGGTGCCATCACAGTAGAGTATTTGTACAAATGCTTTTTTAAGGAGGTGACCCAAGACATCCAGCATGGCTTCACTAAGGGCAGATTGTGCCTGACAAATCTGATGGCCTTCTACAATGGGGTAACAGCGTTGGTGGATGGGGGGAAGAGAAACAGACATCATCTAGCTGGACTTGAGCAAAATATTTTACATTTTCATTGACATATAATGGAGTGACTGCATCAGTTGACAAGGGAAGACTGACTGATGTCATCTACCTGGACTTCTGTTAAGGCATGTGAAACAGTCCCATGTGACATCCTGGTCTCCAAATAAGAGAGCTATGGATTTGATGGGTGGACCACTCAGTGAATGAGGAGTTGGCTTGAAGGCCACACCCAGAGAGTTGGTGTCAATGGCTCTATGTCAAGGTGGAGGCTGGTGACAAGTGGTGTCCCTCAGGGGTCTGGCATGGGACCAGTGATGTTTAATATCTTTGTCAACAACATAGACAATGGGATCAAGCACACCCTCAACAAGTTTGCAGATGACACCAAGCTGAATGATGTAGTCAATACAACAGAAGGAAGGGATGCCATCCAAAGGGACGTGGACAAGCTTGAGAAGTGGGCCTAAGTGAACCTAATGAGTTTCAGCAAGTCAAAGTGCAAGGTGCTCCACCTGGGTCAGGGTAATTCCAGACAGCAGTACAGAAAGGGAGAAATCTTTGTGAGTAGCCCTGCAGAGAAAGACATGGGGGTTCTGTTGGACAGCAAGTTTGACATTGAGTCAGCAGGGCACACTTGCAGCCCAGAAGGCCAACTGCATCCTGGGCTGCATCAAAAGAGGGGTGGCCAGCAAGTAGAGGGAGGAAATTGTCCCCCTCTACTCTGCCCCTTGTGAGGTCCCATTTAGACTGCATACAGGTCTGGGGTCCCCAGCAAAAGAAGGATGTGGACCTGTTAGAGATGGTTCAGAGGTGGGCCATAAAGATGATCAGATGGTTGGAGTACCCCTCCTATGAAGAAAGGTTGAGAGAGCTGGGGCTGTTCGGCCTACAGTAGAGAAGGCTTTAGGGTGAACTTAATACAGCTTTTCAATACTTAAAAGGGGCTTACAAAAAAAGACGGAGAGCAACTTTTTGCTCAGGCAGGTAATGACAGGACAAGGGGGAATTGTTTTAAACTAAAGGATGGGAGATTTAGATTATAGGTTAGGAGGAAATTCTTCACTTGGAGGGTGATGAGGTAACTGAAACAGGTTGCGCAGAGTGGTTGTGGATGTCCCATCCCTGGAGGTGTTCAAAACCAGGTGGGACCTGGACAACCTGATCTCATGACTGGGGTGCTGTAACTAAATGATCTTTAAGGTCCCAGGTCCCTTCCAACCCTAGCCATTCTGTGATTCTATGATTCTATGAACGTGGCTTTGAACACTTGCAGGAATGGGGCATTCACACCTTCTTTGGGCAACCTGGTCCAGTGCTTCACCATCCTCAGAACTTCTTTCTGATATCTAATCTAAATCTACCCTTTCTTAGTTTAAAAAACTCCATTACTCCTTCTCCTATCACTACAGGATATCTCCCAGGACCCTTCTCTTCTCCAGACCAAAGGATGCATACTCTCCTGTCTGTAGACATTTACTACCTATGTGCACTAAAATGTTAAGTATCAGTTGGTCCTTGGGGGGAGACAAGCATATGTGTTTGTTCGTCTGTAATCTGAATAACCTCATGAAAGCCAGCAATAGCCCATAAGATCTAGATCTAAAACCAAGATCTGGAGGTTCCAGAGTGTGTTAAAATGAAGAGTCCAAATGGCATGAGCAGGCAAGAAGTTGTTTAGCTGAGGGACAAACCTATAATGAAATATAGTAGCACAGACTTTGTATCCGACACAATATTGCATGGATTAATATTACAGACAATGTTATTTGGAATAATTAATGATGCATGATACATTCTAGAGCTGGCATAATACCTGCTATTAAAAATAAGGTAACACATCAAAATTACAGTACTGGTTTAGTATCATTTACTACAAAAAGACCTTTAGCTTTATTTCTCTTAATAACTATTCACTTTTAGGGAATATCTGCCTCTGGCAAATGTTGTTGACACTGAAGTTTCCTCTTAATGGGTGACTACTGAAATTGGAAAGACTGTGCATGATTGGAGGCAGTATTCATAGTACTAACTACTCACAATCCTAAATCTTCAGTTACTCTGTAATGTAGCAGTTTAATAGCTTATTGCAATTTTGGTATAATGCTAGAGGCTGTGAGTATTTTTGCTAGGGATACACAAATCTACTATTACTACGTAACATTGTGCCTCAGCCATATTAAATCATAATCACTGAAGTGTGTTTTTGTTTTTTTTTTTTTTTGTTTGTTTTTTGTTTGTTTGTTTTGTTTTGTTTTGTTTTGTTTTCTGAAAGATTACTTGATCGGATACATCTGGCACATTAGGAGAGTGTGAAACTGAAAATAGTGAGGTAAAGAAGACCAGACATTTTTCTGTATACAGAACAGTCTGCTGCTGAGCCATCCTTGGTAAAGGAAAACAAATGAAGAACTCAGATGATGTGTGTGGCAAAATCCCACCCAAAGACTGAATGAAGAAATAAAACAGGATTGACTGCATTTATGGTTGTGATTAGAAGAAGCATTATACTTAAATTAATAGTTCTGATTTTTATTTTTATTTTTTTTAGAAACTGTTGTCTTCTGAGAAGGACAATTTCACGTTTGGTGATAATTATGGCTGGTTCTCTAATAAGCTGGAAAAGAAACAAGCTTTTATAAGCAAGCTATCTCCATATTGGGAAAGGAACCATTCAGGCAATGTAGAAAGGACTTTCCAGAAAAAGATATTCCTTGTTTTATTTCACCCTGATTGAAGGTCTGTAGTTGTGGCAATGCAATGCAGTGGCATGGATTCAAAGCTTTCATCTGTAGTTGTTACTGCTGTGATTAACAAGTGCACTACACTTAACAACTAAGTGTATGCCTGAGATTCTGAAATACCATCCAAAATTAGATCTAAGAAAAGCCATCACCTTGCAATCTTTAGATTATATTGTAAGACCTACTTCATCACTCAAGCTTTCCCAGAGGACCAGAATGAAGGCAATAAAACAGGTTTATAAGACAACAGTCTTTCACTAAAATGAGAGCAGGAGTGCAGCCATCATTTTTCTCAGAAACGGGAGCTTATCATTTTATCTGCTGTAAGAAGGACAATTAATTATCATTTCTGAAATATTTATGATGGTGTTTTAATTCTATACAAGGCTTAGACAGGGCTGTAACAAGTGTTTTGAAAATGATAATAGACTGAGTATACAGAGGGCTAGTGTGTATGTGTTTTAGAGATACATTAATTTAATATATACGCAAATTACACATGTGGGGCTGTTTTGCTTAGGAGTACAGAAATGATTTATTAACTGGGCATAACTCCTCTATCATCTTGCTAGTTTTCTGCTGTCTAATTTGTCTTTGCTGGAGTTTATTTCACTATCTCAGACCTTTGAGAAGCTTGCTTTCCATGCAGAAATACGGAAATAGGAATCTTGGAACGTTTTCCATGTTTTGTTCATTTGTTTGTTTGTTTGTTTATTTGTTTTATTTTGTTTTGTTTGTTTTCCCCAACTCCTCTCTTTCCAAGTTATAACTGTCTGAAGCCTGTAGGAAACAAGAGTTGTTTTGCATTCTTTCATAGATTATTTCTGCATCTTAAAAAGCCAATCAAAATGGTATCTATATCTAAACAGTGTAATTATTAACAGTAAGGAAACTTAATTAAAAAGGAGATTCCCAATTAAGCTCAATATCAGAACTCATCTGTTTTCATCTTATAGATGTGTATTGGATCTGGCTGGGATGTTAACTTTCCCTGCAGCAGCCCATTCAGTGCTGTGATCTGCACTTGTAGCTAGAACAGCAGTGTTATCACACCACTGTTGTGTCAGCTGCTGAGCAGTGCTGGCACAGCATCAGGACTCTCTCTAACCCTCCTAGGGTGTGGGCAAAGAGAGAAAAGAAATATCACCAGGGCAGCTGACCTAAACCAACCAAAGGGACATTCCATATAATATGAGGTCACACTCAGCAATAAAAGGTGGAAACAGGAAGAAGAGGGGAGGGGTGGGCTCTTGTGAAAATGTCAGTCCTCCTCCCAAACACTGGCTACATGCGTAGAGGCCTTGCATCGCTCATTTGTGGGAAATAGAGAGTAATTTCTTTCCTCTGCATTTCCACATAGCCTTTATTTGTGTGGGTTTTTTTGTTTGTTTGTTTTTTTCCCTTTCCCCCTCCCTTTCCCCTTTACTTTTTTTCCCCATTTAGTTAAGTTGTTTAATTACTAATAATATTTCCTTAATAATTATTTTTTCCCTTTAATTAAATTATCCTTATCTCAACCCATGAGTTATTCTTTACTTTACTTCTTCCCCTGCTCATCTAAGGAAGGGGAGTGAGATAGCGGTTGTGTGTTTAGCTGCCTAGCACAGTAAAACCACCACAAGATGCAATTCACTTACTCTGAACAGTCTGCAACAAGACCTTCTCATCCCACCATTATTTAAGTCATGGTAACAAAAGAAATGCTACCAGACAGAAGGAAAAGGGTCTTAATATTTGGAAGCTGACTGCTATCCTAACGCCTGGTTTACTCAGAAGCAGCCTGGAAATGTTTACTCAGAAGCAGTCTGGAAACTGTGTTTAGTTAAAACAGATATAGCAGTCCTGAGACACAGCCATATGTAGCTAAGATGCTACAGGAGGAGGGCAGAAGAACGTATTTATCCACAAAGATGGAAAAGGAGCAGGCAGTGAGAAGGATGGATATTGTTTCTGACTCAATATGCAGTCTTTTGCAGACTTTAACTATAACATGCATCCTTCTGCTGAAGCTAACAGTCAGCCTTTCCTGGGATCGTTATTCCCTGTAAGTATGGGTGGAAATTTAAGCTGAACAGGAAGACAATTCCATGCTTCACCAGGGTGGAATGAGCTACAAGCAAAATAAATAAATAAATAAATAAATAAGGCTCTTTTAAGATCTACTTTGCCTTCTTCAGCAGACCATCCCCCACGTACTTCACTTGAATGTGTTAATATCTTCACACCACCTTCCCATCACTTTCACAGCATTTGGAAAACATTTGCCAAAGAAGGATTCCAAAATCCCTTTTTAATTTAATCATTTTCTCACCTCACTGTTGTGCCTCTGTACTCTTGCTGACCTCTAACCTCAGTTAGCATCACTTTGTAATTTCCCTTTTAAACAAAATGTTAATGAGCTGCCCTACTGCAATGTGTACAACAACAAAGAGAAAAGAAAACATGCACATATTGCCTCCTTTAGTTATTTGTTTCACAACAGCTGGACAGGGAATCCCAAGAGTATTTGCTTTATTTAAATGCATATCTGATGGTATCACCAACACTTCACCCAAAGGTCATACAAATCTCCACTGTTCAACCGTGTTTTCTTGTATTTGTTGGCCTATCTGTCCCTTTACATCCCCAATTGTGCTGACTAGCACAAGTTATTACCCACATTAAAAACGAACAAAGAAACAAAAAACCTTTAGTATGTCTAAAGCTGTGTATGCCTCAAGCTGCATGATAAAGTTTTTTCTTCAAAAACAAAAATCCTCACACATTTCTGTGTATTCTACAATTTTGGAAAACACATGCACTAGGTCATCAGGCCACTTTGGACCCATAGTAGAAGGTGCTAATACTGGACATCCAGTATTTAACCTTTTTACTTCCTCGTTTAAATGAATTAAGTACAAGAGAAAAATAAAATGGAAACTTAATACAACTCTGGCCATAAATTCTGTCTTTTCAGATCAGTAAATGAGACAACAAATGCCAAGGGAATGTTTAACTACAGTTCATCAATATTTAGAACATGCTGCAACCTAGATAGTCCAACTAAGATTAGCCCCCTCCGGCAATCACCATTTTAGGCCTAGCAAGAGACAAAATGTATGTACTGAGGTTAAAAACAGAAGCTGCAAGGGGAGTTGAGGGAAGGAAGTGTTATCTCCAGGACTAAAACTAAACATATATATAGAAAACATCTAAATAATGAACACTAACAATAACCTGAAAGAAGAACTAAATAAAGAAAGCGATAAAGAAAGACATGACTAGTCCAAAACCATACTCACAGAAAGCATATTAGTTGGCCAACTGGTAATCTGTGAAGATACAGTGCTACCACAAGATGGGGACTATTTTATGATATATTATCAGAGTGAGAGAAATAAATGTATAGTACAGGAAAATGTTTCATCAGGACTAGAATGAACACCTCTCATGACATATACAATGCATTAGCACTGAAAGGAATAATTCTGTTAATAGGCAAGGAATATTTGCTGTTGTTGTTGTTTCCTGCCATCCCTTGTTATTTGCTTGAAATAAAAATTATGAATCATTATGCATTTTTAAACATATTTTTTCCAGAACAGTGCTTCCTTCTTGTGGATTTTTTTCAGCTCTCATTGAAACATATTTTGATCAGAATTAAAAAATAAATAAATCAATTTTTCAATTCATAGTGATATCTTAGGAAAGGTGTAGTGTGAGTGCCTCATACTCTTATCTGATGCAAATGGAGACACACCATACCAGAGCTTGTGAGTAAGACTGGGGAGAGGGGAGTGATGTTTTACTTTTCCCATAGAAAACTTCTATTTTTCAATCAAAGACAACAACAACAACAAAGCACTTCTTCCTACTAAAAATTCTATGTGAAAAATAAAAGGGAATTGTGTATGCAGTGTCTTCCTAGAGGCACATTTTAGGTGTTCCTGATCAGGTTTCTATGGGTTGGACTCACTGTTTGGAGTTCAACAGTACACCTGAGTCTCATTCTTTGTTGAATAATTAGGGCACATTTTGGAATTCTCAAATTACATTTTCTTTCAACCTACCTGAAAAAGTTGTATGTCTCGAAGGAAAAGAAAGGAGAGATATTACTTGAACTAAAACCAAGATGAAGTCAAGTCTATCAGGACAAAACTTATGATATTCTGAAATAGTTTTTCCTAAGACAGTAGGAGAAAGATATGAGATAATAATGTGTATTAGTTCTAAATTAAATACCATAGAAATTAAGGGATGGAAATGCTCAGCACTGCCAAAGAACACATGACAAGAGAACATCTGAGTTGTTATGTTGCTAAGGTGTACTAAGTGTGCTTCTTTGGTCCAGCTCAGCTTCGACTGAATCCAACAGAAGTGTTTAACTGATAATGTCATTTCATAGCTTTCAGACAGACTTTTAAGAAATCAAGCACAGAAATTTTCACAAATAAATAAAAACAAGGAAGATACGATACAAAAAAATATCATATGTTAGTGAGGGCATTAGATTACTGCTGCAGAGCGCAGTTGAAGACAGTTGATAGGTGACACATTTGAAAGATGAAGATTGATATTTAGGCAAGCTCAACAGGAACAGATGACTAGTATGCACATCTCAAATACTACTTATAATTCATTAATTTATACCCATATGTTTTCTTGAAATACAGCATTTCAAAATGAAACTCAAACTGGAAGAGGTGGAAATGATGTGGATTTTAAAAGGCACTGATTTACTGGTCCACAGGTAAATGAAGGAAAGATTTTCTGGAACAGATTCAAGATGGTTGAATGGAAACATTTCATGAAGAAGATAAACTGGAGAAAACAGCATTATAGAACCTAAGTAGGGTTGGTATCAGTGGCTGGAGCCTGACATGCATAGCCTACTGAAATATGTTGCATGTTTAATATTGCTGCACTGGAATATTCAAAATATGGAGACTTGAACCAGAAAGAAATAGTTCAGAAATGATACATCGTTTTAATAAAGCCAATTAATATTCCAATATCAATCTCCTTCTGAGGAAAAATAGAAGGTTCTCCCATGTATATGTACTTCAGATCAGTGAAAGTATTTGAGAAACTTGTGTGTGATTAGCTTCAAAAGTAAGATAGGTAACAACAATAATTTGAAATGCATATAGTGCTTATTGGTTTAATCTGATTTTTATTTAGCCAGTATTACATGGTAATGCAATGTCATCTGCTCAGTGCAGCATCTATATTTCCAGATCTAAGAACAGTAAAATAACCTTATGTCAGCTTCTTGAATAGGATTTTTTTTTTCATTCATTGTATTTTCAGAGTATGCCCATCCTTTCCTGATGGCTAAAGTGAGTTTAGCTAAGATACAACACAATGCTCTTTCACTTCTGCTTTTCAACAGAACATGGAGGGAAAAAAAAAAAAAAAAAAAAAAAAAAGTCTTAATGGATGAAATGACAGGAAGACTATACCCTGATTTCCATCATTGGCAAAACAGATGACAGAAATTAATGTAATTTATTGCCTATCACTAGCAGACAAGAGCAGTGAGAAACTGAAAGCAAACTAGCAAACTACAAACACCTTCCTGCCATCACCCACCCTCTTCTACCTCCTCCCCGCAAGCAGCACAGGGGAACAGGGAATGGGGGCTGCAGTCAGTCCCCAATGGTCGTCTCCACCACTCCTTCATGAGCACTCTTTGCCTCTGCTCCACTTGGCGTAGTTCCTGAACTGAGCCTGTGGGGGTTGCCCACAGGCAGTAGCTGATGTGTGCCATGACTGTGTTTAGCATTTTATTTCAATGCACTGGTGGATATATGTTGACATTTATGAAATTATGGCACATACAGTCACGGCCAAACAGATGTCAAGTTCTAAATGAAGAATGGACTGAATTCTTCTTTGGTGCCTAAAGCTATACATACACAAGTGTGGCAACAGAGGAATTCTGATTTTTTTTTCTTTGATTTTAAACAAGTTTTTGATTTTTTTGGTAGACTACTTTATGTTTTAAGTGTCACAGGTTTATTGATAACCTATGCTTTTCAGCATCCAAATAGAAGTATTGCACAAGCGTATTCAAAGAGAAATGTGGTTGTGGTGTGTTTTTTTGTTTGTTTGTTTGTTTTGTGTTTTTTTTGTTTTTGTTTTTTTTTTGCAGGGAAGGTGAGGGAGAGGGCAGAATTATGGTGCATGTTTTGATAGGTCTTAGTAGTCTGTTCTATTTCTTCCTCTTTAATGAACTGATAGAATCATAGGTATCTTTTGTCATAAAGCTTGAACCTAACTCTAAGATGTCTGCATCATCTTGACAGAGGAAATGTTTTCACTATGCCATTTCAGGCTCATCATGACTTGCTCCTTCCCTCTGTGATCTCATCTGCAATGAAAATGGCATTTATCCTAGGAATTTTGACATTCCATTCTCTCCCTCCTTTTCTTTAAAATGTGTTAACAGCCTTTGTGGTCTTTATCTTCTAATCTTATGTGCCAACTTGACAGATGTCTTGTGGTTTTACTGTTCTAATGTTTTTAATGTGCTTTTTTACTGACCTAGGCTTCTGTTACTTTTTAATGTTCTCTCCTGTGTTCATCTTTTCCTTAATTCTAATTACTGAAACCAGCAAGAATGTCTCGGACTATGCCCTTTACTACCATATTTACGTTTCATTTTTAAGAGTTTGTGCTTAGCCACATTGCAAAGCTCTCTTGTTATGCCAGCAACAGAGGTGACATGTCTTGCAGGACTGAAAACCTACATGTACCTAAGAAGGAGAAGGAATTTACCAGGCAGGAATTAAAGGAACCATTGAAATAAAGGAACACAATGAAATTTTAATATGAAACTCTAAAGGGATATCTGTACTCTTCATGCACAGGTTATTGTTGCAGTAAGAGTTGTAATATTTCTATGTCTCTAGTATGTATATCTGAAGATGCATACTCAGTTCTAAAAAAAAAAATTTAAAAAAATTGTTCATACGTTTTTTTTGGTGTTGATTTCTTCCCTTTCAGACGTACCAGACAGAGACATAAGCTTCAGTTCCTTGATTTCTTTCCGTGCAAAAAACAAAACCTTGTGCACATTAGTATAATTCATAGGCCTCATATTACAAGAGAGACCTCACTAAGATCATCCTGTGTTTGAATTATATTTATAAATAATGTTTTTTGTTTTTGTGTTTGTTTGTTGTTGTTTTTTTTTTTGTTTGTTTTTGTTTTTTTTCCTGTTGTTTGTTTGTTTCTTTGTTTTGGTGGGGGAAAAGGGTAATTTGTATCAGTTATATCAAATCCCATAGATTTATTTTTTTTTTAATCTAAAAAAATCTTCCTTATCTAAAATGGTGTGAGGGTGGAATAATTTAGTCTAAAAGTAAAATATAAATATAAATAGAATTAGAGGTAAAAACAAATTTTAAACAAACAACAACAAAAAAAACAATGAAAATACCAGAGAGTGACTGAAATTAAGCAGTGTTTGCTTTTGATTTCCCAAAATCAAAAAGTCTCTGCTTCACCATTTGTGCTTCTATCTGGTGGTAAAAGGTCTAATTTTCCTTAAGGAATGACTAGTCTAATGCAACTTTTTCACAGGTCATGGGGCTGCATGTGTCAGGTCCAGAAGTCAAGGGTGAAGAAGGAACAAACACATAATCAACCCCTTTTTGCCACATGTATGATATCACTTTTTTTATTATTATTATTATTTATTTATTTATTTTATTTCTAGGTTGTTGTTTTTTTTCCTTCTTTATATTTTGGTACCATTAGCAGAACTGCCCACACCTTGGGCAATATAACTCAAGACTAGTCAAAATGTTTTTGACTTCAGAGACTGTGTTGGACTTCTCAGGATTGCAAGATTTCACTTATGATAGTCACTACTTTTTTTTTAATCCCTCTCAGAACAGTTTTGTCTGGTTTCTTTATTGGTCACTGAAGCATTGCTAGTCCAATCTGATGAGACTATTACAGTGTTCATTGCATGCCTCAAATTTCAAATAACTTGCTTTATATTCATCAGAAAAGTTTTTGTTTGTTTGTTTGTTTGTTTGTTTTTAAATCAACTATAGTCAAGAATACAAGAATCAAGAATGCAAGAACAGCTATTTTGTATTCTACTGATATTAAGAGGGGTAACAGAGAGAATCATGACAAAGAAAAGAACAGAATCTTGGAATCACAGAGTCATTTGTGTGGGAAAATACCTTCGAGATCATCATGTCCAACTGCCAACCTGACCCACCAAGTCCCAAACACATATTTTGAATCTTCTAATAACCACTGGTAATGTTTGTTCCTTTAAATAGTACATTTGCAATATGTCCCTTGCAAAGTGAGTATTGTTAGTTTTGGGCTAACATACATTATGTATAAATTATTTTAGAAAGCATCGCTTGCTTCTATTAAAAAATATTAGAGCAATGAAACTTGATAAATTACAGTAGAAAAACTAATTTTTGCAAACAGATAAAGTGCTTGTTAAATATTTTTATGTGCTGAGTTTCTTCCTAATGCTTCTGTAGTCAAGCTACAGAGCCAAATCATCTCTGTTATAATCTGTGTGAGGTTAATGGAGAGGTTTTATGAGTGAATTGGTGAATGAAGCATGCAGCTGTTATACTCATCTACTAAGAGAAGCAAAACTAAAATATAAGATCTGTTCCACATACCTCTATGGATTTTTGTATAACACCTATTCCGTCCCCATTCAACATCTTTACCTCTTCCTGGTCTACATTTTCCAGAGTACGGTTGAGTTGATTCTTGGACACGAGAGATGAATTGCTGGAAAAACGAGGAATTATTGTAAAAATGCATGGATTTGAGAACAGAGATATTTGTTGATAGACTAGATAAAGTATCTAGTCTAAGAAGACTTAATTAACATCATTAAGGGATGCTGTGAATTGTTGTCTAAAAAAAAAAAAAAAAAAGAGTGTTGTTCATGCTACAACTTTATAAAGTAAGTCATATAATGGAGTTATCTAATTTCCTATCCCTCACTCTCTCCTCCTTCTTTTCCTCCTTCCCCTTCCTTCTTCTTGTATCTTTTGGGTTTATTTCTCCTTGTCTCCTGTTGGCATGGAAATGACAAAATTGCTCGTGTTATTAGATCAAGTTGTGTTGTGTATGTGTTTGTTTTAATTACATAAATTTTAGTGGAATATTGATGGAATCAAAGGTCAAAGTGGTAGGGATACAACATTTTAAAAAGATCTTACTGACTAGTTATGGAAGAGACAGTAAGGTAGTTTGTTTCATATGAAGGGCTTAAATATGTATAGGAAAACTTTATGAAGTTACTTTTTTTTTTTTTTTTTCATTTATCTCTCTGTAGAAAGTAGAGAGTACTTACCTTGCTCATTTCATGCTGGGCTTTTGGCATTTATCTTCAGTGAATGAAGATGGGGCTCTTCTGCTTATGCAATTCAGAAAAAAAAAAAAAAAAAAAAAAAAAAAAAAAAAAAAGGGAAAGATTCGCAGATGAGGTTGTGCTTCAACAAAGGTTGAAAGTGAAACAAAGTATATGTAGAATTATAGATAACTCCAAAGATGAAAAAAAGTTCAAACAAGACTTTGGCCACAGTGGTACAAATGGCTGGGGAAACAGGCTTAACTTTCAGCAACTGGCTGGATGTACTTAAATGTTGGCAGGATGTGGTGTTTTATTTGGCACAGGATGTGCTACAAGTTTGTGTAAAATATATATGAAAGTCACTTCCAATTTACAGTTGCACTTAAGAGTCTAAAATGGGTATGAGAGATCAGAGAAAAAGAGTGGCCCCAGAAGATAGCTCAGGCTTGATGCCCAGATTCTTGTATAAAGCTTTTACACCAAATACAAATCCTTTTAAGATAATTCAGAAAATCAATGAAGATTTGCCAAAATAGAACGAAGCAGAAAATATAAATACATTTTGAAAACTGCAGCCATATGCAAATACACAGGTATAAAGTTGTACAGGGCTTACACCATCAGTTTTGAATAGCAGGGGACTGCAGGGATGGCAGAGCCCAGCAGCTGCCCCATGTCAGAGCAGAGCCAGCTCCAGCTGCTCCAAAAGGGACCCGCTGCTGGCCAGAGCTGAGCCATAAGTGATGCTGGGTGGGCCTCTTGGAGAGCAAAGTTAAGGAAGGGAAAGAAGTGCTGGGCGACAGCAGCTGGGAGAGAGGGGTGAGAGCCAGCCCTGCAGCCCCCACAGGCAGTGCAGCAGGAGGGCAGGAGGTGCTCCAGGCAGGCAGCAGCAGTTCCCCTGCGGGCTGTGCAGGGAGAGGCCCCTGGTGGAGCAGGCTGTCCCCCTGCAGCCCATGGGTCCCCCATGGAGCAGATCTCCACGCTGCAGCCCCCCCATGGGTGGACGAGCCCCCGGTGGAGCAGGTGGATGTGGCCTGGAGGAGGCTGCAGCCCATGGAGAGCCCCCGCAGGAGCAGGCCCCGGGCCAGAGCTGCAGCCCGTGGAGAGGAGCCCACGCAGGAGCAGGGGGTCTGGGGGGAGCTGCCACCCACCCGTGGGGGACCCGTGCTGGAGCAGTTTGCTCCTGGGGGATGAATGGACCCCCTGGTATGGAGCCATGTGGGAGCAGTGCTTGAAGAGCTGCTACCTGTGGGCAGCCCCTGCAGACTCAGTTCGGGAAGGACCCCACGTGGAGCAGGGGCAGAGAGTGCTCATGAAGGAGTGGTAGAGACGAAGCATTGGGGACTGACTGCAGCCCCCATTCCCTGTTCCCCTGTGCTGCTCGGGAGAAGGAGGTAGAAGAGGGTGGATGGCGGGAAGGTGTTTGTAGTTTCTTTTTTTTCTCACTACTCTAGTCTGTTATTAGTAAGTAATAAAAATAAATAAATAAATAAATAAAAACTATCCTGTTCTGTTAAGGTGCAGGAATGAGTGTGGCATAGTGAAGCTGAGTTACCTTCCAATCTGAAAGCACCACAAATATTTCTTTCAAAATTATTATAATTTAAAGCTTAAAGAAATAAAAATATTTTCAACACAGTATGTCATTAACTCTTTGGTAATCTGGTAATTTTTAGCTATGTGCAGATAACAGATATGTATGACTGCTTTACAGTGCTTGTGGTCCATTGCGGATTTTAACATCTATGTAAGAGTTCTAGCAAATATTCTGTCATCATCATACAATGGATGGTTTAAGATTTTATTGGTTTTCATTTTTATTTGTTATATTTTACTCTTTTCAAGAAGAGTTGATAATGTCAGTCAGCTTAAATGTTTGCAACCCTCAGTTAAAGGAGAATATACTTTGATTGGATTGGGTTGCTAGTACTAAATGTTACACTGTGGGAATGTCCCATTTCCTGCACTTGTAGATCAGAATGTGACTGCAGCTAAGAGGGGCTCAGTAGAGGGTAACTGTTTAAATATTTAGTTATCTAGCTTCTTTACTGTGTTTTGAACTTACAAAGTTCTGCTTTAGATGTTTTACCTCAGCTAGCTGCACCATGATCACTGTAGGCAAAAGCAGAAGGTCCCAGTGACTTCTCCTGTCAAAATGTAGATATTTTCACTTACAAGAAAAATAAGAAAATTCTTACTCATTCCTTTCTACGTGGATATTATTTGAAGATAGCAGCAATTAATTTTCTAAACACTTAAGATGATAATGGCATGTTCCAGTTGAAGAGGCAGAAAATAACATCCTTGATGAAAGAGAAAGATTTCACTGCCTAACTTTGCATTTTTAGGTTAGGTCTTAGGGCCTGTGTTTTTTGAAATGTAGGCTTCAGCCTTTTGTACAAAAGCAAACGCACTTACTTGCTTCATGATTTTTTCAATGACTAAATTTTCATTGTGAGAGGAGGACAGAAGATGGAATACTTTGATGCCTTTTCTTTAATTAAATTAATTTATCATAAAAGGGAAAAGAATGTTCTGTCATTGTGAAATCATATAAGATCAAATGAAGATCCAACTTTCTATATGTTCTCATGTGATAAACAAATGTAAAATAAATTTTGTATTCTTTATCAAGAGACATCTCAGGAGAAGATACAGCCAGACCTATGTTGCAGTATAATAAGCTGCAACGTTAAAAAACACCCTATATTACAAAAGTAAGAAAGGAAAATAAATATTTTCCTAGTATTAACTGTTCTGTTTCCACTGTAATACTTTTTCTCAGGTCTTTTCCAGTAAAATTAATTATGGAAATATTTTACTAGAATGGTACCCTCCCAACTCTTACAAAATGTTTTATCTGTACTCACCAAGCACCAAGATAATAATCAAAGAAAGCATTAGCATTGTACTTTTTTCAGAAGGACAAAATGATTTCTCCGAAGTGTCCAGCAGTCCACAAGCAGAACTGAGATACAGCTTCCCAGGTTTCAAGCGAGAAGGCTACAGGATTTTCCTAGCACAAGTGGGTGGTGTGTTGTCTTACTGATAGCTTCCCTTTTGCACAGGACAGACAAAGGAAATAAACAAATCATCTCTGTAAGCAGAAGAAGGACCTACATTAGCATGAATGATTGGTCTGTAGAAAAGGCTGCAGAAAGAAAGCATATCCTTTGTGAATGACATATTCTAAACTCACTCCCTGGTATATTATATAGAGACTAAACCAGCAGCCTTTAGCAGCACAGGTTGAAACAAACACCAGGACTAATCTCAAGGCATGTCTGGAAATGGCACAATTTATAAGCCTACCCTCAGACTTGAAATTTTCCTCATGGAAAATGCAAGTGTGGATCCTAGGCCTCGGCTCAGGCCAGGTCACTTGTGGGACACCAGCTCCCTGGTGTTATGCATCACTGTCTGAAGACTCAGAAAAGCAACTGCAAGGGGACAGCATGGTCACTTCAGCCCTGGCATGGCTCCTGAGCTCCATAGCTGCAGAGGTCTCCGCTACTGAGGAAGCTGGAGATTACTGGCAGCTTCACAATGCCCACAAATTGCAGACATCTCTACTTACACAGGCTCACAATCAAGCATGTATACCAATGCCTCATCTTTGTCTTTGGCATGTGTTTTGCCTGGTAGAGATGTGAATAACAAAAAACTTAAATCAATTGCAATATTAATTACACTAATTACACTAATTAAGCATATTATGAACAATATGTATTTCAAAAGTTTGATTCAAACCTGCTTGTGAAGGGGAGGATGATCCATTTGCTCATTCTTTAATATAACACAGTAACTTTCCTTTTGCTGTGATCCCTCTGCTGGTATTTAAGCTATGGGAATTAAATGTCATCATTTCACTTTTTAAATTATACCCCCATAGTATCTTCCACATAGAGGGTATTGTGTAAATATTAAATACAGTACCCATGGTTGTAATCAATAAGCTTATTTAATCCAATTAACATTAGATGACTTTCTGAGAATGAGAAAAATAGACAAAGTCATGTTGTAGGTTTACTTTTTGGGGGGAGGGGACATGTGTATGTATAAACTTCAGATTTTACAAGAAGATGACAAACAGTTTTGATGTACACACAAAGGGCCTAGAAAGCTGAAAAGTTACTCACCTTAGGGTGATCATAACAAGTTCTAAACAAATTCAAATATTATTTATTTATTTGTTTGTTTGTTTGTTTGTTTTTGCTATTCTTCTCCATCTTACCTTGCACCAGGAAGATATTTTGTAACTATGGAAGAAACCATATTGAGGCCTATTATAGCTGTTCAGTTTGATTTGCCTTATATAAATGTAATTGATATGTTCAGTGTCTCAAGAAACAATATAGAAGAACAATAGTTTAGTTGAGCAGTTGTACCTCTTTCTCTGATTTAAACAAAATAAAACCAAAATGTCACTACAAAAGCCTGCTTTCCTGACAGTCCTGGTCACTGGTCACGCTTAACAGTTTTCTTTTCTGCACTGACTAGATCATGTGTAAACTGTAGTTGCTGGAATGTTTAGAAGAATAGGAATGAAGAGAGCATTTTCTTTTATTGCAGTCCTGTCAATGTCCTTGCTTTATAAAAGAGTTCTGTTTGTATTTAAGACTGTCAATACTGAGGGCTCAGCTTCCTGTATGTGATAATAAATACAAGTGATCTTTCTACATACTCAAAATTAAAATACCAATTAAAAAAAAAAAAAAGTGTAGATCTGTTGAAAATTCAAGCTCAGTGGCTCAGTTTTGGTCCAAGAGAGTCCTTTAGCAACTACAAGAATATGAAAATATCCCTTTAAAATTAATTCATAAAAGGAAATACAGATGATGACAAGATCTAATCTTTAAGCATGTCAGCCAGACTGGTATTCTGTATTTTGAAAAAGACAACAAGAAGACTTTTCCTGGAATTTCATATGTAAGTGAATAGACATTGCTTTGGTTTTGATATTTGCCCATTTTTCTTTGTATTGAGCTACTATCTTTAACAATCTAAAGAGCACTCAGCAGCTTTGTCAGGCACATTCAAAGAAAGCTAAGTTTCTCCTAAATAACCATGACTGTAAGTTTCAGAAATCACTTTTTAGGGACTCTGAAAAATTCATTAATATGAGACTGAAAAAGTTACAGAAAACCAGATCCAAATGTATAGATACACAAAACAGCTGGGAATGGTGAGGATTTCCCCTTCATTTTCTGAATACAATTTTGCCAGTTGTCACAAATCTACAGAGTTCAGAGCAAGAATCAGTCTTCTTCCAGTACTGAAGGATTATCCTGGACTGATGATGACACGTTTTGGATCCTACTCACCTAGCCCTGGGGAGCAGGACAGTCTGGAATTCTAGCTTGGGTGAAGCCCCTTTGTCCAACAAAGCGTATTTCACCAGTTCTGAAAACATCCTGGCATCTTCAGTCCTTGCAGCCAGGCCTGTCAGATGTATCTTCCATGGTATCCAGCATCAGTGTCACAACTATGCAGGGTTCTGGAAAGGAAAAGGGCAAGAGGTGAATGGGTGGAGTGTGAAGGTGGAAGAACATTTTCTTTCACTACAGAAATCTTGTACTTACTTATTACATGGAGATTTTGTACTTATTTATTTCTAACTGTAGAACATTTAATGGGAGTTTATTGTGTTTACATTACAACAGGAAAATAGAATATGGATAAATTTCCATCTCTTATTGCCAAAGGGGAAATTGGAATAAACTTCCTTCAAAAGCACCCACTATACTGTTTCATTATACCTAGAGAAACTATATGAATGTTATCATAGCTGGCCTCTGGCCTTTTCTCTGACAGGGTTACATTAATTACTCTTGTGTAAGTATAGGAAAAATCTATTAATTTGATGAAAGTAGAGCAGACTTATACCAAAGTGAGATAAGAACATAGTCCATTGTATAAAGTGGAGGGAGTACTATCAGGATGTCATTTACTCTTCTCTAGGTACAAATGAGATCTTCATTTCTAAATGTGAACAAAAGTCAATAATTTGCTATGTTACAAGGAAAATTAGGAGGAACATCAGCCTTCCTGCCATGAATAGTTCTTAATTAACTGAACAATTTCAGTGCCATTAAACACTTCTTGTGCAGGAAGCAAGACATACTTTTTGCCTTGAGTGGCCACTAACGAGTCCTTCTGGGACAGCACATGGCATTTACAACACTCCAAAGCACATGTACTGTGTGCGCTGTGTGGGTCTGCTGCATCCCTCTTCCATGTCTTTTGTAGTACTTTGTAGCATCCCTCTAGAACCAGAGACCACTTACCATTGCGTTTGAGTCTTACCATTGGGTTTGAGTTTTTCTTCACCTTCACCACTTCAGCATCGGTTCTGCAGCTTTCTTATGTCATTACTGAAGCTCAGATCTCAAACATTGCAGCAACAATTTAATCCATTTTCTTGGACAAGGCTTTGCTGCTTCGTGTTGTTTTGGTGTATTTTACCCTGTGTTCTTGAATTCTGCCTTTGCTTCACTCAAAGATCGGACGACATAAAAATCACTTCCTGTTTAAACAAGTCTGTGAAAATTGTTTAGAAAATCCATTTTAACCTCTCAGTGATGTCTCAGTGTTCCACACACTATCAGTCTTCATCAATTAAGAAATATGAAGGAATAGATCATTTTTATGGATCTAGAAGGGGTTTAGCACATTCTAAAGCCGTTAACCAAAACATGACTGCAGGTCTACAGAGGATCCTAGTATTTTACATTTAGACAGGGAAGTATAAGAAAAGTTAAAAAACAAAAAGTGGAAATATTAAACAGGTATGTGGAATTTGAATCTTAAGCAAATTCACAATTTAACTCAGAGTTTGGGGATAATGATTAAGTTAGAACAAGTACTTGGACTAAGACTCTGTATCTCCCACTCAATTCAAGCCATACTAGGAAGTCAACTTTTTGCTCTGAAATGTTTGCATGGCCATGGCCTGGAGAGCATTCCCTCATACTTGAAAAATGTCAGATGATTCTGTTTTCAGGGGCACCTTACTGTGAAAATATACCCCTCTTGTTAGGTTTGAAATGAAGCTTGGCAAATAACACAAATGATTGAGGATCAGATCCTCCTAAAAGTAATTTGTAGAGTCTTCATTTGTCCTGTATACAGAATACAAAATACTCTGGAAGCTCAAAAAATATATATTTTTTGAGCATGTTTTCAAAGAATTCATGAAAGGAAAGTTTTTCTTTTGTTGTAGCCATGAATATAAACATAATTCCCAATACTGAAGAAACAAAACCTACACAGCACATGCAAATACAAAAACAAACAAAACCAGGAAAACATTATGGTTTTGTGTATAATTCATATGCCTAAGACATAAACCAAGCTGAAGTATGAAAAATGAAAAATATGCAGGCCTTCAATCCTTCAATAAGCATAAAGTTTAATGTTTAATGAAGCTTGTTTTGGTAAAAAAAAAAAAAAATGCACACTACTTTTTGTGCTAATTCTACTAATTCCAAGTTTTTGATGACTGAAAACAATGCAGTTTATGCTCTTCATCTGCTTATTTCAGTTCAATTGGACTGCAGCATCATAAGCTTCACAGACATACTATTCTGATGGCTTCCTGTCCACAGAGTAGTAATACATGTAGCAATTACGTAACTAGTGCAATGAGCCTTCAGTCTGTTTTCTCTGGTCCATCTCCTATGGAAACAAAAAAAATGAAACTTTACAATTATTTTTCATAAAGTTTACTTACTTTTTGCCTGATCTTGTTTATCTGCATCCTTAGTCCGGACAATATTTAATTTCATTGCTGATAAGCAGGGACAAAATGACATGAATATTATTCAGTCTGACAAGTTGTTATGCTAAATTAAACCTCATTATGATGTGCAATAGGTTCATCTATGAACCGAACAGACTGGATGGTGACTGTAGAATCATTTTTGAATTCTGGAGCAGAAAAGGGCATAGAGCTGTTAGATTTCATGAAAAGAGACTGACTTACATTTAGTCAGTGGTACCAGAAACACAGTGAAATGTTAGAAATATATCAAAAGCAACAAAGCCAGACACAGAACTGTTTATCTTCCTTGAGAATTGCCAAGATTGCTCACAGTAACTCTTCAGTTCAGCTACTTATTAGCTGTAATAGTATGCAAATTTTGATTATTTTTCTACCATCTAAAACACAGCTATAAAGGAACTCTCAAACCAGTATCCCTGAACTTCCTTTATAGAATTTGTACTCTGCTTCCTCTCATATTAGGAATTAAACAAGTTATATTCATGTTTTTCACATCCTCCTGCAATACTGCTATTGCAACTTGACATTACTGCATAAACCCACTTCATATATACAAATGTATTCCCAGAATTCAGTGTGAGAACCAGATGGCAAAAATAGTCTATTTTGTTCTATAATATTAGTGCTTTAAGAAAAAATAATCGAACTACTGGATCATGTGTTTTCTTGACATAAGCCTTTCCAAAATACTATAAATGAACTGGTACAATCTTTGCTGAGATTAAATATTCATGAAACAGGTTTATTGCTTTTAATTAGAGGTGAGTAAATAAAGTGTAAGGGACAACTTATTTGGTCAGGTTAACCTCCTTTCTCTTATCGCACTTATCTCTGAATGCATCAATAATTCAAAATTATTCACCAAATAATTTCAGAGAAAATTCTTTGTTTATTACTCATTTGCAGGATATTTGATCAGAATATTAAATGCTTCAATTTAAATGGTTTTAAGTGGCCGTATGCTACAGTTCTTTTTCTGCACTGGTTGTATTTCAGTTACCAAATCAAGTTGTAATTATTAATTCTGAAATTACATTGATTTCTGAATTTGTTTTACATTGCATTTTTTCTGACAGTGTAGCATAGAATCCCAAGGAAGCAAATTCAAATACGACATAAACATTCACATTAGTCATTGGATCAATTCTTGATGACTAAAGGGAGGTGTATCCATCCAAATTCTGGTTTTAATTTAATATAAACATTTGAATAGAAGAATGCTGAATGAAGAACATGACTGAAAAATATATGTGTATGGACAGAAAGTAGCCATGTATTAAATATCCTTTACTTTCTGTCTGAGTGGAATGAGAAAACTTTATGTGATCAAGTTATTCATTTCATAGTGTTCTGAGCAACAATTTAAAAAGGTATTAAACTAGAAATTAAAGTGATGTCATTATCAATAATTTAAAATGCAGAAGACCCTGAAAGCCATTACAATAACAGATAGCTCCATCATTCAAGCTCTGAAGCTGGCAGTGCTATCCCACCTTTGCAGAAGAGGTCACCATGTGCTGCATTCTTGCTCTAGCAAAAGTAGTACCGCACTGCAGAAGCACATAGAGGACTTCTTGCACAGGCTGGCAGCACCTGTCAGAGCAAGAGAAAAGCAAGGAAATCACATTCACACCATGCAAGTGGCACAGAACAGCAGAAAACATCACAGAATTACAGTAATGGTTCAAGGCAAGGGGAACAGGACCCAACATGTTGCAGCTTAGAGAGCTGAAGGAACTGGATGGTGTCTTCACAAGGTTGTTCTCTAGCATTACTGGAAGGTTGTGGTGATCTGGTGATCATAGGAGGTTCCTAAAGACTAGAGAAAGGCAAATGTTGTACACATCTTTAAAAAAATAATAATAAAATGAAATAAAATTAATAATAATAATAATAATCTTACTAGGGTGGGTCTAGTGAATTACAGACTGGTTAGACTCCTTTCAGCAGGTGGGCAAATCATGGGAAGAGTCCTCCTTAAGCACAGCTCTAGTGCATAAGGGAGAAGAATGTGGAAGGAAATAGCCAGCACAGATTGACCATGAGTGAATCATGCCAGTCCCAGATGGTAGTTTTCTGTGGTGAAATGGCTGGATTTGTGGACAAGAGAGGAACTGTGGGTGTCCTGTACCTTGACTTTAGCACAGTTTTTGACACTGTCTCCCAGGATATTCTTCTAATTTGGGATAGTATGGAGGGGTGGAGTGCATCTGGAGGGATGCACAACTGGATGGGTGAAAAAACAACAAGTTGGATAGCTAGACACAGAAGGTGATGATTATGTTATGCTTTGCCTGACGGCTGGGAACAAGTGGTTATCTGCAGGATCCTCTCATCAATGACATAGGGAGGTAACAATGCACACACGCATCAGGTTTGCAGGTAATCCCAAACTGTGAAGAGACCAGTTGATATACACAAGGGCAGAGACACTGAAGAGGAACTGTGACCAGAGAAGGATGAGATAAGAGGTCCCCACATGCACTTGGAGCAGGAACAACCTGTGCAGACATAGCCCCAGCAGTAATGCTGGTAGGGCTGGGAGAAGCTCTGGGGAGAAGGGCCACTACCCTCATGGGTGGCAAACAGAGCCAAGAAGGTCTAGAAGGTCTAGAGAGAATAAAGAGAAGAGAAAGCTTTTCCACCATGAGGATGACCAAAATGGACAAGACACAGGGAGGTGGCTCTGTCTCCGTCCTTTTGAAGTGTTTTCATTGCCCATGAGATAAAACTCTGAGCAACCTTGTCTGACCCCATCTCTGAGCCTGGTCAGGGCAGGGGGGTGGCCTGGAGAACTCTCAGGTTCCTGCTGGTCTGCATATTGTGTCTGTGGTGTTTTTATACTTGCTCTGCTATCTGGTAATAGCCACATCCTATGATTCTGTTCCTGAGTTAGCATGCACATTGAGTACAGGAAAGCTCTGAAAATCGCAACTCCAAACAGATATTTCTGTACCAAATTATAATTCTCTGCACTCTGAAATGAAACTCACCTCTGTACCAACCATCTTCAGAGGATTCATCACCTGTGTTAGCTCTGTTCTCAACACTAATCTGGTGACTCCACACCACACTGGCCATCTACAAATTGTCATCTTCCAAGCCATGTGCTTTTGTGGATGTCATTCCTACAACTATGCGATACTCCCTTTTTAGTGGTTCACTCTGTGTGAACTAATTTTCTAACTTTGCGAAGATAAATCTAAACAGTGTAAAAATATTAATATTGTATCACTAATAGTAGTTTCTGAATATAATATGGTGTAGAGTTTTTCCAGGCAAGCTTCGATAATACAATTTACTATCCTGCTCTTAAAATTGAAAACTCAACAGTTGCAGATTTCATTCAAAGACAATTAAAATATTATATTTTGTATTCAATTAATAAAAATATTTTTCTTGTGTTGTGATGTGAGAGAAGAATAAAGGTAATTTTTTTCTTAGATGAAATGTTTATCTTCTAAAACAGAATATCTAATACTAATTCATGCTATCGTTCATCTTGCAAATACATATGTAAAAGCTAAATAAAGCTACTGACTAACTCCTGACATCTGCAAGTTACTGTTGCTTGGATATAAGCTTCTTGTTAAAATTTTATGCCTGATGTCATCTTTGGCATTACAGGTAAATAACAAGGGTGTTTTTTAACGATCCTTAGTCAGGAGAAAAGTGAATGTCAACAAGGAGATGGAAAAGTTTCTTAGCTGTACTGAAACAATAAATAAATAAATAAATAAATAAAACACCATACTTACGGTTCATACACCTATTTCCATAATAAATATTTCCAAAGACCTAAAATCACATTGATTCTAGTAGGTTTTGTGTCTGAGCAGCAGAAAATGTGCTCCCTCTTTTCTTCTTAAAAACAAAGGTGGTGGGGAGGAGTTGGTATTTTTAAAGCAAGATAATTCCAGGAAATCACTAAAGGTCAGGGCTTAATCTAAATCTAGCTGAAGAAGCTGGAAAAAAGTAATACTGAGTTCACTTTGCCAGAAGGTTTAGGAGAAAGATTTTGGTAGCCTTATGAAGTCAGTAGCAATGTGTCTTAGATTTTGCAGACAAGTACAATCCATATGCTTTCACGATATGTCTAGTCATCAAACATTAGTTTCTGGCTTTTCCAGAAAAACGTATCTTCCTTTTCCTTTAGTTTTACTCTAGCTGCTCTAAAAACAGGTGTCAACTTGCCACTGTGTACGGTGCTGACATGCATTAAATATTACCCATTGGGGTCCTATAAACTAAGTTATAAGGAGTATTTCTGTCAACTTCACCCAGCTTTGGATCTTTCCTAACAGAAAGAATCACAAAGTCCCAGAGAGTTAAAGCGGGGTTTTTCAACTTCTCAAAAAATAAAATGTTTGCTTTTAAATGTATTTTATTTTCCTTCACTTTCTAGCTTATATAATTGTTCTATGTATAAATTTTTATACAAAACCTGTCCAAATAGTAGCTAGACAGGCATCCAACCCAGTTTTCTTTTGCAAGAATTGTGTTTCCAACACTGGTAACAATCTCAGCTGGAGCATTAAAGCTTTCATGGTTTAGAGAATTTTGAAATTACTATCTCTTGCCTATCACACACTTAACTTTTTGTAAGCTTGTGTTGGTATGTGAAATTCAGTTTAGGTGAAGGAATAAAAGGTCCTTGTAGCTTCTGATTTATAATTTGCTTATTTTCCAAGGCACTGGTATTCATCAGTGACGACCAGATCTGTGATTTCTAAACATTTTTCACAGCCAATTCCTCCTCTGACTGGCAAGTTCCCAATTACATGTATTTGAAGTGTTCCTTGCACATACAGAAGAACAGGCTACAGTATACTTCCCTTTGCTATTTCAAGTATGAGCCTCCCAATCTCAGTACTTTTTTTGTCATCGTTTCTCTCCAGTGTCCACATCAAACAGTTCACAGTACGGGAAAGGAATGAAAGGGGCGATAGCAGCTGCTTTCTGCTCAGATTCTGTGACAAAGCAGCTTACTGCTGCTGTATCCATAAACAGGCCGTCAAAGCCAACTGCACAGACATAATGTCAAGATTGTGTTTACCATCACTAGAGCAAAGCTTCTGAAGTGCTGTTGGCTTTAACAGGAGCCATAGCTTTCAAGATAAGTTTCTCAGACCAGCCAGTTTGCAGTAACTTTTTTTATCAGGGTTTGTTCCACGTCTGAGTTTTCACTACACTTTGATTGAGTTTAAAATTGTCTTGTCTACAAAACTCTTCAAAACAAGAAGAAGGTTGTTACTTCTGACTGACTCAGTGACATTTGGACTCACTGACATTCCTAATTTATATTTAAGCACAAGGTGCTTTTGAGGATAGCATTGAGAGTTCAAAATGATCTTTTGTGCAAACAGAAATAAGACCACTTCACCAATATCAACTACCCAGTGATCCTGAGTGATTTCTCTATTAATGATTCAGTGTATGCCACTGAATTTTGAACATTTTTTGCACCATTTGAATGCTTATTATCCATGTCATATACTTCCTTTCTCCTGTATTAATTTAAAATTTATGCTTTCTCGTGGTTTTCTGGTGGTGGTGTTTTGTTGCTGTTGTTTGTTTTCTTTGTTTTTATTGCCCCTTCCCTTCCCTTCCCTTCCCTTCCCTTCCCTTCCCTTCCCTTCCCTTCCCTTCCCTTCCCTTCCCTTCCCTTCCCTTCCCTTCCCTTCCCTTCCCTTCCCTTCCCTTCCCTTCCCTTCCCTTCCCTTCCCTTCCCTTCCCTTCCCTTCCCTTCCCTTCCCTTCCCTTCCCTTCCCTTCCCTTCCCTTCCCTTCCCTTCCCTTCCCTTCCCTTCCCTTCCCTTCCCTTCCCTTCCCTTCCCTTCCCTTCCCTTCCCTTCCCTTCCCTTCCCTTCCCTTCCCTTCCCTTCCCCTCCAAATTCTTGTTTGGATTCTACCTGAAACCGAGGGACTTCTTCGCTCAGTCAGATACAGTTATGGTGCCTCCCAAGTTTAAGGATACACTGCATCATGTTTGTCCACTAGTTGTGTCCTCCAGCCATGTTTTCCAGCCAGGTTCCTCTCAGTTTTCACTCACCGAGACTGGGAAAACATCAACATCTAAGACACAAGGTGGGCAAATTGCACTCATTTTCACTCTGGAAGTATTCATGCAATAAAAATAAAAAGTGTACAGAGATGGAGAGGTGTCTATGACTTGTTTTTGTCATTAAAACCAAACCAAACCAAACCAAAGCCATATCCCTGGAAAGGGAAGGCATGTAATAGGTTATCTGTAGTGCTGCCAATTGGCACACAGATTCCAGCCATGCACCCTTCTTCTGGAAGCTAAAGAATTGAATCTCACCTTACGGACAGCAACTGGCTTACTAGCCAGGCCTGTCATACTTCTTCCACTGCCCAGCTTCAGTAAGGAACTTCACAGGGATTTATGCTGTTAACTCTTCTAGATGAGGGACAACAAGTTCCTGGGGGCCCAGGTGCCAAGCACAGAGTGCTGACAGAAATATCCTACATTTTGAGCAGCAGCTAAGCTCTTCTAGAAGCTGGGGGTGTGCTCTAAAGTGAAGAATGCACAGGGAAACAGCTGTGCTTCAATGCACTTATCTATAAAGGTACTTGAATTCATCTGTAAAACAGATGAATTAGAGTGAAAAGGCTAGCCAGCAAGAGCTCTGAAATTCAGGCTAAGCCTAATTTCTCAATATCTGATTATTTTAATTATGTGATCTGTCAACATTTTATTATATTTTAATTCTTTTTAAAAATGTTCATTTTAATTCAAAGGTATTTGTGTGGTGAATTGCTGTGCTATTTGGAGGGGAAAAGATCTACTTAGAATTTGGGTGGGAGGGGGTCAGCATTTAGAAAGCCTTACAACATACAGGAGTAGTAAAATTAGTTGGTGAAAAGGGATTTATCTGATTCCAGTGAAATAATAATTGGCCTACAGACCAAATAAAAAACTAAGCATACAGATTTTATTATTTTATTATATAAACTGTTGGAATAGACAATGTCTCCAGCAGACTCACAGCATTAGAGAGCTTGGTCCTACCTGATGAAACACAGTTAAAAATGTTAATTCCCAACTAACTGGATTGTATTTGCAAAGTCTTAATTGTATTTAAATCAAAGGTAAAGATTTCTAAACTCTTGCCTTTGAACAGACAAAAAGATGGCTAAAGGACTTCTAAAGAAATAAAACTGATACATCAGCTTCTCAAACTGTTTATCAATATGTTTACAGATTTCTATCTGCTGCTAATCTGAAATAGTTGTAAACTATCAATAGGATATTCAGCTTTGCAAACGTATTAGTCTATATACAGTACTAAACAAAATTAAAAATTGCCAATATAAATGCATCTGAAATAGTGTTCTGGCTGGGAAACTTCTCATCTTGCTAGAAATTCAGGTAACTCAAAGGTTACATTTTCAAAGGGCTGAATAAAAAGGCTTTGGGGATTTTCTGAGTTAAGACCATGGCATCTGAAAGATATTTGCTATTTCAGATATATCAGTTCAGGGGGTTTTCAGTGATGAAATGAAGAATGAGAAATACCTCCTCAGCATACAACCACCGAATTGTTGTCATGAAGCTTTCAGTAAGTTGTTCATCCCAAAGCATATTAACTTGCCAAACTATCTCTGTAATGGAAGTGTGTCTTTCACATGGCTCAGAGCTAGGATTTAAAATTATAACTTTGGAAACACTGAGATATCAAAATGTCCAAACAAGGAAAAGTTTTTTTCTTGTTGTTGTTGTTGTGGGTTTTTTTTTTGATCCCTTATGAATGCGGTGTTGCATATCCACCCCTGAACGGACTAAATGGACTACAATGTACAGTTTCAACTTTTTGGAATTTGGGGAATGAACATCACAGCAAAGTGTATTTGCAGTCCTACCTGAGGGTGAACTGATTTGGACATCCACCTGCTCCACCGGGGGCTCGTCCACCCATGGGGGGGCTGCAGCGTGGAGATCTGCTCCATGGGGGACCCATGGGCTGCAGGGGGACAGCCTGCTCCACCAGGGGCTTCTCCCTGCACAGCCCGCAGGGGAACTGCTGCTGCCTGCCTGGAGCACCTCCTGCCCTCCTGCTGCACTGCCCGTGGGGACTACAGGGCTGGCACTCACCCCTCTCTCCCAGCTGCTGTTGCCCAGCACTTCTTTCCCTTCCTTAGATGCTCTCCTAGATGCCCACCCAGCATCACTCATGGCTCAGCTCTGGTCAGTGGCAGGTCCGTTTTGGAGCAGCTGGAGGTGGTTCTTACCTATCTTGAGGCAGCTTCTGGGCTCTTCTCACAGAGGCTACCCTGCTACCAAAGCCTTGCTACATAAAATTAAGATGGATGCAGAGACTGATGAAGTCTAAAGGATAAATTATTACCTTAAAACAGAGGTAACTGTTGAATAGGTCTTGTGCTAGCTCTCTGCTGCTAACAAGTGCCCCTGTAACTCTCAAAATAAACCAGAGCCTTTCTTCTGGATATCTCTACAGTACTGTAAGCATGCATTACTGCATTGGTTCAACATCCAAGACACCTGAATATCAAAGCTTATTCCTAACAACTGGTTTTAAGTGAATCTGGAAGACCTCCTTGATGTAAATAAACATATAGAGTGAATTTAAGAAATTGCTTTCTGTAGCTGAGAAACAACCATAATTTATTTAGTATTCATTTAAAAACAAATATTTAAAAGTTGTATGCAAGAAACAAACAGCAGTTCATCTTCTTACTTGAATACCAAGAGTAAACATCTTACAAGATCATCATTCATGATGCAATTACCAGTGCAGATAATCACATTTTTGTTGTCTTGATGTGAATTTTCTGGTTAAAATTTTTTTTGCTTACACCAATGCTCAAAAGAGATTTCATTTATAATATGATACTTTTTCTTCAGAAAAACTAGCTCAGAATTTTTGGTTATGTTATTCAACTCCTGATTTCTGAATAGGTCTGGTATAAAAGTAAAAATAAAAAATACATTTTGTGTCTGAAAAATTAGACCTGTATCTTGGGAACAGAACTTTTAATCACAGTTATATGATAAATTACTTGATTGCCTGATTTTTGTTTCTGGAACACAAATTAAGATTTCATATAGAGTGTAACAGATGCTTCATGTTAAACACTCATTAAACAGGGATTTATTGTAATAAATTCGTAGTCAAGAAACATCCTTAATGCTGTGCTTAGCCTAACATCATTGTCACGTATCACTTACCAGCAAAAATCAAAGTGGAACATAACCCTATTGCCACATGGAAACCTCTCTTGGTCTTGTGGAGCACTGAGCCTGAAGAGAAAACCTTATACAAACTCAGAAGGTCACTGCAGTCAGCAATGCTCTGCATGTTTGCCAGCAGAGCCTATTGCCACTGAAGCAATAAGGTAGCAGTATGGATTAGTTTAAGAGTAACATTCTTCTAAAGCCTTGTCTCTCAGTAGAACTTAATGCTTTAAGGTCTTGGTAGGACCAACAACTTAAGAACATTTTAAGCAGAAGCAACCTGAATAACAACACATTGGTTCTGTTTAGTTTTCCGTCCTGTTTGTGTTTTCCTTTTTACACTTTAACTTGTTAACATACTATTTTTCGTGAGGCTCAGAAAGAAAGCCTCCATCATCAGAATATACAGAGGAAGTATTTTCCTTGATCTGTCCTGATTTACTTTTGTTATGGCAGTGCATGAAAACCTGTGACTACACTCTCTGATGCTACCATACTACATGTAATGTGCAGAAGCTTTCTTGAAGAATGTATGAAAAATAAAAACCAACCATGTCTTCAATTAACATAAAACTTCAAGAATTCTTATTTTGTTGCATTGTCTATAAGAATGCATATGTATACTATTTTTGCTTTTCAAGTGCTGAAGAAATTATCAGGTATCATAAGCAATGTCTGTGTCCAACCACTAATGACTGCAGAGTTGCTTATTCAAGCAAAGAACATTTACATGCAGACTGCAGGAGCTGAGCAAGACTTTGTTACTTCTCTGATTAAAGGAATTGATTTGACTGTAGGAAGACTGACTTTAATTAGCTGTGCAAATGCCATTAATTCCAATTAATCTTCTCACAGTGTCAAGACCAGAATCCAGGGAGAAAATAAATTGCAGTAAATCAATATAACTCTTGTTTTTACCAGGAGCAGGTGCTTTCAGAAAGAGGAAGGTCTTTTATAGTCATCTGCGTTGAGAAGTATTTAAACATGACACTAATTCAATATACCATACCTTTCGATGATTCTTTATATGCTTTTTATATATCTTTTTGATTGCTTTTTATTTTATAGGAAGTATTTAACTTAGTATTTTTTAGCAATATTCCAGTAAGATGTTTGCTTAAAACACCCACAAGTATAACCAGGTTTTATTTTGCAGAGAAACCTGAGATCTACAAGATAATTGGTTCTATTTACCAAACTCTGTTAAGCACCAACTACACTAAGTTTTCATGGAGCAGATAAAACACCCTGACCAGCTAACTGACTCTCCTGTGTAACTTTAAGACCCACCTATCTCTAAAAGAATGCTCTGGGTTTGTTTCAGGTCAGCTCACTGAGAACCATGACCATGCCATTTTAACCCTTGAAGATTTCCATGCTGCTAGTAGCAATGTGTCAGATCCCTCACAGCCTCTCAGATTTTGAGTCATGTCTCAAAAAGAGCACTAGCTAGAGCTTAAAGGAAATTGAAATAAATCAAACAAATCACCTCAGAGATGTGCCACTGAAAAGAACTGACAAAATTGGTCTATGATGTCAGGCAAGCACAAAACACCTTCCATGTGTGAGAAATGTTGTGGCTACCCTCTTGCAATACCTTATTCTACAACAGTTTTTTCATATCACAATGTAAAACTGTGTTTTGAATGAAGGAAGATACCAAGGAGTGTACAGCTCTAGAATAAGGTGAAAATTGGAAAGAATAGCTTTAAACAAAGAAAGAATCCCAGATATCTTCTTTAAAGACAGAAAGATTTTTTAATTTTTTTTTTACAAGATTACAGACATTTCATCCTGGGGAAAAAAAAAAAAAAAAAAAAAAAAAAAAAAAAAAAAAAAAAAAAGTATAAATAACCTAGCTAACTGAGCTACAAAAAAGTAAAGTTTCACAATGTATGCTAATAAAAGTCACCACAATATAGATTGTTCCTCAGCCTTTACGTATCTTCATGCAGAAGTTTCCCACTTGCCAGACTGGACACACACCAGTGTCAGAAATTACAACCACAGATTTCCGAAAATGCCAAAATTCCGAAAATTTCCACAAAATGCCTCAGGCCGCTGACATATTCAAGTGTGCTTTCTCCTATTAAGACCAATTTATTAAGTCACTGAGAGGGTGTGTTGGAGGAAAATGGGCCAAAAGTACATTCAGGTAGCATCTCTCAGGAACTGGAAGGAACGGATGGACTTCACTGCCCCTGTCCCCTGGGAGGTGCCTGATTCCCTGGGCTGACAGCCAAGGCGTCTGCAGCTGCTTGCCTGCCTGATGCTCCTGGTGCCCAGGAGCCCTGGCAGTAGGAGGGCACTGGCCAGAAGCACAAGCCATAGCTCAGCCAGCTGGTTTTCTCCTACCCCCTTTCTCTGGCTAATAATGCCTAGAGGAATCCCTGGCAGCTGTGTCCCAGAATATTAGTTTGCAAAGAGAACATCTAAAGCCCAAAGTACACTGACTGTCCTCAAAAGAACAAAGTTCAGGAGCTAGGCAGAAAACCTAGTGTGCTATGAGAAGCTTCAGCAGGGAAATGACAGCTATTTTCCAATCCTTTTTGAGCTGTATGAGGATAGCGAAGGATTGAACCCATGCACAGAACTGAGCTTTTCAGTTATGAGCTGCCACTCATATAAATCATTTGGGCAAAACACAGAAGAATGGACAGCCTGTGTCCTTATAGTGTGTACCAAAACATAAGTAGAGCCCTCTAATACACTGGTCTGTATGAAATGGGTTTATATTAAATGTATTTAATAAACATTGTACTGTATTAAAAGGTGCTTCTTCCTCCAACAGCAAATATACCACCCTCTTTAGATATGTATCTTTAGTAATGTAATATCACATAATCAAGATGAATGTTCCTGTATGAAAAGGACAAAATTGAAACTTTTGCACCAGAATTTACAATAGTTTCTTAGCAAGATTATCTCTTACACTTTGTTTTCCCTTAATAAAAATCTTCCTCAACTCCAAATAGGTTTCTGGTATCCATTATTGCTCCATCTTGACCTCTCCCATTTTCAACATATGATTTAGTATCTTCTGTTCCTTTTATTATTGAGCAATAACAACACTGCTCAGTGATATTCTAAGGTTTTATGATGACATCAATCACCATACTTTCTGTTTACTGGGCAGCAGTTTTTATTTTTATTTTTTATGTTTTTAAGAAAAGAAACCAAACAACTCCTTGCATTCATTCAACTCAAGGGAAAATAATAGTAATAATAAATAAATTAATAAATAAATAAATGAAAACATTTCACTGGTCTCAGAATGACTCCTAAAAAGGTGTCAATATGATTACTCTTTCATTTCAGGAATAAGGCTCACAAATAAGTGACTGTTCAAGGTCAGCAAATTAGTGTCTGAAATGGAATTTAGCAGTCATGAGGTCCAAGTCATCTGCCTGATTTTTAGTCCCTGATTGTCTAAGAATTTCAGTTACCTAAATTATATTATAAAGATTTGCCACTGCAACTCTGCAAAGACACTGGAAATTTAAGAACTTAAAAGGAAGAAAGACGCACATTCTGAAAAATGCAGAATCTAACAGGCAGGCTAGAAAATGAAAAAGGACAATTCATTTCAGAAAATGAGTGGATGATTCTTCACCAAAGCTAAACTTGTTTTTCAAAGTATTTCATTAATAATTTATTTTATAAATATCTCTTCTGTACACTAAGTCTGCAATATCCCCAGGGAGTATCCAAAGGAATTAGCCCTGACTAGTTAGAAATATTAGAAAAATTTTCATGCTCCCACTTTGGCTTAAATGACTTAACCAATAAAAACAATAAATAAATGAATAAATATCATTTTGAAAATGGCATACAGTTCACAACTGCAATGATATCTGAGAATAACAAAAATAGCTTAGTTTGGTAATATCTGCAATTAGCAATTATTTCCAGGTTTAAGGAATGAGATGAGAACTTTAGTAACTATTCACAGTTGTTACTTATTACAGCAGAATTGCTTATACAATAGGACTGAAAATCTTCCACACTGGTCTCACAAAATCATTGTGTGGAAAGACCTAAGCCTAATCAGTATTTGCACCCTGAGGATTAGTCTCACTGAACGAATTACTGCTTTTAATTTTTTTTTGTTAATAACCTTATGGCAGTTTGAATGATTCTTAGTTAGATTTTCATTTCTTCCTCTGCTTTCTTCATGTTTTTTACTAGTTTTATTATATTGGAGTTTCTCAGTATGAGACAGGAAAATGCAGATGTGCTAAGTAGATGCATATAGCATAGACTTCAATAGCATTTCCCTCCCAGATTGTGTAACAGCCCAGAGACCTTACATCCCTAATTCATTTTCCTTTATCGCAACTTGGAGAAGCACCAATAAATAAATAAATAAATAAATAAAGATCAGACAGATAGAGTGATTGAGGAGAAGCTCTGATATATGTTTCTAAAAGACACTGAGGTAATCAGGTTTTGGATATGTGTTAATTGTGGAAGAGGACAGAATCAAAAGGAGATAAAAATACTCATAACCTCAGCATGGTATTTCTACCTAAAATTTGTGGTTATTCCACAATTTGTAACATCAGCTTAACTTTGAACTGGCTAATAAATACTAACTCTCATCAACTATTATGTCCTTTTATAATAAACTGAAGTTAAAACCTCATCTACAGGGTTTATACTATATAAAATCACCTCTCCAAATATCACATGTTGTACAAGGTTACTCAGCTCAGCAAATAAGCATTCAAACATTTTCCATCAATAGATCCAATAAAACTGGTGTTCTGCTCCCTCATGGTGGAAACCCGCACAAGTCTAGGAGTGCTCAGAATAAATAAATAAATAAATAAATAAATAAATAAATAAAGATAAATATGTATATATAAATCAATGTCCTTAAATGATTATAAACCTGTGTTTTCCCAGTGAGCATTTCATAAATCAGAACTCGATAGTTTTGCAAAACTCTAGTTTTGACCTTCATAAACCTATCTAAGTTCATTACTTCAGTAGGATTTCTCCCACTTGAAACTCAGCTGATTTATTTTCATGTCCATCATCCTCTCTGCGGATATCACAGCAGGATACATTCTAGCAAAGCACACATCTTCACTGAAGGTTCAGATCTTGACTTAGCACAGGAAAACTCAGCTGATCTCAATGTGGCAAAAATTATATGCTTTAGAAATTTTGACAACAATCATAGGAAAATAACAGCTTTTTAATAACAGTAACACCATTCTGCTTGTTAGTTGTTGGATGATAATGTTATCATACATACAAAAAAGTTATAGAGGCGTTTTGCAAGTCATAAGCAATACACATTACTATTTAAACTGATATAAATGATCCTCTTGTGGGAAAACACTCTTTCTATACTATTTAAAATAATAATAATAATAATACTTGTTTTATTATTCTTCACTTACTGTAGTTAAAAAAATAAAAAACAAGCATCCAAGGCCCTTCCCAAAATAGCCTGAATATTTAGTTAGAGCTTATTCTCATTCAATATCTTGAATTGTTTTTATTTGCCATAATGAATTACAGTCTTACCTTTTGCAACACTTTGCTCTTAAAAGTCTTCATCCAATACAGCTGTCCTAGAGTTGTCATTAATCTACTCCTTATTCTTCTCCACTCCGTCTCTGGGGTTCATGATACATTTCTTCTCTCTCCACATCCTCTCTGTGCATTATTAAGCCTGTGATCTAAGCACAAAACTCACTCTCAATTCCCATGGTTTGCTACTGCTATTGCTATCGCACCATTAGAAAATACAGCTTAACATCAAACTGATTCTGCATCACTAGTCTATATTTTTCTGAAATCATATTTAACAGCACCTAATTCTGTGATGCATTCAATCATTTTCTTTTGTTTTCTCAGTATTCAAGAGGAAAACAACTGATATGGATAAACATTTTGGAAAGTTTTATTAAATCTAGGCATCTAGTGAAAGCTCTGTGATTTCCTCAGAAAATTCACCAGATTAAAAAAAAAAAAAAAAAAAAAGCATGTTTTAGAAAGGTAGTGCAAGACAACCAAGACAACTGCTACCATAATAAATTCTTTGCAAGAAATATATTGCTATCCATTTCTCTTCAAACCTTAACAATGTCACCAGATTATACATCTTCTAGAGAACACTATAAATCACCTTGAGTCTTAAAGCCGTTCAAGTTAAGCTGAGTCTCCCAGAGCCTCAAAAGGGTATAGGAAAAAAGAAAAAAGAAAAAAAAATAAAATAAATAAATAAATAAATAAATAAAGAAAGAAAGAAAGAAAGAAAGAAAGAAAGAAAGAAAGAAAGAAAGAAAGAAAGAAAGAAAGAAAGAAAGAAAGAAATTGAGCATGATGGCAGATCTGCTGTGTATTGTATGTAATCTACAGAAGGCAATGCTTCCATATGGATATAGATACCATACAATACCATATGATACCAGTAAGTTACCATGATTAGTTAAAACATATAGTGTATTTATGGTGCTCTATCAGGATTAATGTGCCTTTAGGAATGGCCATAGGATTAGTGCCTCCTAACATTCTTTCAACCTTGCTTTTCTCTGATTATGTAATTATTATTGTTATGTACATGAAGGCCAATACATTTTAAAGCAAATCCCTTTAAAGGATATTTTTCAGGGCTCTCTTGTTGCATTATATAGACAAGTTTAATAACATTTTCCATTACATTTTAAAAACGAATATTTCCTTTAATTTATGTTCCTTGTTATTTTAAAAATGAATATTTCCTTTAATTTATGTTCCTTGTTTTTTTCAAAGGAAACCACAAAAAAGAACTAAACCTACTTGCTTGCTTTCTTCCCTAAAACTCATTATTTAGTATGATTTTAAAAGGATGTGACTAAAAAGGGTCATCTAAGCCAATTTTCATTGTTGCTGTTTTTCTCTTCAAAGTGTCTTTATATACTCTGATCACTGTAAAACCATTTTATCAATATGGTATTAAATTAACACTCCAAGTAACAACATAGATCATTTACATCTATAATAGAGTAATCTATATAGATTACTCTATATATTTATATATATATATATATACTCCAGTCTTAGCTAATATTTGGCTGACATATTTGGGCAGATATTTTCATTTTGTTCATGCTATTTTAAAGTTATTATACATATATATATATATTTACAACAAAAATGGTACATTTCTGAAAATCATATTGTTTTTTCTTGGAAATTAAATACTTTTTTTCCAAAATTATTTCATGTTTCATATGAGGCTACTAGTATTACCTCAACCACAGGAAATGAGAAAATCAATTTCTTACAGGAAAATATGCCAGGCAGAAAGCTGACTTCGCTTGGTTTCTGTGCTAAGTGTGACTCTGGTTTTCCAGCTGAAGATTGTGCCCTGTATGTGGAGATTCATTTGAGATGCAATTAGGTGTTAGGTATGTGTATGAATACACACTGCATATTTATAGCATTTTCTTTGCATGGCCACAAAGAAATTAAAGACATCATTTATAAAAAAGATATTTTCAATAGGATGAAGGGTAATTTAGTACTGTTTTCTATTTATGCAGCAGCATGAATACATTATGTCTATCCTGCAACTTAAATGCCAGGTTTTCTTTATTGTAATACCAAATGAATAAATAAATAAAATAAAATAATTAAAAAAAAAAAAAAAAAAAAAACAGTTTCAGAAAAGTATTTGCTAGTTGCAAAGAAAATTTGGGGCAGAGAAGGTTTGAACTTAAGTAACAGAACAATGTGACCTTGCATAACCTAAATGCAGTTGGAGACCAGTCACTAGTAGAGACCCCAGGCCTCAGTACTAGGGCCAGTTCTCTTTAATATCTTTAGCAACACCAAGTTAGGTGCATGTGTTGATCTGCTTGAGGGTAGGAAGGCTGTGTGGGAGGATATGGATAGGCTGGACCGATGGGTTGAGGCCAAGTGTATGAAGTTCAACAAGGCCAAGTGCCGGGTCCTGCACTTGGGGTGCAACAACCCCAAGCAGCGCTACAGGCTGGGAGATGAGTGGTTAGAAAGCTGCCAGGCAGAGAAGGACCTGGGAGTATTGGTAGACAGTCGGCTGAATATGAGCCAGCAGTGTGCTCAGGTGGCCAAGAAGCCCAACACCATCTTGGCTTGTGTAAGAAACAGTATGGCCAGCAGGTCTAGGGAAGTGATCATCCCCCTGTACTCGGCTCTGGTGAGGCCGTACCTCGAGTACTATGTTCAGTTTTGGGCCCCTCACTTCAGGAAGTAGTGAGGTGCTCGAGCAAGTCCAGAGAAGGGCAACGAAGCTAGTGAGGGTCTGGAGAACAAGTCTTATGAGGAGCGGCTGAGGGAGCTGGGGTTGTTCAGCCTGGGGAAGGCCTCCAATATCTCTGTTACCCTCCTCATGGTACCACGTGGTTTAACGTGGCCACCAGCTAAGCACCACATAGTCATTCACTCACCCTTCCCCCTCCCTCTGTGGGGTGGGGAAGAGAATCGGGAAAAAAAATGAGCATCTGTGGGTTGAGATAAAGACAGAAAAGAAAGAAAAATGATTAAAAGAAATATTAATAATAACAATGATACTACTACCACTACTACTACTAATGTGTACAGATAAGTGATGCACAACACAATTGCTCACCACCCTCTGACCGATGCCCAGCCTATCCCTAAACAGCCGGTTACCCCCACCCCGGCCAGCCTCCCCCCATATTAATTGTTTAGCATGACCCCATATGGTATATCCCTTTGGCCAGTTTGGATCAGCTGTCCTAAGTCTGTCTCCTCTCAGCTCCTGCTGCACCCCTAGCCTGCCCGCTGACAGGACAGAGCGAGAAGCTGAAAAGTCTTTGGCTTGGTGTAAGCACTGCTCTGCAACAATTACAGCATCAATGTGTTATCAACATTATTCACTTCCTAAATCCAAAACACAGAACCATGCCAGCTACTAGGAGGAAAATTAACTCTGTTATGCCTGAAACCAGAACGCACCACTACAAATAAGAAGGAATTTGCACAAGTCAAGATATGAGTAATGAGGAAAACCAATTGCAGAAGGTTTATCAGTGAACAAAAAGCATTATCCAGAAGAAAAAGCCTCATAAAATTGTTACACTTATGAGGTATGGCCAATAATTCTTTAGACCTGAAGAATCATGTAATAAATTCCAACAAATTATTGATAAACTAAGAAATAATAAATTAGACTACATATCATCTGTGAAGTATTACCCCATAAAATAAATGCCAAAAGTAGCTCTGCATTTTTACATCTTGACCAAAATTAATAATGCAATTTTAACACAGAATGTCCACACCTGATGTGATACCTGTAGTTCATAGTGACTATGTCATTACTAAAATCATACCTAAATACCTAAATGCAAAAGCATTTAGACTATTGTAATGTCACACATGGGAGAAAAAATAAATAAATAAATAAATAAGTATAAACTGAGCACTAGTAGGCAGTGGGAAAAAGGGAGAGCTGGAGGAAAGAGGAATGTCTGCACCTGAACTTCTAAATTCTCCAGCAAAAGCCTGCTACTTGCTAGACACAGCTGGTACAAGTGGTTGTAAATTTTGTGGTGGTTTTACCGTGCTGGGCAGCTAAACCCCACAACCGCTCTCTCACTCCCCCTCCTTTAGATGAGGAGGGGGAGAAGTAAAGCAAAGAACAACTCACGGGTTGAGATAAGGATAATTTAATTAAAGGGAAATAATTATAATAATTAAATAAAGACTACCATGAACTAAACAATTTAACTAAGGGGAAATAAAAAGGGAAAGGGGAAAAGGGAGGGGAAAAGGGAAAATAAAAAGAAGGGAGGAAAACAAACAAAATAAATAAAAGCTACATGGAAGTGCAGAGGAAAGAAATTACTCTCTACTTCCCACAAATGAGCGATGATTGACCACGTCCTTGAAGCAAGGCCTCAACACACACAGCCGGTGTTCGAGAGGAGGACCGATGTCTTCTCAACGAGAGCCCACCCCTCCCCTCTTCTTCCTATTTCCACCTTTTATTGCTGAGTGTGACATCACATGGTATGGAATATCCCTTTGATTGGTTTAGGTCAGCTGCCCTGGTGATGTTTCTCTCCTCACTTTTTGCCCATCCCCTAGGAGGGTAAGAGAAAGGCCTAATACTGTGCCACTGCTGCTCAGCAGTAGACACAACACTGGTGTGATAACACTGCTGTTCCAGCTACAAGTACAGAGTACGTCACTGTATGGGCTGCTGCCGGGAAAGTTAACATTCCAGCCAGACCCAGTACAATAACATCTGAACTAAACAGAAGTGACATATTCTGCATGCTCCAATTAATGAAAGAGACACAAAACAGAACCTCTCCTTCTGCGTGTTCAGTATTTAGATTGGGAAAAACAGCACTTAGGTTTCTTAAAAGAAAAGTGGGGCAAGATTAATGGTTCCCCAAACCCTTTTACCAGTAATATAACTAATAACATAATATAGAATCATAGAATCAATATCCTGAGTTGGAAGGGACCCTTAAGGATCATCAAGTCCAACTCTTGACACCGCACAGGTCTACCCAAAAGTTCAGACCATGTGACTAAGTGCACAGTCCAATCTCTTCTTAAATTCAGACAGGCTTGGTGCAGTGACCCCTTCCCTGGGGAGCCTGTTCCAGTGTGCAACCACCCTCTCTGTGAAGAACCCCCTCCTGATGTCAAGCCTAAACTTCCCCTGCCTCAGCTTAACCCCGTTCCCGCGGGTCCTGTCGCTGGTGTTAATGGAGAAAAGGTCTCCTGCCTCTCGACACCCCCTTACGAGGAAGTTGTAGACTGCGATGAGGTCTCCCCTCAGCCTCCTCTTCTCCAGGCTGAACAGGCCCAGTGACCTCAGCCGTTCCTCGTACGTCTTCCCCTCCAGGCCTTTCACCATCTTCGTGGCCCTCCTCTGGACACTCTCCAACAGTTTCACGTCCTTTTTGTACTGTGGTGCCCAGAACTGCACACAGTACTCGAGGTGAGGCTGCACCAGCGCAGAGTAGAGCGGGACAATCACCTCCCTTGACCTACTAGCGATGCCGTGCTTGATGCACCCCAGGACACGGTTGGCCCTCCTGGCTGCCAGGGCACACTGCTGGCTCATATTCAACTTGCTGTCTACCACGACCTCCAGATCCCTCTCTTCTAGGCTGCTCTCCAGCATCTCATCGCCCAGTCTGTACGTGCAGCCAGGGTTTCCCTGTCCCAGGTGCAGGACCCGGCACTTGCTCTTATTGAACTTCATGCAGTTGGTGATCGCCCAGCTCTCCAACCTATCCAGATCCCTCTGCAAGGCCTTTCCACCCTCATTCGAGTCCACAACTCCTCCAAGTTTGGTGTCATCAGCAAACTTGCTCAAAATACCTTCTATTCCTACATCCAGATCGTTTATAAAAATATTGAAAAGTACCGGCCCTAAAATGGAGCCTTGAGGGACCCCACTGGTGACTGCCCGCCAGCCTGACGCAGCCCCATTTACCATAACCCTTTGGGCCCTGCCCGTTAGCCAATTGCTCACCCATCGTATGATGTTTTTATTTAGCTGTATGGTGGATGGACATTTTGTCCAGTAGGATCCTATGGGAAACCATGTCAAAAGCCTTGCTGAAGTCCAAAAAAATCACATCAGCTGGTTTCCCTTGGTCCACCATATGGGTGATCTTATCATAAAAGGAAATCAGGTTAGTTAGGCAGGACCTACCCTTCACAAACCCATGCTGGCTGGGACCAATGACTGCTTTGTCCCCCAGGTGCGCCTCAATAAGTTCGAGAACCATCTTCTCCATGATTTTACCAGGCACTGACGTGAGACTGACAGGCCTGTAATTGCTAGGGTCTTCTTTCTGACCCTTCTTGAAAATCGGCACAACATTTGCCAGCTTCCAGTCTACCGGAACCTCTCCAAATTCCCAGGATCATTGAAAAATAATTGAGAGAGGTTCCGCGATGACGTCCGCCAGCTCTTTCAGCACCCGGGGATGAATCCCATCCGGACCCATGGACTTGTAGGGATCCAGGTGGAGTAGCAAATCCCGCACACGTTCAGGGTCAGTTGGGAGTTTGTCATCCCCACTGAACCAGTCCTCCATCTCAGGGCACCCTGGGTCCCGAAGCCCATCATCAGCATTGAAGGCAGAGGCAAAGAAGGCGTTAAGCGTCTCTGCTTTGCCTATGTCATTGTCTGTGAGGAGACCTTCCCTATCAAGGAGCGGCTCTATGCATTCTTTAGTTCTCCTTTTTCCATTCACATATCTAAAAAAATACCTTTTTATTTTCTCTCACAGACACAGCCAGCTTCAACTCTAGGTGTGCTTTGGCCACACTAATTTTCTCCCTACAAACACGAACAGCATCCCTGTATTCTTTCCATGACACCTGGCCCTCCTTCCAGTAGCGAAACACTCTCTGTTTCCGCCTAATCTCCATTAGAATGTTCCTGGTCAGCCACGCCGGCCTCCTGCCCCGCCTGCCTGACTTGCAATATTTAGGAATTGCCTGATCTTGTGCTTCTAGGAGGCATCGCTTAAAGAATGACCAGCACTGGTGGACATCGAAGCCTTCAAGAGCAGTTTCCCAGGGGACCTTGCTGACTAGTTCCCTGAGCAGCCTGAAGTCTGCTTTCCCCATATCTAGGGATGAGGTTTTGGTGGCTCTTTTCCTTCTGTATATGATTTACAGGTCTCAATGTATGCTTTTCTTATTGGAATCACACAATTTCCAGTGAATGCAGAACCCATTTAAAATTGTGTCTCTGAGAAGAGAATGATGAAAAAGTTTCCAGACTACAAGTTAGATCTCAAAATCCCTCTTTTTAAATTATTTTTTATTTATTTATGGCATTGTTTTATTTTGGTTGGTTGGTTGGTTGTTTTTGTGTTTTGTTGCTGTTGTATGTTTTTTGTTGTTGTTGCTTTCAGATGATCCAGAGACACCTGCAGATACTTTGTACATTTCTGGCAAAATGAACTAATAAAAATCCCAAAATGGATGTTTCAAGCCCTGGGAAATGTTTATTGGAAGGTGCTACCTCAGGCAATGCTTCTTATGTTCTGGCTGTAAAGAAATTCTTCAGATCACTGATACTTGCACACTCCAAAGAGAAAAATATATATATCTACTGTATTTGATGGAATCTGATGTTAAAATGCACTAACATAAAAAACATCTAAAACTGCAAAATTTTACTCCTATGTACAAGGAACAGGAAAAAAATATTGAAAAATCAGTGGTCACAAAAAAAAAACTATTCTTTTATAGTCTTAGATTGCAAAAATAACACTCAAAGTACATACATTTCACATGCGTTCAAAACACTTTGGTCAGGACAAAGTACAGATATAAGATAGAAATTAAACAGGTAGGATATTTTCATGAAATAAATATCACAACTTTTATAACAACTTGCTCTGTGCTGAATAAACCCAGGGACCTCAGCTGCTCCTCATACATCTTCCCCTCCAGACCCTTCTCCATCTTCATAGCCCTCCTTTAGACACTCTCTAATTGTTTGCATCTTTCCTGTGTTGTGGCACCCCAAACTGCCCACAGTACTCAAGATGAGGCGGCACTAGCACAGAGCAAAGTGGGACAATCACTTCCTTCATCCAGCTGGCAGTACTGTGCCTGATGAATCCCAATTTTGTGCCTTACCCTGATGCCTTACAGAGGTCTCCTGGCGGAGGGAGGTGAGGTGGAGGGAACAGACAGCATGGCCCGACCCTGGCCACCTCCCCACCAGGCTGCCTTTTGCCTTAGCTGGTGAAATGGCAGTAGTGATAAGGGAGAGGAGAGCTGGGCCTGTGGTCTCACTTTGGCAAGGTGATGACACTACCTTCATACAGGAGGCTTTCATCCAAGTCGGGAAGTGATGGTCTTGACGAGCAGGCATTCTGAAAAAGCGGTGCCTGGCTGGGTGGTCAGGCTCAGAGCAAGAGGCTGCTGGGTTGTGTCTGCCCCGACACAGGTGCCCCATAGCATCCCACAGCGCCTGTCCTGATGCATACCTCCAGCAGTAACCTGGCCCTGAAAACCTCTCAGCTTTATTGTTCTGCATGATGCCAATTGCTATGGGGAATCCCTTTGGCCAGCTGGAGTCAGCTGTCCTGGATGTGTCCCCTCACAGCTCTTTGTGCAACACCAGCCTCCTCACTGCTGGGACAGCATGAAAAGCTGGAAAGGCCTTGGCTTTGTATAAGCACTGCTCTGCAACAACTAAAACATTGATGTACTACCATTGTTCTTATCCCAAATCCAAAACACAGCACTATATCAGCTCCCATGAAGAAAATTAACTCTGTCCCAGCCTAAATTAGGTTAATATCCACCCTTATTCCATACCATCTATGTCCCACACTTTCCAATAAACTCAGTCCCACACTTACCAGTACATCCCAATTAATCACCACCTTTCCTGTCTGATATATATAGGCAAAGAGATCTTTATCCTAGTTTCTGGGCTATGCCTCTGAAATGTCCACAGAGTTGGTGTAGTTTATGACTTTGGGCTCCATCATAGCAGTCCTCTGGGGCAGGAGAGACAGTGTGTGCTGTTGGAGTGCTTCTTGCCAAATCCAGCTTTGGTTCCATCACTGCTGCCCTTGTCCTGATTCTAGCAAAGCACACATCTTCACTAAAGGTTATTGGCTATTCTCACCCAACATCAAAGGCCATTGAGGTTCACTTTGGTCTTCCCCATCCTTCTGCATTACTCACCAAGTGCATCCAGACCCTTGAGCTAAAGCAATCCCATGAATGTGTTTCCCTTTGCCTGAGGTGGGAATAACCTGGACTGCCTTCCCTGGTGTGTTTAAGTGCACTACAGGGACTATATGCCCTTCTACAGTATATAAGAGTTTCGACTGTGGGCAGGGCCAGCTTGGTTAGCAGATCCCCTAGTGTTGACTAACCAAGTGGCTTTTGCTAAATGTGTATCCTGAAGTTTCCATGTCCCAGCACCCACAGGGGATGTGAAATACCCACTCAACATCATGTTCTTTGGCCAAGGTGTCTGTAAGTTTGTTTTGGAACTGGGTCCCACTGTTTGTTTTTTTCTGGGGTGCCATTTGCCGTCAGAATTGCTTTTCAAGGTCCAGGATAGTGCCTTCGGTGTTGTCATGGGGCAGGGGATATGTTTCCAGCCATCTGGTAGTTGCTTCCAGCATTGTAAGCACGTAGTGCTTGCTGTGGCATAAGATGGCAGAAAACACCATGATTATCCACCAAACTGTTTTCATGGAGGTACCCAGGTTGTTTTTCCTCTTCCAGGCAATTGACGAATCATAGAAACTTTAAGGTAGGAAAAGACCTCAAAGATCATCTGGTCCAAATGTCCCCCTACCATCAGTATCACCCACTAAACCAGTACTACAGTACTGCATCAATCCTTTCATTAAAAACTCCCAGGGATGGCAACTCCACCACCTCTCTGGGCAACCCATTCCAATGTCTACCTACTCTTTCTGAGAAGAAACATCTCCTAATTTCAAACCTAAACATCCCCTAGTGCAACTTGAGGCCATTCCCTCTAGTCCTATCACTAGCTATCTGTGAGAAGAGGCCAGCCTTCAGCTCCCCACAACTTCCTTTCAGGTAGTTGTAGAGAGCAATAAGGTCTTCCTTGAGCCTCCTCTTCTCTTGACTAAACAACCCCAGTGCCTTCACCCACCCCTCATAGGACTTGTGTTCCAGGCCCTTCACCAGCTTCATGGCCCTTCTCTGGATTTGGTCCAGGGCCTCAAAAAAAATAAAATAAAATAAAAATAAAATAAAAATTAGCAAATATATAAGAATTAAATATTATTAATATAATAACAACAATACAAAATATCATAATACGTTAAATATATAAATATATACAAATAATATTGATGTATAATATATATCTAATATGATATGATATATATGATTCAAATATAATAATATGATTACACATGTATAATTATATATAAGTATATATATAAATAATATAAATAATTATATGTAATAACATAATGCGATGAATAATATATAATTAAATATATATAATGAATATATATGACATAATAATATGTAATATATAATACATAATATATAAGAATATAAGAATATATCATAAAATAAATATATAATAAAAATATGACAACATAAATATTAATATAAGTATATATAAAATATATAAATATATCAAAATTAATAAATATTTATAAAAATAAAATTTAAAAAATAGAGAATAAAATTAGAAATAAATAAATAAAAAGGAAATGTGAGTTAAAGCAGAAGTCAATCAGACAGCAATGCATTCTTGGAACATTTCCTGTCTGATTTGCACATCAAGACTGTTCACAAAGTCTCGTTCACTCTGCAGACTCACACATAGACTGTTCACTCTGCACTATCAGATAGTTGGAGACTTTGTTACTTTTGCAAATTTCATAACAGTTGAGAAGTTCATAACACTTAGAGAAAAGGACTCTGTGCAGGCATGCATAGCTGGCTGCACTGGGCCAGTGTCACGCAAAGGCCCCAGGCAGGAGAGATGCTGACAAACCCTGGCAGTTGGGGGAGGTCCTTGGGTGTCAGGGCTGGAGTATTCACACCACCAGCAGGGGCAGCAGGTCCCCTGTGGGGACCTGGCTTTGGCTTTGGCTTCCTTCTTCCTCTCTCTTCTTGCTTTCTGCCTTGCTGGATTCTCTTTGGAGGCCATGCCCGCTCCACCTTGGGACGGGAGAATGGTACAGTTCAGACTCCATCAATTTGGTGAGCTATGCAGGTTTTCCACTGCCAAGCAAGAACAAGCCCTCAGGCTTGTCACTTTTGGCTGCAGGCCTTGGTTTTCAAAAGTAAACCAAAGAGAGAAACAAGCAGCAGATCTCTCCCCCGCAGTGTCCCCATAAACACTTAGAAAGGTTCAGGAGAGATGGAAGGCTGCACCATGATGGCAGTGGCATTTCTATGAGGCAAACTTACATCAGGAAACCCTGGACACATCCGTGACAAGCATTGCTCTTGCCCCAAGTATCTCCCAGGATGTCCATGACAGGTCTCAGCACAGTTCACAGCCCCCCACAGAGAGCTTCTAACACACCTTGCTCACACCAGCAGGTAGTTTCCAGTGACCACCACCTTGATTAAATCCACAGGCACCTAAGGAGGACTTCGGTGGAACATTTCCAGTTTGTGCTGGGGGAAATGAAGCTCAGGAGCTTATGCCTCTGCTCCTTCCAGGATCCAAGCCTCTTCACAGATTAAATGGTTTGGTAGATTGTAGCATTAGAAAGAACTCTTAGAGAAATAAATAATAAGCCTTGTTTATGTATAACAGAGCCCTTTGTGCACAACAAATTAAGGGGTGAAAGGGTATAATAAATGAAATTTCAAGGTGATATGTATCTGAAAGGTCACTGCTGGACAGACTATGTATTGCTTAAATTGCTTGGTCAGTGTTTGGTCATATTTAAGACAGAAAAGTGACTAGATAGTGATACTTATAGCTAAAGAAATCATGTAATGCTTGCATTGTGCAAATCAGTATCAGGAGCCCTCTTTATTTCAGTAATCAACTTCACAGCCAGGTAAGTACAAGAATTTGCTCTGTAAAATGTTTTAAACCCAGACTTCTCTGCTTCTTCTTACAACCTACATTTACATTTCCTTGCTTCACCCACTTAGAATGAAGAAAATCTTTTGCAATGATTTTGGACAATGAATGTTACTAGTATTAGTACGTTCCATGACTTTCATCTGAAGAAAAAACATAAAATAAAACAACAACAAAAAACTAGTATATGAAGTTGGAAACAATGATCCAATAAATATTTTTAATTGTGTTAATAAACAATCGTTTACTTCTGTATTTTATACATAATAAAAAACAAAATAATTTAATATGAAGAGACCCTTTAATTTTCACTGGAAAGTATAAACTGCATTGTTAATAATTCCTTCTCTGCAGAGAAGAATATGGTAAAATATGAACTGTTGATGCTCTTTGCTTTTTTATTCAACAATTTTATTCTAAGAGAACAAAATCAGGAAAAAAATGTCACAGACAAGATAATTTCTTTGAGCAAAAGCTTTCATAATACCAGAATAATGAACCCTTAGAAATTCCATGGATGAAACAGAAGAGAAACTCACATGGTTGAAAAATATTTAGGCCATGTAAATAAGCTTTCAAATTAAAGGAAAGGTAATTTACACAAACCTTGAGGAGAGTTTGCATAATCCCTTGCAGAAATCATTAAATCTGTTAATTAATCTGATTCATTTATGCCCATTTACTTCCAGTGCCACAATACAGTTTACCTACATTTAAATTAATTTGTCTTGTACTACATACAGTACAATAGTAGCTACTGCAAGCATAAGGAGGCACCTGAATGCTGACACCTCTCCCACACCTCAAAACCTTCCATGCATCTGGTTTATCAACCCACTTCCTCATAGTCTCATATAGTAAGGGTTTCCACAAATTCTGTTGGAAAGGTGTTCTGGTTTTATGCTGATCCACGCACTTCCCTAGAAAAAGATCCATATCTAGTGTTCAGAATAAGCTGCAGTCGTCCTGTTGTTGTAACCATTTGCAGTTCTACCAAGACATTTTCTGTTATTTGCTGTTTTGGATATGTAATATCTTTTAATATATTTTTTCTTTTTTTCTTTTTTTTCTTTTTTTTTTGGAATAATTCCTCATTTGAGTAATGAGGATATGGAGGTACACATGTTACTGTAGGACTAGTCTATACATTTTCTCTAAAAAAAAAAAAAAAAAAGCAAGTTAGCAAGTTGTAGTGTACAAACCAAATACTGTTTCACAATGTCACTGCACAAAAATCTAGATTATTTTCATTATTATGTATTTCTCGTACTGAAAGAATTTACAGGCATTTGATGGACATAAAAGAAAGGACAGTCTTTATTTCAAGAGTCTCTCAGGTCAAATGTAGAGAAGTACACCAAGCTGATTTTCTTTACATATTAACTCATGTTACTATAACCCTGATGGAAGAAATAGTTATATTCAAATGTCTTCACTGAGAGAAATTAGAGATGTCTGAGTAATAACAGCAACTACATGAGGAAGCCAGATAGATAAGAGGTCTGTGAAAGGGAACATATACTGAAAAACTGGGAAGCCAGGACCAGTTTTATGAAAAAAATAGAAGAAGAAGAAAAAGAAAGAAGAAGGAGAAGAAGAAGAAGAAGAAGAAGAAGAAGGAGAAGGAGAAGGAGAAGGAGAAGGAGAAGGAGAAGGAGAAGGAGAAGGAGAAGGAGAAGGAGAAGGAGAAGGAGAAGGAGAAGGAGAAGGAGAAGAAAGAAAGAAAGAAAGAAAGAAAGAAAGAGAAAGAGAAAGAGAGGAAGAAAGAGAGAAAAAAAAGAGAGATAGAGAAAGAGAGAAAGAGAGAAGGAAAGAGAAAGAAAGAGAGAAAGAGAGAAAGAGAGAGAGAGAGAGAGAGAGAGAGAGAGAGAGAAAGAAAGAAAGAAAGAAAGAAAGAAAGAAAGAAAGAAAGAAAGAAAGAAAGAAAGAAAGAAAGAAAGAAAGAAAGAAAGAAAGAAAGAACAAGCAAACAAACAAAAACTTTTTAAAGCCAGTTAGAAGAGTGGATATATAAGTAGCTTAAACTAGATCTGTGCATATAATCTCATTTGTCCACAGTAGCATTCTTGACTAATATTTGGGGTCAAACCTCAGTAAAGCATCCTGGTTATCAAAAACTTTTTAGGAAAAGGACTTTTTCCCAAGAACATCAGCAGGAGACAAAAGTCAGTCCTTGTTTCAGTGATGGAATTTAAATTTATTTCTAGAAGGCAAAGTGGGGACAGATTTACTTGATTTGTCACTCACTTTAGATTGGAAAATATTAAAAGGAAAAAAAAAAAAAAAAAGGAAAAAAAAAAAAAAAGCATGACAATTTATGTCCAGCAAATTTATGACAATTTATGTCCAGCAAATGCCCAAATGCCTACACAAGTTTTTTGTCAAAATCTCAAAATCTTGTAATAAGCACAGGTGATGACTTAGCCAGCAATGCATATATATGCATATATAACAAATTTCAGACATCCATGTTTATATTTTGAAAACTGGTCATTTCAGTATTACTGAAGTATATTACTTCTGTATTTTCATCACCACATTCTGTACTGTAAATCAATGTTCTGTACTCAAATCAAGGAAAGATATTTTAAACAAAGAAAATCTAATCACTACGATGGTAATGGAGAATGCCTCAGGCTGTAGGAATGCTGGTAAGAAATATAAAGTATCTTTTCATTCTTTATATTCTCTGACATGTTTTCAGAAACATGAAAAAGAATTTCTAACTTAGAAGCCTTTCTTATTTTTTTTTTCAAGGTTTTCAGAGATTTTGGATGTCTGAGGTCATAAATACGGAATATGGTATTTTGATGCAGTTATATAGAGGAAATAAAAGTTCTCTCAAATGATTATTACTTCTGAACAGGGATTTATTAACGTAGTATTTATTTGTTGGATTGGTTTGAGGAGGACGAAGTGATGTATCATTTAGAGAACATTGCATTAGCAGCATAAAGAACAATCATTTCAGGATGTCACCCACCTACAACTGTCTAGCACAATGAGAATGTCAGTCATATTGAAATTTTGCTGTGATAGCCTAATGAACTAGCACCCATTGCTCAATTCTTAATGTAAGTCGTGATCTTCTGCTTCTTCACTGAAATCAAACATAAAATAGTATTGTAAAAATTTCATTTTACTGTGCATCTAGGTAAATAAAACCGAGAAAAAGCCAAGACAGCTTTCTGAATGTTTAGCCTATGACTTTCCTGGCTGGTTCTATCTTTTCTCCCATGGGCAACAGTTCGAAAATTTTTCTGAAGTCAGATGTAGACAATATAGAGTGAATGTACCTGTCAAAAAGAAAAAATAAAATAAAATTGAACAATAGTTTTATTCTTCAATAGCTCTGCCTGTCCATTCATTCAAAAGTATAGACATCCTCAAGTGTAATATTCCTTCCCTGTAATCTTCCATCCATTTTTTTCCTCTATCTTCATTGTTATCTTAACAATGCTCATACGGCTAAAATGACTGTCGAGGTCATAAATCTGTTTGCTGAGAGTTCCAGGCTGCTGAGTAGTGAAACAGTTTGCAAACTGCATTAGACTGAGTAAACTCTCTTCTACAAAGATGATAAATAAGTCCAGGTCATATAACAATACTTAAACTGGATATACATAACTTAAATGTGGTGATAGCAATATGTTTCAAAGCACCCATGAGAATAAAAGAACTCCAATACCATCTAGTGTCAGCTAGGTACAGTGTCCTTAAGTGAACATAGAGTCAAAATGGTGGAAGAAAATGTTGGGGAGGGAATGGGAGAAAGAATCCCTCAAATATGTCAAAGGAAATGCAAGATATACCTTAGAAATATCTTCCTAAGGTGAAACGAGTTAGGAGAAACATCTATTGTGACAACATATGCAACAGATCTTGCTTTTGGGGACATTTCCCATAAAATTTAGCTTTTTCTTAACCTTTACCTTTTTCTTAAATTTTCTTAACCAGCAAGATAATGCTGAAGGCCCAAATTGTCTTGGAGGCTAAAATGTAAATATAATTAAATCACTGTTTTGGGATCCAAAAGCCCTGGGCTCAATCATTTATCAACATTTATCAACAGTCCTGGCTATCAGGGGAGGTCCCAGTTGACTGGCGGCTAGCAAACGTGACGCCCAACTACAAGAAGGGCCGGAGGGCAGACCTGGGGAACTACAGGCCTGTCAGATTCACCTCAGTGCCAGGGAAGCTCATGGAGCAGATTATCTTGAGAGTCATCATGCAGCACTTGCAGGGCAAGCAGACGATCAGGCCCAGTCAGCATGGGTTTATGAAAGGCAGATCCTGCTTGACAAACCTGATCTCCTTCTATGACAAAGTGACGCGCTGGGTGGATGAGGGAAAGGCTGTGGATGTGGTCTACCTTGACTTCAGCAAGGCTTTTGACACCGTTTCCCACAGCATTCTCCTCAAGAAACTGGCTGCTCTTGGATTGGACTGGCGCACGCTTCATTGGGTTAGAAACTGGCTGGATAGCCAGGCCCAAAGAGTCGTGGTAAATGGAGTCAAGTCCAGTTGGAGGCCAGTCACTAGTGGTGTTCCCCAGGGCTTGGTGCTGGGGCCGGTCCTCTTTAATATCTTCATCAATGATCTGGACGAGGGCATTGAGTTCACCCTCAGTAAGTTTGCAGATGACACCAAGCTAGGTGCGTGTGTCGATCTGCTTGAGGGTAGGAAGGCTGTGTAGGAGGATCTGGATAGGCTGCACCGATGGGCTGAGGTCAACTGCATGAAGTTCAACAAAGCCAAGTGCTGGGTCCTCCACCTGGGGCGCAATAACCCCAAGCAGAGCTACAGGCTGGGAGATGAGTGGTTGGAGAGCTGCCAGGCAGAGAAGGACCTGGGAGTGATGGTGGATAGTCGGCTGAATATGAGCCAGCAGTGTGCTCAGGTGGCCAAGAAGGCCAACAGCATCCTGGCTTGTATCAGAAGCAGTGTGGCCAGCAGGGCTAGGGAAGTGATTGTCCCCCTGTACTTGACTCTGGTGAGGCCGCACCTCGAGTACTGTGTTCAGTGTTGGGCCCCTTGCTAGAAGGACATCGAGGTGCTTGAGCGAGTCCAGAGAAGGGCGACGAAGCTGGTGAGGGGCCTGGAGAACAAGTCTTATGGAGCGGCTGAGGGAGCTGAGATTGTTCAGTCTGGAGAAAAGGAGGCTCACGGGCAACCGTATCGCTCTCTACAGGTACCTTAAAGGAGGCTGTAGTGGGGTGGGGGTTGTTCTGTTCTCCCACGTGCCTGGTGACAGGACAGGGGGAATGGGCTTGCGCCAGGGGAGTTTTAGGTTGGATCTTAGGAAGTACTTCTTTACCGAAAGGGTTGTTAGACATTGGAGCGGGCTGCCCAGGGAAGTGGTGGAGTCACCATCACTGGAAGTCTTTTAGTTTAGTGGGGACTGTTATTGTTAGGTCAGAGGTTGGACTCGATGATCTTGAGGTCTCTTCCAACCTAGAAATTCTGTGATTCTGTGAATTTCCATTTACACTGTAACCAAATTCCTCCCTACGACAGTGATGAGGCACTGGAACAGGTTGACCAGAGAAGCTGTGGATGCCCCATCCCTGGAAGTGTTTAAGGCCAGGTTAGATGGAGCTTCAGGCAACCTGGTCTGGTGGGAGGTGTCCCTGCCCATGGCATCGAATTTGGAACTGGATAATCTGTAAGGTCCCTTCTAACCCAAACCATTCTATGATTCTATCTGTGCAATCTTGAACAAGTCAATTCATTGTGAAAATAAATAAATAAATAAATAAATAGATAGATAGATAAATAAATAAATAAATAAATAAATAAAAATTGTTCTTTTCCTTTCCACTGTGCCAGTGCAATCTTGGTGGAAAAAACATTCAACCTTATTCTTTTAGGTGACATGACACTCTGTAAGCATTCAGGATTCCAGGAACTTCTGGAGCAAAGCAAAATATCTACCTCCTTCTGAAGGTATCTGCCTGATATTAGTTAGAATTTGCTATATTATCAATATGTTTGTGAGGTTCTTGCTAACCAAACACTTTATATCCAAACCCCCTTCTAGGCCTTATGCAATTCTACATTCACTATTCTCTCTTTTAAAGAAATATATTGCTTATTTTTCTACTGTGTACCTTATTAGATACTGCAGACATTTCAATCCTATAAAAAGAAACAAACCCAGAGATGGAAGGGGTCACAAAACACTCCCCTAACTCTAAAGGGGAAATAGATAGCTGTGCTGACTGGTGTTATTTTGTTCAGCTGGGTCTCATTCTAGCAGTCTCCATTCTTGCTTTCTCAAGCTTTCTCTTTCTCCTTCTAATTCAGGATCTTGCTATCCCTTATAATTGGGTTGTGTCCTTGTTATCCATATTCCTAATTCTCCCCGTGTGGATAGTGTGGATAAAACTTCCATCATGGCTCTAAATCTCCCATTTTTCTTTACTGGGAAAAAAAAAAAAAAAAAAAAAAGTTCACATCCTATTCTTCTAACCAACACTTTCCTACTATGAAGGAAACAAGCACTGAAACAACCAAATCACAGCATCTCACAGCAACTCACAGAATCTGGTAGGTATTCCTGTTCTCCTCTATTCCTCAACTTCCAAAATATAAGTGACCCTGTTGTAAGACTGGCCTGGCTTCAAGGTCCTGTACAAAGGGATCTGCTATTGGAGTAACTATTTCAAAGTGAAGAGCAGGACACAAGCAGGAGGGGAAATGCAGTTTAATATGAAAGGTTGGACCTTGGGCTTAGGGGCATGGTTTAGTGAATGACATTGGTAGTAAGGTGATGGTTGGACAAGATGATCTTGAAGGTCTTTTCCAACCTTAATGATTCTATGATTAATTGATGTATTCAAAATAATACTAATCTTTTAAAAAATAAATAAAATCCTCATTCATTATGCACAGCATGAGAAGAAAACAATTTAAATGCAGAAGAAATGTTAGACAATTGGAAAACTTCCACACTCTCAGGATAGGCAAGCTCTGGGAAGTTCTTGGTGACTGCCTAGAATTGCCCATGATGGATTGATTTAAAAGCAGGATAAACGAAGAACACTAGGAAAAAAAAAATGTAGCACAGACAGGTAATCTTTCCTTTAGGCATATCTCAAGGTACCATAACAAACAAACATGTTTCTATGTTTCTGGAGTTCCCCTATAGCCCTATTATTCTTTGACTCTATGAAGCCATTTCTATGTTAAAGTGTCCAAGTGTGATGAAAGAATAATAATTATCAATCCAATAGTACATCAACTACCTGGCAGGCACACAGAGAAGATTAACATCTAGATGTTTCAAGCTCCATTAGAAACTAATCAAAATCAAGCCATTTCAAAGTTATTTTAAGGTAAATTATCAAGGTTAATGACCTGCATAAAATATTCATATTTTAATGTATTAACAGTTCTTTGGATGACATTTTTAAGTAATCCATTGTGCTCTTATTGTATTCTGGACCTATAAATTTGTAACAGTAATAGCTATTACTGTAACAGAGGAAATACTCTTTCTCCATTCTTGTATTATTAGATTCTTTTAATAGTTGACAATTTCATTTAAGTGGATAATTTAAGGTAAAAAATACAAATTAAAAAAAATAAAATAAAAATTATAACCAGCATAACCAGCATAGGCTTCTCCTTAATCAATATATACGAACTCTTATTGCCAGTAAGATAGCTTCAAATTCTTTGTAGGAAAAAAAAATATATATATTGAGGTAACAAAACCAAACAAATAGTCATCCACAGCAAAAATGATATAGACCTTCCCATAGATCTGCCAGAATACTTTTTTGTTGGTGACTGAAATGATGAGGCTTTAACATCACATCTGCTCTACAAAAATTGGAAGGGCAAATCCAGTCTGAGGAACAAACAGACCTCTAAAGCCTGTGCTCTTTTGTCACAACCTGCAGATCTTCATCTCTGTTGGCTCCAGCTGCAGCAGCATCCCACAGCAAGACAGGTGTCTTCTGTGCTGGCCAGAAACACTCAGGCTCATGCTGGAGCCAGGAGAGAAAGAACAAAAAGGAGCAGGAGAATGCAGCAAAATGTCACTTCATCAGTGGTCTGAGCTCACAGCCCCCTGGTGTTAATGCAGAAAAAAACCACTGACATTGCAAGCTATCCCTTGTGGCTGTGGAGGGTTGAAGATGAAGGACGATCAGGCATTCACCTTTGCTGTTCTCGCAGATGGCTGGTGGAGGTGACTTCATTTTCAGTGCTGCTACTAAAACTGGCAGCACCTGTCTGTCGGAGGCCTCACTTAGTCCAACTGTAGCCTCATTCTAGACTTTAGAGGGTAAAAAAAAAAAAAGTGAATCTAAGTGTGTCACTTATTATGATGTACAATAGCTTGTTTTCACACTGAGTTTACAGATGTACAGCTGCCCAAAATGGCTTATATGTAAAACACATTTTTACAAAATATTTCTTGTAAACAAAACAAAACAAAACAAAACAAAAAGAGAGAAAAGAAAAACAACCACAGCAAAAGCAATGATTTGCAAAAACTTCAAGCTTAAAAATGAGAAAGACATTTTCATTTCATGAATAAAAATTTAAAATAAATATACTATGTTTTCTTCCATTGCTTTTAAATCACAGCAAAAGCCTGCTGAAAGACAACTCATAGCAGTTTGTAAACATAAGTTCTGCAGCCAAAAGGAGACTGATAGAGTTACTTTAGTACTGGCAAATTGTTATTTTAGTGATACTCCAAGTAAAAAAAAAAAAAAAACAAAAACAAACAAACAAAAAAAAACCACCATAAAATGAAATAAAAAAAATAGAAACCCTTCTGATCTGACTAAACAAGCATTAGCTTGTGCAGATGAACTCCCACTACCCACAGACATCAGCTGTTGCACAGAGGAGGTTGAAATGGAAGATTAGAAGGGTTCATAACTACTACCATACATAATCTTCAAGTGTGGATAAAACTTCCATCATGGCTCTAAATCTTCCATTTTTCTTTACTAGGGAAAAAGAAAAAAAAAAAAAAAGTACAGAGACAAAAGAAAAAAAAGAAAGACTCCAGTCTTATGGTGAGCTGGGAAGTGGGACCCCCAGGCAAGCATCTTCCTCTCAGACACATGAAGTGGTGAGGATGAGGAAGATGATAAAAATGAACCTTGATTCATTCCTTCCTAGTACAAGTACAGTTTTCATTGAGACCAACACAATGCCTCCATTCATAGCTCCTGCTTATGAAACCATTGCTGCAGAATGATGCAGAATGGAACATAATCAATTCTTAGATAATATTATTAGTTATGACCATAACACATTTACTATTTACTAAACTCTGTATGTTCTAATATGAAGTTATAGACTAAAAACTGTGAGGCAAAGTGTAAAGGGCTTTTACCATTTGTACAGAGTCATGACTGTCATGGTTCCGCTCGAGTGGGCAGCCGAGCTCCACCACAGCCGCTCTCTCACTCCCCCTCCTCAAAGAGGAATAGGGAGAAAATATGTGAAAAGGGCCCAAGGATTGAGATAAGGACAAGAAAATCACACAATAATTAGCGTAACAGGCAAACCAGACTCAGCATAAGAAGACAGACAGTAAGATTTATTGCTCATTACTAACAAGCTAGAGAAGTGAGAAACAAAGGAAAGAAACCAAAAGCACTTTCCCCCCCATCCACCCTCTTCCACCTCCTCCCCCCGAGCGGTGCAGGGGAACAGGGGAATGGGGGTTATGGTCAGTCTACAGCACTTCTTCTCTGCCGCTCCTTCTTGGTCACTCTCGTCCCCTGTGCTGTGGGGTCCCTCCCACAGGATGCAGTCCTTGACGAACTGATCCGGCGTGGGTTTCCCACAGGCAGCAGCTCTTCAAGAACTGCTCCAGATTTGGGTCCGTACCACGGGGTCCATCCCTCAGGAGAAAACTGCTCCAACCTGGCTCCCCCACGGGCAGCAGCTCCTGCCAGGTCACCTGCTCCTGCGTGGGCTCCTCTCCACGGGCTACAGGTCCGGCCCGGAATCTGCTCCGGCAGAGGTCTTCCACAGGCGGCAGCCTCCATCGGTTCAGGGCCACCTGCTCCACCGTGGTCTCCTCCACGGGCTGCAGCGTGGAACTCTGCTCCACCGTGGTACTCCATGGGCTGCAGGGGGACATCCTGCTTCACCATGGTCCTCACCACAGGCCACAGGGGACTTCTGCTCCGGTGCCTGGAGCACCTCTCCCCCTCCTTCTGCACTAACCTTGGCACCTGCAAGGCTGTTTCTCACTCCCGGTGAGAAACACCGGGAGCAGCTCTCCCGGCTGCTGTGTGGCGCAGCGTTTTTTCTCTGTCTTAAATATGCTCTCACAGAGGCGCAAAACAACATCGCTTATTGGCTCAGCTCTGGAAAACAATGGGGCCCTTCCCAAACATGGGGCAGCTTCTAGATCTTTCTCACAGAAACCACCCCTATGGCCCCCTGCTACCAAAACCTTGCCACGTAAACCCACTACAATGACCTAGAGGCAATAAAGAGAAAAGGTGAAGAGACAGAGGAAGAGCATAATGATTAAACATTGGTGGCAACAGAGATCCAGAAGAAGCAAGAAGCAGCAGAGGTTCAGGGCAGCAAAAACAAGGGAAAAGAGTATCTGGGACACCAGGTTAAAAGCACTACCAGAAATCCTCAGGGTGTGCAGATGAAAGGCTGTGATGTTTTAAGAAAACAGGTGGGCTAGAGTCTTGCAAAGAGAAGTCCCATAGCGCTACAAAGGCTAAGGCACCAAAAGCACTGTGCAACAGACGGGTTCAGCAGTCTCTGCTGAAAATGAACTTTCTACCACACACACGTGCACATGCATGTAAATATTTTTTTGTGTGTTTCCATGATGAAGAAGACAGAAATCACTTGAGATCACCACTGGAAAAGATACTGTGAAACTTCTGAAAGAAAATGAAATACTGAGAAAGACAACAACAACAAACAACAACAAAGATGATATTAATGCCATAAGACCTTGACTCAAAACCAGCATCTAGTGGGAATACCTGTGATGTGTGCACACAGTGAAGGAAATAAGCCTTTACCCCAAGCCACAGCACCCCAGTGCACCACCTAACAGAAAAGATGGAAAGTCAGACAAGAAAGTCAATTCAGAGCAAAGCTGTCTATCAGTGGTAGATGGAAATAAACCTTCTGCTTTTGGCCTGATCCATATCACTGTAAATGTCTTCCTCTTACTTGACAAAAGTTTGCACTCCAGCTGCACGGCTGCCAAACGTGACAGCATTTAGATTTGATATTCCTTGATATAACAGAAAAGGAAAGTATCAGAAGCAAACATTTCACCAGCAGAATATTTTTCTTTGAACATCTCTCACTTCCAAGGAGAAATAACAAGGTGTCTCTTTGTGGCAGATTGCAAAGGTAACTTCATAAGAGTTATGGTAAAAGGGAGGTGGCTTTCAGGAGCTGGTCAATTGGTTGTGAGTTTTCCAAGTGACATCAGAGAACAATCCATTTTCCCTCTTGCCACACCCCACTTCCACTTTTCCTTCCCCTCCCTTCCCTTTCTACAAGACTGGTCATATTTCCCTCACCTACATTATTTTGCTGCAAACAATTAAGTGAAGTTGTTAGATGGATCTCAGAAGGCAGTGGAATTTTTGTGTGGACATGATAACACTAGATGAGTTATAGACATGCAGAGGGGTGGATTTCTTCAACTCTTCTAAAGTCTTTTCTTTTTCTTTTATTTATTTATTTATATTTTTTCATTTCTTTTTATTGTGGAGCTATCTGCAGAAATCTAAGAATAATTGAAATCTAATTGGGGAATAATTGAAACTTCTCACACCAAACAACAAACCACTACTTACTTTCACTGGATTTGGTTTTCTTTTCTATCATTAAACTTGGCATTTATTTTTAGGAGTGGATTTGGCAACTTAAAATTATTTTAAATACTTCCTTTAGTTGAACAAATCTCAGATTACTGATAAGAGAAGATGTTTCCTCCTTGAAGAAGATGTTTCCTCCTTGAAGAAAACTCCATGCCTAATCCCTATTCAGCAGTTCTGTCCAATCACTCACTTTTGTTGAAACTCCCCATAATCAATTTTTTGCTAATAGGTAAAAGCATGTTCTAGTTTAGCCCCATGAGGCAGCACAGACCCACCCAACGAATTGATCACTCTTCCCAGGTGGAACGGGGGAATCAGAAATGTAGAAG